>NC_086373.1:35204538-35521068 GCF_036588685.1 Mytilus trossulus
CCGCCCCTGAATGCCATCTTTTTTGAGAAAAGGATTTATGTTCAATGGAGAAGAAATTTTCTATTGGCTTTAAGAAGACTTTTGTACAATGACTTAAAATATAAATGATTCATTTAATGTCTTTTTTAAAATTGATTTTAAAAAGTTCTTTTCATTTAATTGGGCCCACCAATCTGGTAATGTTAATTAACATTTTGGAGGTTTCTTTTGTCATTTAACATGATTTTATAGTATCACTTTACGTTTTCACAGAAACCAGTGTATGATGTTGCATGGTCACCTAAGTCAGCAACTGTGTTTGCATGTGTTACTGAGAATTCTGTTGAAGTCTGGGATTTGAACATGAGCACGTGAGTATTTTGTTCAGATTGAAAAATAAATATATTTTTTAAATAAATTGATAACTTTCTCTCTAGTTCAATTTCAATTTAAAATTAAAATTACAAATAACTATGTCTAATAGGGCAGTTGTGTTATCAATGAAAGTAGGATGTGAGAAATTGAAAAAAAAATCAATGGTAAATAAACAGAAGCCCAGTCAAAACAGTTAGCTTACCAAAAACTGTGAAGTTCTGGTTTTCATGATTTCTGGAAAAATGTATATCATGATGAAATTATAAATTGCTTCTTGAAGAATAGTTAAAACTAGTAGTTTTGTAAATTGGAAAGAAAACTACATGAGTTGTCTCCACTTTCAAATGTTAGACTAATAATTAGAGTTATCTCCACTTGAATATCTGTTTTAAAATTAAGCTATTAAATAAATAATCCAAGAACAAATAATTATAATTAATTTGGACCTTTTTGCTACAACCTTCATGATTCTGAAAAAATAACTTTTAGGAAATTTCACTCAATTTCCTTATTAAATTTTGTGTAAACATGTACTATGAAATTGTCTGTCAGCTGCTGTTTATAATATATTATAAGATTTGAGGTTATAAAAAATATTGTTGATGACCTTCTAATAACTGTCAAGGTGACAAATAAGTTCTATTCTTTTCATATATTCTTATTTTCTTAGAACTTCATGAGATTTATGTGTCATTTACACCAACCTGTTTTGTTTTTAATGAGTTATTTTTGTTTTTAATGCAGGTTAGATCCTTTAATTAAGAGTAACCCAACATCAGGTGCTAAACAGACTACAGTTTCATTCTCAAGGAATTCAGATGTAAGTTTTCTATGTTATCTAAACTTTTTTTTATTTATAATGGGATTGGAAACAAGTCATTACAACTTATATTATTCCCTTTCCACTTTGCTGGTGCAAGTCCTGTCTTGTAGTGGCATTAGCCTGCTTTTTCAAAATCTACAGGGATGTCTTTTACTTGCATGAGATATTGCTCTCTCTTAACAAAGGTCAGTCATTTATCATCCCCTTCCCTCAGACTATCATCGTTTCTCAGGACCATACTCGCAAGTGGTTTCAAGGGAGAGCTGAAAATTCAGTCCCTTAAATTTTCTCCCCGATTTTGTATGTTACTTGAAATCATTTATTTTTATTTTCAGGACATAGTGGATTGAAGGATAATATATATATATATATTAAATTATTTTACTTTTCTAAAAGTGATAATGTATATGATTTATAAATCTATGCAGGAGGGGATTTAAGTAACTTTTTAATTTTCACTGTTTGTAAGATTTATATAATGACATTTATTGCTAATGATTGATCGTCTAAAGTTAAATGTCCATAAAATTTATTCTTTTCATGTCTCTTCTGACTTTGCATGCAATTAGTTCTGTAATTTACTGTTAAGAATTTCAACTTCATAAAGAACGCTTATATGAATAGTACAATATACATTGGATTCATAATTACCTTTGGGAACTAATTGTGGTGGATTTCAAGGGAATAGGTTAACCATTAATTTAGATGTATAACAAAATACAAATTGCCCAAGGCATCTTCAAATAACTTGTTAAGCCATGAAAATTTGTACTTTGGAAACTAAATGAATCCATGAATTATCTAAGAATTATCAAAATAAAATGTATACCATACATGATTATAAAAACTATATTTTCTACTGTTATGTTTATGTATTTCAGTGTATACTGGTAGGAGATAGTGAAGGACAGGTAACAGTTTACCAGATGAGATCTATGCCAGCAAATGCTGATGTAAGTATCTTTCATTCTTTAAAAAAAAAAGATTCCATTTCATTTAACACTGAGCAATTTCTTGGCTGGTTGTAATATGATAATGTCAGGCGGCTGACAACTTGACAAGCAGGTGAGAGGGCTTACAATGTGAATAGTAGGTAACTTAATTATGTAAGCAACTCCTCTTCTTCCCAGGTTCTTGAAACTTCACAGAACGAATGCACATATGTTTAAGCTGTGTGTCTGATATAACACAGAATTGTGAATGTTTGAAATTTAGGAATATCAGTATAGAGCATTATCCATTGTTTAAAAGAAACATTCTACACATTTGAGACTGTAATCCATTTATCATTAGATGCTGCCTTTAACAGCCTCACATACGACACATTTTTATGATTATAGTGCATACTTATTTATTTTTTTATTGATTTTAGTTTCTCATATTCTAAAATTTTCTATAATTTTAAAAATTTCAGCTTGAAATGTTAAGAACTGTGGTAGAAACAAATATGAACAGTGGGTTAGGACAAGAAGTGCCAGATTTTATGAAAACAGAGGAAGAATTAGATGATGTTGGTGAAATGTGAGATGTATAAGGAACTTATATGACAACAGTGAAACCAAACTTAAAGAACTGACCTTGAGAAACAATCATATACAGTATAATGTTATAAATAGAATTATCTTTATATTAAAGGCTTCAATATCTGGCAGCTCATAAGTAGAATTCTATGGATATGAGTCTTGGAAATACCTGAAAGATTGCTATTTTGTGATTTGTCTTTTAGAGATATCTGTGTTTATTTTCAAGCAGAACTTAAACACCAACCTTTAATCAATTAAAATCCAATTCAAAAGATGTTATTTTGTTAAGTCTGTGATACATTCCGTCCATTTTTGTACTATTATTGAAATGTATTTTATTGAATTATATGCATTTTATTTATCTGTGACTTGTTAATGATCTTTTTTATTCTTTATTTATTATTAAAGTATTTTGGAGTAAACTTTTTTCTGTGGTTTCTTTCCGAGGACTTATATAAAATGAAAATAAAAAGATGTAGTATAACAATGAGGAAACTAGAATCTACCAGAGTTCCAATGAATTGGAAAGAAATATAGATTACATTTATACCAGTGGATTATCAGATTTATCCAATCGAGAAAGGAGGACTTTAAAATTTATAATTTAACTATCGAGATTTGATAAATCAGATAATCCACGAGTAACTATGTAAGAATCTGTTTCTCTTATGATTAAAAATACATTCTCTTTTTTTGTTAACCGAAAATCCCCTTTGAGTGCCTTTCACATTGCACAAAGTTGTCAATTTCAATTTCATTAACACCTGTTAGCATATTTTGATTCATCCAGTTAGCTAAAAAGGTCATGACCCTTAAAATCATCCAATGATCTTTTGAGATCACCAGCAACCACACATTGATTAAACTTTTTTATACAATGGGTTTGGAAAGGGATAAATTTCCATAGAATTAGAGAAACAATTAAATGTCACTGTCAGCAATGAGAAAACACATTACATACAGTCAGCTGTAAAATGATTTAAACTGAAATGAAAAATTGCCTTACTCATAACAATACAATTTATTAAAAACATATTTGATAGACATGAACCAATGTCAACCACTAAATAACAGTCTCCTCACTAGGACCAGGCAACTCACAAATTGGCTTACACATATTTTGAACTCTCAACCTTCCCCTAACCTGAAACAGGTGTGTAACAGCACAAAATGAGAGCAATCTAGTATTGATGTTTACTTTCTCAAATTTTAAAGGCGTCTTTCTTACAAAAAAATAATAATTTATAATTATTTTCCCGATTAGAACCCCTTGTTTCAAGAAAGCAAAGAAAAATGATGATTAGTTATTTGTTAATGGTATCAGTTTGTCCATATAGTCTTTTTATAGTACTTTTTTGCCTTGGTCTTTTTTACTTAATACCAAGATGTCCTACCATAGATTAGGTAATCTGTCAAAAAAAACCACTTCTGAACCAAAAGTCAGTAACATGAAAACTGTTAATTGGCCTCAACATGTTTATCGTTTTTTGCCTTTATTTTTTAATTGTAAACAATAGGGGGAAAATACTTAATTAACTTACAGGCACAATGACACTGTCATGGCAAAAAACAGTAAAAAAAAATAAATACCTGTAGAAACACAAAACACAATTCTCAAGGCTGAGTCGCACAAAACCTCTCAAAAACTGGAGGGCATTTTCAAGAGATCCTGAGGGGGTAAATAGATCCTGCTCTTCAATTGGTTCCAGTCCTATATGATGCTCACTTGAGTACAGTACAAATTCTGTGAAACATTCTATAATGATTAATCAACTGTGAAGTCTTCTATTAAAATTTTGAAGAGCTTACATCAAATTTACCACTTGGAGCACTTGATTTAGTTACTTACTTGAAAGCAGCATCTCTCTATCAAGGGTTTTGTGATAGGAAATGAAGCTCTAAGATATATTGTATAAATATATAAATGTATATTGGTTACGTTTTGTTTTACTTGGTTGTCTAGTTGTTTGTAAGGTCATTGATCCACCAATATGCAAGAGAGTTTGCCAGGTTCATATTACCAAGGTTTCTCCATGACCTGTTTTGTGATCGTGCACCACCATCGTTAAAATATCTTACGTCACTGATAAACACTGATAATTGTGGCTTTTCAGACCAAGAAAACTGAAAAGATTGGACTGATAATTCCTCAAATGTTTATTATAAAAGGCAGGTTTACCCATCAAAAACCAGTGAATTTAGTTTTTTTGTCTAGCCTGGAACAAAAGTTGCAGAATGTGAGACATTAGGATGCTAATGTGGTTTCCGTTTTTGATAGGCTATTTGATGGTCAATGATGTAGGTTCATGAGTCATACATTCTATAACTGAGAAAAATGCATATCACCCAAGTAGCAAAAGTGATCACAAGAAAGATCAAAGCAAAATTGGAGAAATTATCAATAAATGTAGTAAAACCTTCATATTGAAAACATTTACAGTGACTTGACTGTTAGTGTTGCTATCCACCAATTGCAACTCATTCAAAATTTTGACCCAATTGCAATTTGTTTTATTAAATCAAATTGTTCAACTGGTTAGAAAGAAAAACTATATGAAAGCTTAGTATGGACATTTTTATAGCTATTCAAAATAAACAATTTCACCTTAAGCATGGTAATGACTATAATATACCTATACAAACTGATAGACTCAAATTTTCACAACATCATTAAAGTGGAGTTAAAGTCTTATAGGATTGTAAGTATGTTTTATTTTATCACCTTGCACTTTCACATTTTGACTGAACAATTTGTTCAATATTCTGACCAGTTGAACAATTTGATTTAATAAAACAAATTGCAATTGGGTCAAAATTTTGAATGAGTTGCAATTGGTGGATAGCAACACTAACAGTCAAGTCACTGTAGAATAAATTCAATCCTGATAAATAAAATAGGCAACCCATTATAGTTATATATAACTCTTGTTTATAACATTAACCCCTTATTGAGATTCCTTCTAGTATCACACAAATCAGGGGCTAATCCAGCCATTTTCCAAAGGTGGGGGGGGGGTCCACAATATGTCCTAATTTATAAAAAATTCCCACTTCAGGTTAAAGTTTTTGGTCAAGGTAGTTTTTGATGAAGTTGAAGCCCAATCAACTTTAAACTTCGTACACAGTCATCTTCCTTATGTATGATCTTTCTAATTTAATGCTTAATTAGAGTTTATATCCAAATTTTAACGGCCCACTTAGCATAGAAAATTATAGTTCTAGTGTGGCAACTGTGTACATTGGACACATTCTTGTTTTTTACAGGCTTTAGTGTCCAATATTCTTATTCAGTATTGCATGAATTCCAACATGAATATCAGATTGAAATTATAGATATTTATGTTCTATGGCATTGCTTGTACATAAAAGAAAAATAATGAGTAAGGTTTTTATAACATTTTATTACAAATAGTATTTAACAAAATTTATACACAATAATAGTACAAACATAAATAAGTCTTTAGTTAATGAGATAAAAGCCTCTTTGTGTCAGACCTGTGGTGGCTTTTAGTTTTATCATCTTATATTAACTATAGGGTCATACCCATACATATAAAGCACTGAGAGATGCATTGTTTTACACTTGGTGTCAGCAATCACAATTTACTTCCTTCTACCGAAATTGAATGTTCCTGGATTGGTTGCTCCACCACCAACTCCTGCGGCACCAGCGCCGCCAGTTCCAAAGCTTAAGAATGGATTTCCACCACCACCTGCATTAGTTGGTGGTTGTGGCTGTGGTTGCGGTTGTGGTAATGGCTGAGCTGCGTTATTATTGGCTGGTTGATTGAATCCTGTATTAGCTGGTTGGTTGAAACCTGTATTGGCTGGTTGGTTGAATCCTGTATTGGCTGGTTGGTTGAATCCTGTATTAGCTGGTTGATTGAATCCTGTATTCGCTGGTTGGTTAAATCCTGTATTAGCTGGTTGGTTAAATCCTGTATTAGCTGGTTGGTTAAATCCTGTGTTTGTTTGTTGGTTGAATCCTGTATTGGCTGGTTGGTTGAAACCATTATTTGTTGGTTGGTTAACAGTATTGGTGTTAGAGCCAAATGTTAGTCCATTATTTCCTAAAATAAAATCAAAAGTTTGAATAAAACATTTTTTTGTTATTATTCAAAATTGTTTCATGGTAGAATTGTGAACTACTTTTTTTTCTCAATTTGATAAATATACAACAATTCTTTTATATTTCAAATCAATCAAACAGTAGTCACTCCACTTTGAATATATTTATTTTATGAGGGGAAAAATATTGTATGAAAACAAATATTGTTTTGTTAAAATGCGATTAATAATGATAGATACATTTACAAGTAAAATTTCAAAGTGCAAAAAGTGGTGTCTTTACATCTTTGCTAGAATTATAAAGATACCACAAAGACATTTTAGATAAGTGTAATCAATTAATAGAAGAGTTTGGCCAAATTAGTCTACGGATATTTAACCTACCTTGAGGTTGAACTTGTGTTGGAGCTGTATTAGTATTACTAGGTACAAACACACCACCAGACAAAGCTGCTAAATCTTGTTCAGAGTAAGGTTTGGCCCAGTTAGAATTACTAGCTCTCCCAACAGTACAACAAGCCAGTGGAGTTCTAGCGTTACCATTCATCTGACTAGCACTGTTGGTACCTGTTCCTTCATCGTCACGTTCAAGTTTGATCTGTAATACAAAACATATATCTTATTGTCAGTTTGATTACTTGTATTTCAAAGTAACTGGAGAACAAGTAAAAACAAAAATATGAATTACATAATTGTCACAGGAGAAGTTATCGTTTTTGAATATGACAAAACGTAATATTTGATCCATACTTTTCTTGTGTGACCTCAAACATGATTATCTCTTACATTGAATTTCAAATAATAACAATGTATCACTCAAATAAATCCTCTGATTGGTCCTTGACAGAAAACATCTTTAACATATCTACCGTTTTTTCTCTCTCTAAAAACTTATGCAAAAAGATACTTTAGAACATGTCTGTTCAGGCATAGAATTTAACCGAACCACTTGTGTGTGATAAAAATAAAGGGACAAGAATTTGATAAGTAATAAACTAGTATAGTTTTAAAATGAAGCACTTACAACTAGTGATCTTCCGATGACACTGTTCCTACCAGCCAATGAGATAACGCTGTCTCTGAACTGTGTGGAGGATACACCTTCTTTGGACTGGAGCATATTTCCCAAATCACCAACATGTCTCAAACTTTAAAAAAAAGATACTAGTTAAGAATTTTTTACAAGAACTCCGACATATCATGTATGAGTGAGTATGGATTTGGTTAATGACATTTCATTTTTTTTTGCGAGGAATTGTCTTGTAATTTGTTCCACATTAAATTTTAGTATTCCATAATCTTAATATAAAAATTATTCATTTAAAGCTATAGATCGCCTAATTTTCAAATATATATTGCCTCGTATTTAATTTGTTTTTTAATTTCCATTTTATCTGTAAAACTTACAATGCAAAACTATTTCTGCCACCATGTCTTGTTTGTGTTGGGTTATAATGTGGTCCTACTCTGGAACAGCTGTCACCATTGTCCCCATATTCGTGGATGTGAACTCCTCTCTGTGTGTCGACTGGGGATCGGGGTAGACCAACAACTTGTATTCTGATATCTACTGCTGGATTTCCGTATAACTGAAAATTTACATTTCAATTTTATTACATTGTTAATTTTGTGCAAAAAAGGTTTCAAAATGAACTTGTAATTATGAATATAATGTAAAGCTTTGGTGCTTATGTTGAATTAATTTTGGAAATAAAGTATTAAAATCATTGTAATCTGATCCTGAAATTTTTGTAAGTTCTATTATTATTCTAATTTTATCCGCACAAATTAAATAATTTACATTAAAAAAATTCTCGGAGATATATACAATTGATCTATTAGAAAGTCGAAGCATCAGCTATTCTGTCTCGTCGGACATCATGTTTGATAATCGTCTAGACCATGATTACCAAAACAATTCCGATCATTATTTCAGGCCAAAAAATATGTTAGACAAAATTTAAGAAAACCAATCGAAAGTTATCGAAGTAGAAAACATATATCGTCGATGATTCTTCCTGTCTATAAAAATGTCGCAAAAATAAGATTAATATTGACAGGTTTTATTATATTTTATTTTGAAGTTTGTATTTCTCGTTTGAATTTGTAATCATCAGCTTGTACAAGAATACGATAAATAAAAACACGGATATGACAAAGGATGCTTCAAAACGCTGATATTATCAAAACCACTTGCTTTTTCTTACATATGCTTTTAATTAAAGGGAGTCTTTCATATGCGAAATGTCAATGTCATAGTATTATCATGATAATAAGAACATGGTGAATTCACGCTAAATACTTACAAATTGTCTGAAATCCGCTCTACCCTTAATGTTGCTGATGGAACTGTTGAAATAACAGGTGGCGTATCTGTAATTGTTTGGATTCTGTGATAAGTTCATGAAAAATTGTCTTCCTGCACCTGGTTCTGTGAATAGAAATGATAATCGTAGAATGAAATTAAAAAAAATATATTTAAAACATATTTATCTCCAAAAACTAGAAAAATGGCATCTGGCCGGGTAGTATCATATTTTGTTTGACTCACTCAAACGGCTTGTTGTATGAAGATGTCAGACTAGCGATTGGTCAAAAGTGGATATCTATTTTGCATTATCAACTTTTACCGTCTTTACCCAATTCCACGGAAACCCACAGACAAATTGCACATTTATTGGAATATTTAACGGCTATAATTGTAATTCTTAGAGGAATCCCCTTATTCCCAGGTGTTGGAATTATTCCGCAATGCTATAGTAAAATGTTCAAGAGGCGATACTAATTTTACTAGGTTGACCAATTGTTAAAAACAATGCTACTCCTCATTTTACATATATATATTAAAATGTAAAGTTATATAGACCGTGCTCCTTTGTTTAAGAAACTTATGTGAAACTCTGCTATTTTGACCACAAAACACTTTTTATAAAAAAAAAAAAAATAGACTTTACACAGACAAAATAAACAAAACTAGTTAATTAACAAGGTTCGGATGAATGATAGAAGTAATATAACTTACGTTGACCCGGTGCAGTGGGTTGTCCAGGTACTCCGGGTTGTCCATTTGCGCCAAATGTTCCATCATTGCCTCCTAAAAAGTTACCAACTCCGCCAAAAGGGTTACCAAAACCCCCAACATTTTGAAACTGTCCGGCTGCCGGCTGCTGTCCAGGAAATTGTCCTCCGCCTGCTTGTCCTGGAAACTGTGCAGCGCCTGCTTGACCTTGAAATTGTCCAGCACCAGGTTGGCCTGGAAACTGTCCACCAGCTCCCTGTCCTGCAAATTGTCCAGCTCCGGCTTGTCCTGCAAACTGTCCAGCACCTGCTTGTCCTTGAAACTGTCCTGCTCCAGCCTGCGGAAATTGTGCACCCGCACCCTGTTGAAATTGACCTGCGCCTGCTTGCGGAAACTGACCTGCACCTGCTTGTGGGAATTGTTGTGCAGCCCCCTGTTGGAATTGGCCTGCGCCTGCTTGTGGAAATTGTTGTGCAGCTCCCTGTTGGAATTGTGCTCCACCACCTGCTTGTGGAAATTGTTGTGCAGCTCCCTGTTGAAATTGTGCCCCACCACCCGCTTGTGGAAATTGATTGGCACCAGCTCCTTGTTGAAACTGACCGGCGCCTGCCTGTGGAAACTGCTGGCCTTGTCCAAAGTTCTGTCCTTGCGCTATAGTTAATCCAATACTTAACGCGAACACAAATATAATTTTCATTTTCATTTTTGTTGTTTGTTATTTCATTAAATTATTTTTTTACACTACTATATGTCCGAGCTCCTACTTAAATATACTTGAAACGTCAATAATTTCTGAAAGTGAATTCTCAATTGACGTGAATGACTCGATTTTCGTCCAACCAAATGACGCGATTTCCAGTCTACCTACCAATGAAATGGCTTAGATTAAGTGCTATCAATCAAAAAGTGTCATGTTTAGGAAGTAAACAAGGGTGAACAATATCCTGACAAAACGTAACTTCCCGTACTACTAATACGGGTAGAAAATGACATTCACATGCAAGGTGTATGATGATCTATCGTCATGATTCATTGAGAATACTTCTAAAACATACAACAGTTCAAACGTCATTGCAAGCATTATTAAAAATAAAATAAGAAAAATTGAATCCTAGAAAAGTTGAAAACAAATCATATATATCTTTCTTATTCCAAACAGTTATCTATTTAAATATTTAGCGGGACATTTTATTTATTTTGTCTTATTTTGCTATTGTTTTTTTTTTTTTGCCCAAAAAATGTATGGATTTGCATTCGTGCTGTAAATTTATTATAACCAAGAATATATATAAAATATAAATATAAATATCCCTACAACTAAATTGCATTGTAAGCCCATGTATGTACTATTTTTTATTTCTTTAATTTATCTGTAACATTTTCGTCAGCTACAAACGTATATTCACAAAACAATGTAGTTTGGAATATATGTTCCTGCATAAACTAACTAAGTTTTATATAATTGTTGTATTTCATATTTTGTTAATTGGAAAACATACTTATAAATATAGCATTTATAATTATAAACAAAATTAGTTCACACATAAGGTCCGTGTTCACAATATTTCCCCTGGCTATACATGCTCGTTACATATTATGGTCGTTGCATAAATGACAAACAAACAAACAAGTTTGTCGGGTAATAATTTGATAGCGTGAAAAAAACACATTTCCGTGTTTTACTGATCAAAGTCGTGTTACCCTTTATTATATAAAATTGTATCATAATGTAAACGTTGATTATAAATCCTCTGCAAGGATACCGTCTGACGGACCTGTTATTAGTACTCTACTCTAAATTTCTTTTCCCATAAATTTGTTATTGAATCAGTCATTTCAGGTTATCCGTAACTGAATGTATGTAACAATCGCATTGCAATGTACGACAAAAATTACAGTTGCTAACTTAAACCGAGTAAAGCAAAAACTACAATAAAAAATAAAGAGAAAAATGCAGGAAAAAATAGAATAAACTGCAGGAGCGTTATTTTCAGTTCTTTGCTTGTTCAGCGAGTTTTGCATGAAATCAATGTTTTGTTACAAATCAGGCGATTGGACTCTGTTGAATAATTGTTTCACTAGCAATCATTGCATATCTCTTACTTTTCTGATTAAGAGTCATTCTAAATCTCAATATTTTACAAGCAAAAAAATTCTAAAATCTGGTAACATATAACAAATTTTGTCAACAGCAATTATTTCTGCGTTTAAAATAGATGATACATACTTCGCAAAAAGAGTTACAAAGACATAAAGGTCCCAAATACGTAAAGATTAAAACGCATGTTATACAGTAATAGTGCCTGCAGAAACTGCCGAAGAGATTAGTTCAACTTTATCATTTAAATCACATGGTTAAATAGCTTCATTGTAAGCAACAACCCTTTATAAAGGAAATCGAGATAAACAAATGGCATAAGACCAGGAATATCGTTTCATCGGGAAATACATCTCAGAATGCTGGTGATGAATAGGTTTTGCTAAACTGGCATGTTTCTTTTTAACAAAAACAAAAAGTCAGCCTGAGATAATATTTTGATATGGAAAGTAGACCTTGTCTGACTAAAAGTAGTGTTTTTGAAGTCCTTTTGTACTTGAACAAATGAACAAATTAAGAAAAACTAAACTTTTGATGACGAGAAATATATTCAAACCATTTTGAGTAAAAGTCATTGGTCCATGATTTTGCATTAAAAAAGTAGAAACAATGTGTTCCATATTGTTCACCTACATATTTAAGATTTCCACATAAGCAGGAGATAGTTTTAAATATGAATATTCGTCAGGATATTTTATATTTTCAAATATGTCGTTACAAAGGTGGCATAAACCTATTACAAATACAATACTTTACGGGTCAACAAACAATATGTTTCCATGACATACACCCCCAAAAAAATCTAAATATTTACAAAGAGTCATACAGGCTATCATTACACAAGTATATCTAAAATTTTAACAATGGTTGATACTCTAGAGGTATGTCAAATGTCATTTCACTTGATGTTATATGCATTTATTTTTGTTTACACATATTTCATGCATTTGCTGTATATGTTCTATATTTGTTTGATTGATTAGCGGCAACAGGTACGGGGCGCCCAATGGGACTCTTGTGGTTTTGTACAAAATTCAATTCTGTCATAACAAAATCATTTTTGTCTTACAAAACTATGTGCTACAGACTTGTTTTGTGAGAACTTCAATTTTGTGATGACAAAATTCATTTGTGTAGACAAAATTCATTTTTGTCATGACAAAATTCATTTTTGTAGACAAAATTCATATTTGTCATGACAAAAGTCAATTTTGTCTTAAAGGTATGCAAATATAAACATATTTGCATACAAAATTGATTTTTGTTACCTGATATGGAAATTAAATCACAAAAGTCAATTGTGTACGGTAAGATTCAATTTTGTGAGACAAAATTGACTTTTGTGAAACAAAATTAACTTTTGTGAGACAAAATTGACTTTTGTGAGACAAAATTGACTTTTGTGAGACAAAATTGACTTTTGTGAGACAAAATTCAATTTTGTCATTTTTGTTGAGACAAAATTCAATTTTGTCATTTTTGTTGAGACAAAATTCAATTTTGTCATTTTTGTTGAGACCAAAGTCAATTTTGTCTTTTTTGTTGAGACAAAATTCAATTTTGTCATTTTTGTTGAGACAAAATTCAATTTTGTCATTTTTGTTGAGACAAAAGTCAATTTTGTTAATTTTGTTGAGACAAAAGTCAATTTTGTAAATTTTGTTGAGACAAAAGTCAATTTTGTTAATTTTGTTGAGACAAAAGTCAATTTTGTCAGTTTTGTTGAGACAAAAGTCAATTTTGTCAATTTTGTTGAGACAAAAGTCAATTTTGTGACGACAAAAGTCAATTTTGTGACGACAAAATTCATTTTTGTGATGACAAAATTCAATTTTGTAACAACAAAATTGACTTTTATGAGACAAAATTGACTTTCATGAGACAAAATTGACTTTCGTGAGACAAAAATCAATTTTGTTGAGACAAAATTCAATTTTGTTAATTTTGTTGAGACAAAATTCAATTTTGTTAATTTTGTTGAGACAAAATTCAATTTTGTTAATTTTGTTGAGACAAAATTCAATTTTGTCAATTTTGTTGAGACAAAATTCAATTTTGTCAATTTTGTTGAGACAAAATTCAATTTTGTCAATTTTGTTGAGACAAAATTCAATTTTGTTAATTTTGTTGAGACAAAATTCAATTTTGTCAATTTTGTTGAGACAAAATTCAATTTTGTCAATTTTGTTGAGACAAAATTCAATTTTGTCAATTTTGTTGAGACAAAATTCAATTTTGTTAATTTTGTTGAGACAAAATTCAATTTTGTCAATTTTGTTGAGACAAAATTCAATTTTGTCAATTTTGTTGAGACAAAAGTCAATTTTGTCAATTTTGTTGAGACAAAAGTCAATTTTGTGTAACAAAAGTCAATTTTGTGTAACAAAAGTAATTTTTGTGTAACAAAAGTCAATTTTGTGTAACAAAAGTCAATTTTGTGTAACAAAAGTCAATTTTGTGTAACAAAAGTCAATTTAGTGTAACAAAAGTCGATTTTGTATGCAAATTAGTTCACAGAAACCAAACTAAACTAATTTAAATACAAAATTGACTTTTGTCGCTCAATTTTCAAATTAGGTAACAAAAGTCAAGTCTGTGTAACAAAAATGAATTTTGTCATGACAAAAGTGACTTTTGTCCGCTGATAGATAATTTTGTATGACAAAATTTCAAATTTGTAGTATGATACAAATTTTGTTAAACTGAACTCATTTTTGTTGAACAAAAGTCACTTTTGTCCGTACAAAATTGAATTTTGAGTACAAAACCACAAGAGTCCCATTCGGCGCCCCGTAACAGGTACCAACGTTTTGTGAGCTGAAGAACTCCCTCGTACATAATACAGATAAACATTCATGAAGTTAAAAAAATAATCAATGTTATTCAAAACAAATAACATCTACTGCCATTATATGTTTCGGGAATAGTATTTTCTCCATCTGCAACAGACACATCGAACGGTGCTCAAGCAACTGTTTTATTCACACATACAGTACTACTTGTGTCTGAAACAGATAGGAAAAAACGCCATCAAAGTGTTCGTGTATACAGTAATGAAAATATGAGAAAGGAGGACAATGTCTTCATAATTTTGGATGCAAATGTACAGCATATAAACGAACAAAAATCTTGATCAGACAAAGTTACCAAAAACAAATGCTTTCAATGGATATCGTGATTGTTAACTTTAAATGTTTAAAACTCATCATACATACGTAAAGGACTATGTTTATTAAAACTATCATCTTTGATCAAGTACCTTACTCAGCCAAATATTGTTAAGTATAAACTTTAACGTGTGTACTTAACAAAACACCAGGACCACTACAAATATAAGTACTCAAATTACAAAATATTGCCTCCTTTGTAAACTTTGAAAACTTGATCTTTTCAATGTTTGTCCTATTTTAGCAAATGAGAATGAATATATATTTACATACACAAAGCTGGTGTGCAAGTGTGAGTTACATCTATTTACTTTTATAATACGGATAGTTTTCGACGAAAATTTAAATATCGTAAAGGAAAGACAATTGTTTTAATACGGTCATGTTAAATTATTTGTTGATTATGTTTAGCAGATTATTTCATCTGTTTTAGTTAGAATTCCATGTGATACAAGTCTCAAATGTATAGGCAAGTTAAAACCTGCACCCAAGAGCAACTTTTACAAGGGTAAGCTTCCAGGTTCAATAATATTTTCATTTTTCTTTATACTTTTTTCTCTGTTTCTCATGTATCTTATATATCTAAAACAATGGATAAAATTTCATGGTGAAATATAAGAAGTCAATTGAGGGCAAGTCAAAGAAATGTAGATCTTTTTGGAGGTTTAAAATGTCTCTTTGTTAGTTTTCAAAATAATGCCAATAAACGATCAAAGGTAAAAAGAAATGCCACTCAGTCGGGTCCATTTACTCCATCTGTCTCAATCACCCAATACTTAATTACATACTTTAACTTTCACTCATCTCTCCCTTACTAACTGTCTTATTTAATCTTTCACTCTCTTGTTGTTCCTGCTTACCATTCTCAATCACTCACTCTCCTCTCTCACAACTTCACTCGTACTTTTTCTCACTCACTCGATCGCCAAATCATTCTCTCACACTCTCAAATTCTTTCAGACTCACACTCGTCCTTTCACTTTTTCACTCTCACACTTTCTTAATGTGTCACACTCACTCTTATAACCTCACTCTTACACTGTCTAACTCTCTTTTTCACTCTCTCACTCACTCTTTCGTACTCTCCCATTATTACTCGCACACACACACTTTCTCTCAACTCTCACTGCCACTGTTACTCTCATACTGTCTTACTCTCACACTCTATTACTTACAGTCTCTTACTCTCACTGCTACTCTCACACTGTCTTACTTTCTTTCACCAGATCTTTCTGTCTTTCTCTCTTACTTTCTCTCACTCTTACATTCTCTCAAACTCTCAAATTCTTTCAGACTCACACTCGTCCTTTCACTTTTTCACTTCACACTTTCTTAATGTGTTACACTCTCACTCTCATAACCTCACACACTTTCTCTCAACTCCCACTGCCACTGTTACTCTCATACTCTCACACTCTATTACTTGCACAGTCTCTTACTCTCACTGCTATTCTCACCCTCTCTTACTTTCTCTCACCCTCTCTCTCATATTCTCTCTCAGTTTCTTACTCTCACACTGTCTTTCTTTCTCTAACACATTTTCTTACTTTCTCTCTCTCTCACTCACTTCCTTACTTTCTCTCACGTTCTTTTATAGCCTCACACTCTCTTACATTCTGACACTCTCACTCTGACACACTCAAATCTCTCACTCTCTTTTACACATTCTCTCACACTCTCTTCCTCTTACTCTCTTACTCTCACACACTCTCTTTTACTCTCACACACTCTCTCTTACTCTCACACTCTCTCTCATACACTCTCTTACACACTCTTTCTCTCTCTTTCTCTCTCTCACACTGTCTCTCTCTCGCACGCTCTGTCTCACACTATCTCACACACATCTCTCTCACACTGTCTGTCTCACACACTCTCTCGCACTCTCTCTCACACACTCTCTTTCTCTCTCTCTCTCTCTCTCTCACTCTCTGTCTCTCACTCTCACAGTCTCTGTCTCTCTATCTATCTATCTCTCTCTATATCTCTCTCTATATTTTTCTCTATCTCTCTATCTCTCTCTCTCTCTCTCTCTCTATCTCTCACTATCTCTCTCTTTCTCACACACTCTGGCTCGCACACAATGTCTCTCACACTTTGTTACTCTGTCTTACTCTCTCCTACTCTGTCTTACTGTCTTTAGACAAAGTAGAGATAGACAGCGACAAAAACCAAGAAATAATTGAGAGAAAGAGAGAAAGAGAGAGATAGACAGTGAGAGAAAATTAAACAGATTGTTAAAGGAAGATCTGAGGATTAGTAAAGAGAAAGGATAAACAAGTGATAGGAGAGATCCGTTCCAAAGTATTTTCTTTAGGGCCATTTCAAGCCCATAAGAAAATACACCTTGTAAAGGTGCACGGTTAAAGCAGTAATGTGTCCTCCTCCGTCGACGCTGTACATATTGACAGTCCGTTGAAGAGAACACCACTGCCTACCAGAACTTTGGTTAGGTTGGCGCACGTACCTTCAGTTCCCTTCATTAGGTAAGTGCGCAATCTACAAATTGAAATAACTTATTTTATCTAACTGAAAATAGTACAAGTTGCGGTATCACTTATTTCTTATTCTTGCAATCTAACTTTTGAGAAAAAACTAGTTGATTTGTTACTATCATTTGAATATACATATTTTATCACCCTATTGAATTTATCATTTTCATAGAGTAAAACAGTATTATATTTCAAATATTTCAAAATAATTGAAATGAACACATTCAAGGCGGGTAACTTCAGCTGTTTGCTTATATGTACTACAAATAATAAATGTGTTTCCATTCTATTCAGTAAAGTCATTGAATAATTAACAAAAATAAACGAACTACAACTCACTCTTATCGATCTATATAAAGAAGGAGATATGTTATGACAACTATCAGCAAAAGTGCAAACGCAGTGGACGTAAAAAAATATCTATATTTTTTATTATGTCATAGAGATTTATTAGATTTTTTGGCTAAGGCGGTTTTTGTTTTTGTCGACTGTTCTGTGTCTTTTCATTATCCACCATAGCGTTGTCAGTTTGTCAACTATCCTTGAGTTTTTAAAAAAGCAACTGCAATAACCACATAGAATGCCCCAGACAGTGTTCGTGTATACAGTAATAAAAACATGAAATAAGAAGGCCAATATTTACTTGAATAGGGTTGCAAATGTACAGAATATAAACGAAAAAGTTGCCAAAACAAATGATTTCAACGAATATCGTGATTGTTAACTTTAGATATTTGAAACTTATCATACAAAGTCATACAATTTTTGTCCCGGTCGATAAAGCTGCTAATAATATTATTATTGTTTGACGTAAATTTTACATTGAGGTTCTGAAAAAGGAAATCATCAATTCACCAACATTCCAACTGACTCCATTTTCAGAAAACGAAATCTGTAACAAACATAAACTTTTAGCCACCGCTTTACAAGCAGAGCCAAATACAATGAAAGTCCCAACTATGTATTGGCTTCCGAAGCTACACAAAACCCCTTACAAATATATATTTATTTCGTCTTCAAGTCATTGTTCAACTACTAAATTGTCTATTATTCTTACCAGCACACTTGGTACAATTAAAAACCTTATAATAAATTGTTCAAATAAGGCCTTCGCAAATAGTGGAATAAATTACTTTTGGAGTGTCAAGAACTCGTTGGAAGTACTTGATAAATTGCATGCTTATATTGGTGATTTTGAATCTGTTCAAAGTTTCGATTTTTCTACCCTGTATACCACATTGCCTCACATTCTCATTAAGAAAAAAATCACACACCTAATTAAATGGGCATTCAAAAAATCAGAATGTGAATATATATGTTCAAACTCTTTTAGGTCATTTTTTAGTAGCAATAAACAAAAAAACTAGGTTAATTGGACATGCTTTGATACTATATATGCCCTGGAATTTTTACTAGATAACATTTTTGTTCGCTTTGGGGATTCCGTATATCGTCAGATTATCGGAATTCCAATGGGGACTAACTGTGCACCACTTATTGCGGACCTCTTTTTGTATTGTTACGAGTTACAATTTATGACAAAAATAAGCAAAGACCCATCAAAACAACATCTGATAAACAAATTTAATAATACTTTTAGATATTTGGATGATATTTTGGCTATCAATAATGACGACTTCAGTATGTAATATTAATGAAATTTATCCTGGTGAACTTACTTTAAATAAAGCTTATACTAACAATGACCACTGCCTTTTCCTCGATCTTGATATCTATATCACTAACGGAAAACTGAATACTAAAATTTATGATAAAAGGGATGATTTTTCATTTCCTATCGTTAATTATCCGTTTTTAGATGGTGACGTTCCCTTGTCACCATCTTACGGTGTTTATATATCTCAACTTGTACGATTCGCTCGTGTATGTAACAATGTTTTAGATTTTAACGAGAAAAATTTATGTATTACTGAAAAATTATAACACCAGGGTTTTTGATATCACAAACTAGTCAAAACATTTACTAAATTTTATCATCGGTATAAAGACTTCATTCGTAAATATAGCTCAACATGCAGACTTTTTATACGTTCAGGTATTTCACATCCAATTTTTTATGGAAATATTCTTTATAAAGCACAAAGGTGTCAGTATTCACCTCATAAACTTACAAAACCTTTGAATAGACTTATTAAGAAGGAATATAATTACGATACTGTTGTCAAGTCATTAAAGATTGCATATTTTGGCGTTAATATTGAGTCACTGATAAGGTCTTTGCGTCGGAACTAAACACATTTATTCTAAAAACAGTGGTTGGCATGACACGGGTTATGTTCTTCTCATATATGTTATGATGGTATGATACTAAACCCCTTACGGGAAGGATTGTGCCTGATGTTCATATGATGAAATCATAATCTTTCAGTCAGTTTAATTGAAGTCTGGAGCTGGCATGTCAGTTAACTGCTAGTAGTCTGTTGTTATTTATGTATTATTGTCATTTTGTTTATTTTCTTTGGTTACATCTTCTGACATCAGACTCGGACTTCTCTTGAACTGAATTTTAATGTGCGTATTGTTATGCTTTTACTTTTCTACACTGGTTACAGGTATAGGGGGAGGGTTGAGATCTCACAAACATGTTTAACCCCGCCGCATTTTTGCGCCTGTCCCAAGTCAGGAGCCTCTGGCCTTTGTTAGTCTTGTATTATTTAAATTTTAGTTTCTTGTGTACAATTTGGAAATTAGTATGGCGTTCATTATCACTGAACTAGTATATATTTGTTTAGGGGCCAGCTGAAGGACGCCTCCGGGTGCGGGAATTTCTCGCTACATTGAAGACCTGTTGGTGACCTTCTGCTGTTGTGTTTTTTTTATTTTGGTCGGGTTGTTGTCTCTTTGACACATTCCCCATTTCCATTCTCAATTTTAATAAAACACATAGAAGGACTGTGTATATCAAAACTATCATCTTTGATCAAGTATCTTATGCCAAAGATTGTTCAGTATGAACTTTTACGTGTGCACGTAACAAAATACCAATACCATTACACACATAAGCACCAGTCGGGACTCTAATGACAAAATATTGACTCCCTTGTAAACTTTGAACACTTGATCTTTCTCATGTTTGTCCCATTTTAGCAAAAACGCTATCAATTGCAAATTCACGAGAAACTTTCTTTTTAAGAATTAGAACTAAAATAATTGAATTAAAACAAAGTTTCATTTAATGTTATCATTTCTCTTCTTTAAGGTGCATTATATATACGATTAAGACAAAAACAAAATACGATTCTGTTTGTTTCAAGGCCTATTGAGATAATAAAAAAAAAAAAAAAAAAAGTCCTTCAATTTGTTAGAGAAAGTCTTTTATACATATAAAAAGGAAGGTCTTAATAGTTGATAAGTAATTTTCAATTGCAATCAATTCCAAGCATTGAACTATCGTCTATTGCAAAGTGAGGATGTGATAATGAAATGGAACATGTTTTGTAGGTCGACATTGTGGTTTATGTACAAACTATCGTTACCTTACGAAGGGAAAATTCAGTGGCGGATGCAGGAATTTTCGAAAGGGGGGGTGCTAGCCCAGGGCAAAGGGGGGGGGGGGGTGCAAAACATATGTCCCGATTCAAATGCATTGATCGGCCAAAATAAAGGGGGGGGGTGCGCACCCCCGGAACCCCCCCTCTGGATCCGCCACTGGGAAATATAAATGTCATCGATTTATACATGTTTTGGTGTTATATGATAGCTGATTTGGAAAAAAAAACACATTTCAATATTCCCCAACCTCTTACTAGTATCTTAGATATCCCCTACAATATTTGATTTATAACGGTCAAAATAAGGTGTCTCACTCAGATCATTTGTCAAAATGATTAAAATTACTGTTTAATATTCAGGGATTATGGTAGGAGGGTTGTTTGCATTCATATTATTTTTTCTGCGGATTTTTTTTTAATTTTTAATTTTCAAATATACAATAGAAGATGTGGTATGATTGCAAATGAGACAGAAATTAACAGATATATGTCACAGTACAGCCTTCAACAATGAGCAAAGCCCATACCGTATATATGTGTTTTTGTATGTGATTATGATAACAACACAGTGTTGACTGCTGTACCCCGGCCAATGTTCGACATTTTTACACTTTATATCTGTTTGTTTTGTCCACACATTGTTGTTAAACTGGACTCCTGTTGTGTTCACTTATCGCTACATTCGGTGCAAGGCTATAGATGGAATGGCGGACCAGTTTAACATTGTTGTAAGCTTACATATAATGTAGGCTTGGTTTATTCGTGTATAGCGGCTTGTGACTACCTATGCGACTCTTATTGGTTGTTTCTTATTGAGAAGAGCTGCACGTGGAAGAACTCATCATTGATAATTCTGTAAGGAAAGAAGGACGCTATTTTATATTGTGAAGCAAATATTTTCTTGAATTGTACCGTAACAGTACTGTTCTTTTATTCTGCGATCATTGGGAGTTTTATCGTCATCTAGATTGGAACTTTAACTTACTAGTAATTGTGTAAGCTTTGCTTTATTTTCCTTCCTTGTAAACTTGGATATTCGTAGTTCCATTTATTAACATTATGGCTACCAGAAAGTCGAAGAGACAAACAAAAAAGAAAATTCCTTACGATCGTTTGCTTGTAAACGCTAGCAAGAACACATCCAACGTGGAGAAAGACAAGACTCATCCAGGAATTAAAGGGGATCGATATAGAAGTTCCTTCCCTTATGAGGTTGAAAAACACATAAAAGACAGGATGACATGTCTTCATGCTGACTATTACAATGTGCACAAGAGAGAACACAGGCTGGTAAGGTCACATGTCTGCAGCAGTCTTAGAGAACATGATGACATGTCTTCATGCAGACTATTACAATGTGCACAAGAGAGAACACCGGCTGGTAGTGCCTGTTGACAAGGACACATGTCTGCTGCAGTCTTAGAGGACAGGATGACATGTCTTCATGCAGACTTTTACAATGTGCACGAGAGAACACCGGCTGGTAGTGCCTGTTGACAAGGCCACATGTCTGCTGCAGTCTTACAGGACAGGATGACATGTCTTCATGTAGACTAATTCAATGTGCACGAGAGAACACCGGCTGGTAGTGCCTGTTGACAAGGCCACGTGTCTGCTGCAGTCTTAGAGGACAGGGTGCCATGTCTTCATGCAGACTATTACAATGTGCACAAGAGAGAACACAGGCTGGTAGTGCCTGTTGACAAGGCCACATGTCTGCTACAGTCTTACAGGACAGGATGACATGTCTTCATGTAGACTAATTCAATGTGCACAAGAGAGAACACAGGTTGGTAGTGCCTGTTGACAAGGCCACATGTCTGCTGCAGTCTAAGAGAACAGGGTGACAATTATTCTGAAGACTGATACTCTAGTAAACAATTCCTAGTAGAGCCTGTCAACAGGATAAATGATGTCTTTTTGCAGAAAGTGGCTGGCAGTGCCAGTGTACAGGGTGACATGTTTTCCTTTAAACTTTGCAAGTTACCACTTAAAATCTATGAATTGATATATGAATAGCTTTTCAGTAATTGAGACACATTTTAAAAGCAGTCATGAATTAATTGATTATCTAATGAAGAGATGATAGACATTGTGGCTAAAGAATATATGCTGACTCATTGATGTTTATTCCTTAACATTTCATCTCTTTGGGCATGCAAATTATCATGGTATACGAAAAAGTCATTGGCTTCTTTTTTAATTCTAAGATTCAGACTTTCAACACAAACCAATTCCTCAGTATCTAAATAAGTGATATTGTCATGAAACAATTAAGTTATAGACATTTTATGGTATATGTCGTTTTCATACTATATACAATATTCCAAGAACCAATTAAATGATAGACCTTTCATGGTATTTATTGTTTACATATTATATACAATAATCCAATAACCAATGAAATGATGGAATTTTCAAGGTATCCATTGTTTTCATATCATATACAATAATCCAAGAACCAATGAAATGATGGAACTTTCATGGTATCTATTGTTTTCATATCATATACAATAATCCAAGAACCAATGAAATGATGGAACTTTCATGGTATCTATTGTTTTTATATCATATACAATAATCCAAGAACCAATGAAATGATGGAACTTTCATGGTATCTATTGTTTTTATATCATATACAATAATCCAAGAACCATTGAAATGATGGGACTTTCATGGTATCTATTGTTTTTATATCATATACAATAATCCAAGAACCAATGAAATGATGGAACTTTCATGGCATCTATTGTTTTTATATCATATACAATAATCCAAGAACCAATGAAATGATGGAACGTTCATGGTATCTATTGTTTTCATATCATATACAATAATCCAAGAACCATTGAAATGATGGGACTTTCATGGTATCTATTGTTTTTATATCATATACAATAATCCAAGAACCATTGAAATTATGGGACTTTCATGGCATCTATTGTTTTTATATCATATACAATAATCCAAGAACCATTGAAATGATGGGACTTTCATGGTATCTATTGTTTTTATATCATATACAATAATCCACAAACCAATGAAATGATGAAACTTTCATGGTATCTATTGTTTTCATATCATATACAATAATCCAAGAACCAATGAAATGATGAAATGTTATAGTATCTATTGTTTTCATATCATATACAATAATCCAAGAACCAATGAAATGATGGAACTTTCATGGCATCTATTGTTTTTATATCATATACAATAATCCAAGAACCATTGAAATGATGGAACTTTCATGGTATCTATTGTTTTCATATCATATACAATAATCCAAGAACCATTGAAATGATGGGACTTTCATGGTATCTATTGTTTTTATATCATATACAATAATCCACAAACCAATGAACTGATGAAACTTTCATGGTATCTATTGTTTTCATATCATATACAATAATCCAAGAACCAATGAAATGATGAAATGTTATGGTATCTATTGTTTTCATATCATATACAATAATCCAAGAACCAATGAAATGATGAAATTTTATGGTATCTATTGTTTTCATATCATATACAATAATCCAAGAACCAATGAAATGATGGAACTTTCATGGTATCTAATGTTTTTATATCATATACAATAATCCAAGAACCATTGAAATGATGGAACTTTCATGGCATCTATTGTTTTTATATCATATACAATAATCCACAAACCAATGAAATGATGGAATTTTATGGTATCTATTGTGTTTATATCATATACAATAATCCAAGAACCAATGAAATGATAGATTTTTCATGGTATCCATTGTTTTCATACCATATACAAATAATCCAAGAACCAATGAAATGATCAAATTTTCATGGTATCTTTTGTTTTCATATTATATACAATAATCCAAGAACCAATGAACTGATGAAACTTTCATGGCATCTATTGTTTTCATATCATATACAATAATCCAAGAACCAATTAAATGATGGAACTTTTATGGTATCTATTGTTTTCATATCATATACAAATAAATAAAACAACCAAGTAAAAATAAGTTATTTATTTGTTCACATGTCAATACTTGTTGACAAAAATTTGACAATAACATTAAACAACAACAATGGACGTTAACATGAAAATAATCTCAACAAGGCCATTATATACTATACTTAAAGTTGAAACACAAATTTCATCATTAACGACAACAAAGAATAGATGATTCAGTAAATGCATGAAGTATTTCAGGTAATATGTATTTAAGGTGGTACCTTAAACTACAGGGAGATAACTCTGTAAAATCAGCTCAACATTTTAATCACATTGTATTGTTAAGGAAATATTAAGCGTCCCAATAATCAAAATTAGTGTTTGTCAAACTGCTATGTAACCAATGAAATTTTTCTGATAAAATGGTTGGTTCAAATTCTTGGAATTTTTGATATTTTTGTCAAATGCTGAAAGTTGATTTTTTGTAAAATTTTTATGAAAATTAGACAAGCCAAATTAATTATAGGTCAAGGTGTTGGGTACCACCTTAATAGAATAGTTATGGGTATACTGTGGATTCATTATTATTTGCTGGATACCAATTTTCATGGTTTTCGTGGGTACAGGTTAACCATGAATTTAAATTTTCAAGAAATTACAAATTTTCTATCTATTTTATTTCAACTGATCGAGCTAATGTTTTAATTTGCACAAGGACAGTCTATTTGAAGATGTGTGTGATAAGGATGATTGCCTTTATAATTATTACTGATTTCTAATCACCTATCAGTGTCATCAATTGAATTTACAAAATAATTCCTGGACATTTCATTCATAAGTTTATCCTAAAACACCTATCTATAGATGGACTGGTTTATTATTGTCAAATCCGCCCAGTCAAGTGAAATAAATCGAGTAGTAGTATGCAGATTTTGGCAAAACCAAGAAATCACATAACTACAAAAAGGCTAGAATTGATGTGATTACTGGTACAGGGAATTCAATTAATATATTTTATTGGGGAAATCAGAGAACTATTTTCTGTACCATATATTTACACAAAGATGTCATTTAATGAAATTTGATTAAAAATAAAAAAAGTGAATTTTTAATATTAAAAATATCATTATTTGAAACTATTCAATCAACATATGAAATATAACGATTTTTGTCTTTGGTATAATGAAAGAAAAATGTCATTTAAAAACTCAAATTATATTTGCACAAAGAGGCATGTGTAACAATATATTCCGTTGTATAAACAAAAACAAGTTTTAACCTGATTTAAAGATAGAAAACGAATAAAGTAAAAAGTGAATATGTTTTAAAACAGTTTGGTACTCAATACATATGTTAAATGTATGTTAACAAAACACATATAAAACATATGTCACAGAGCACAAAATATGTAATAAAGCTAATATAGTAATTTACATTTACAAAATGGCACCAAATACCACCACATGAAATAGAAAGCCAAGTTCCTTTAATAAATGGCAAGGGCAAAAATTGACAAGAAGGCTTATCTGATAGGCTAATTATATAACAAATGAAGGTGTTAGACACCAGTTATACTTCAAGCAAGTATGCAGATATAATATTAAATATAGCTTCAATATGCACAAAATAAATATATATATATACTTTTTTACAAAATATCACAGTATTTTATTACACATTATAGTACAAATGTATCAACACTTTTCATCATTGCCATCAATTTGAAATTTTTATTCTTTAGCTCATCATGCAGGGTGTTAAATAACAAAAAACACACAAATTGATATATTTTGAAAAAAAAATTAAAATAAAAAACATTCTTGTTTCTAAAACTATGGTTCAAAATTGGTACAAGACCAGCATAAATGTAACACCGTTTCTTTTATAAAACAGCTTTATTTATTCCTTTATCATATGTGCATTAAATAATTAATAAAATATTGAAATAGAACAATAAGTATATTTTAGAATTGTGTGTGAAAGTTGGAAACTTGAGGAATTTCATATTAGCATAGTTATATATATATATATATTGTCTTTTTCATAAACAAAGTGTTCAAAATGTTTTTGTTGTTCTCTCTTCTTTTATATACTATATATTATCAAAACATATAAATTTCATGTTGCTAACACGTGCTAATAGTATAATTTAAATATGCTTTAGCATAATTGTGCTAATTACAATAAACGACTTTTATCTTTTATTTTTAAAAAAAGAACAAAGTTTGTGACCTTACAACATATAAAAGGGCTAACTCCATTCATATTTTTACCCATTGGAACAAAGATTGTGTAATAGAGAAATCAGTAGCTATTTTTTTTAAATCTAATTCATCTATTTTATCCATAAAAGAAACAACATCTTCATAATTTTCAACTGGCCTATTCAAATATTCATTCTTCACTCTACATCTTTAAATCAAAATTTATTGGTAAAGTGTTTTTTGCGAGATGCAAAATAATTATCAAAGTTGTTTCAAAAGGCATGATTGTACTTATTGAAAGAGAAAAGCCCTTGACCTTAATAATAAATTTAAACAAATAAAAAACAAATCTACTGATTTGTTAATTTTTTACTGAATGCAATTAAGTACAAAAGACCAACCAACCAGAAGTGTAATGATGAAAAAGTAAAATCACAAAAATACTGAACTCCGAGGAAAATTAAAAACAGAAAGTCCCTAATCAAATGATGAAACACATCAAACAAATGGACAACAACTGTTTTACTTAAGATACTTATAAAAGTAAAATGACCTTAATATGAACTGACATTTTATTAAAAATAAAGTAAAAGAATAATTGACCATGACCTACAAAAAATGTTAAAGATTGCCACCAAAACCAGTATACTAAATCATCAGATAAAGAGTGTACTAGCTGAAATGACTTGCCAGATTTACTGATGAAAATTTGTTGCAAGTCTTTAAAATATAGGTTTTACCTTTCAGCTGATTGCATTGAGTGTGTAGTTAAAGGTAAAATCTTTGGTTAGTTTGTTTGCTAACTGAACCGTGCAGTCATCACTAGGTAAGTTATACTATCCTCCTTTCAAAGTAGTCTACTCTTACAGGAAGAAAAATTGGTTATCTGTCAGACTAGTCTACTCTTAATGGAGGGTAGTTTAGCCAACTTAATAATGACTTTACGGTAACCAAAGATATTACCTTTACCTACACACTCAATACAACAATCTGCTGTAAATATCCCTTAAACTTAACATTGGCCAATTACATTTAAATTGAAAAATAAGTTATATTCACTAGTTTAATTAATTTGTTTAAAATTTGAGACACAACAGTATGTTGAATCTAGGACCCTTTGCTATTATATAAATATGTAATGCCCTTTTAGACTGTTCCATAAAGACATGTATGGGACCTAGAGAAGGCAACTTGAATGTGCCACTGTTGGTGGGTGTAAATATCATGTTGTACAAGTTTAAAATGTAAACAAGTCTCAAAATGCTGATATAAGCAGTTACATTATTTCCAAAGTGTCTTCCCACAGTCCCATATATGTTTGAATAGAACAGCCATTTAATGGAACAGATATAAGATTACTTATTATTTAACAGTTTTAATATTATTCACTTACAATGGTCAATGACAACAAAATGAGATTTTTAACATGATTCTTTCTACATTTAAAAACAACAAAAAATATATGTTGGCAAAAAATTTTAATAAAACAACATAAATTATCAAGAAAAGAAACACTCATAATCTCAAGAATTCACACTTTGTGTAAACCATATTATCATTTACAATTTGTGTAAACCATATTATTATTCACATTTTGTGTAAACCATATTATTATTCACATTTTGTGTAAACCATATTATTATTCAAACTTTGTGTAAACCATATTAGTACTCACACTTTGTGTAAACCATATTATTTCTTATTAGACAATTTCTAAAATCTCCATGACATAGGCATTGCTTTCTGACAAGGATTTAAACAACACACAATTTCAAAATGACCAGCCAGGTGAAAAACATGTATTTTGACAACTTGAAACTTTTCTGCTCTAAAATATATGTTCTTTTGGCCCCAAAATAAAAATCCCAAATCTTACAACCATAAATTCATGGGAAAAATTTGATATCACAAATAACTATAATTGTTTAGTTAAATACTATAACACTTGACTAGCAGCACTTTGACTTAGATAAATAATAGCACCAACAAAGTTTACTCCTGCTGCTATGATAAATACAGGAAACCATCGTCCATGACTTTGTGAAACTAACTCTGCTGTTAAAGGTCCACATAAAATACCCGGAATAGTGGCCTGAAATATAACAAAATAACATTACCCAGAATAGTGGCCTGAAATATAACAAAATAACATTATCCGGAATAGTGGCCTGAAATATAACAAAATAACATTACCCGGAATAGTGGCCTGAAATATAACAAAATAACAAAAAATAAATATATTAGCAAGGTATGGAACAATCAATTTGAAAGGAGAAAGGGTAAAATTATAGTATATGCCAATACACATAATTAACAGAGCTAGGTGATGTTTACTAGCCTAACCAGTTTCAGTCCAAAAGGGACCTTCACCAGAGACAGAATGGTGGATTAATGTTTGCACCCTATTTATATAGATACCGTAACCATGGTCACCAGCGGTTCAGAGTTAATGGGCGGTTCAGTTGAAATGAGAAAGGGATTGGACTGCACCCAAAATGGTAATGAATTATGAACACCACAGAAAATGTATGGAGGGCTGGATATGATTAGAAAATTTATTCAGAGAATCTATCCTAAAAAAGACAACACTCTTAGCAAACCAGTGATTTTTATGTTTATCAGCGATACTTAATTTGAAAAAAATAGAATGATGGAATGCACTCTGCTATCTTTGCAATCAATCTTTCAATCTCTATGCTATAGTGAGGCCACAGGCATCATACACTGAACAAACATGTCCTCAACAGATTAACTAAATCATCAATCAAGAAGCATGTGATCTGCCTTTAACTGGTTCTACTGATGAACTCACCAATGTATCACGGTTCTACTAACAGTTGATCATAAAATAACCAATATTCTATTATACTATATAATGAACTCACCAATGTATTTGATATGGCAAACGTAATGCCAGCATGATTAGGTGCAACCTCTGCATGATTACTTAAGTGACCCGATGAATTACATGCACTTAAACCAAGTGATAAAGATACAAAGCTGAAAAAAAAGAATTTGTTGTTATAACAATGACAACAGATAAGAAAAGTATGGTTGACTAACATAATTGACCAATTTGGCTCAATATTAAAAAATGAATTCATCTTACAAATAAGCAAACATTTATTGTATTTTATACAAGTTTTATATTCTTGTTAATTTGCTCAGTGTATTTATCTATCTTTTTTATTATGTTTAACTGTATTATTTATATAGATGTCTGTCCATCATTTTTTTTAACACATGTTTTACTTTCAATACTTTAACAGTTAATAATTGTATTGAACATATTTCATTGATGAATGTAGAAATATGCCCTTTATATTTAATTTTTTCTGTAGACATAATTGGCTTAATTCACTCCATCAAATATTGATAATTTAAATTTGAAAACATCAATTCTTTTTTATACAAAAAATATTTGTCATCTGGTCTTTCATGAAATTAAACTATATTTTCAGAAACGTTTACTACTTTATTCGATATAAACCATAAAATACTTACAAAACAGCTAAAGGAAGATTATCAACAGCACTAAAAAACAAGATAAATAATCCTGGTCCTAACAGACCAATACTTGTCATTAATCTTCTCACGGACACCGTCGTCCATTTATGTTTTATTATTAATGAATCTGCAAAGTGACCAGCAACTGAAACAAGAGAATCCAAACAATTAGTTTTTTGTTAAAATATATGGCTCACAATTCTAGATATTACATAGCTATCATATGGTTGTAATACAAGTGTATTGCTAATAGATTTTTAAAATGTTGCAAATTTCTTCAACCATTAATCCATTTATAATAACATTAATGTCAAAATCTAGGTAGCCAGATTTCGTTATTTATAAATAAAGATTGTTTTTTTGAAGTGCCAGTCTTTGTAAGAATCAGGCAATTTAGGTAAAAATCAAAACATGATCAGAAAAAACTCACCGAGCTAATCATTCTATTTAATACTAACCAGCATCCTGAGTTAAAAATTATTAGTCTTTTGTTTGTGTGTGTCTGGTAATATCAAATAACTCGGTTAGAATATTGGTTAGAATGATAGCAAATCACAGAGTTATCTCCCCTTATTTGTTAATTTCTAGTGCATTTCAACCAAATTGTATCTTCTATTACCAGAACAGAAAACAGAAATGAATATTATTTTTGTGCATAACTACATATTATGAACTGAAATCAATGTCAAATTGGGTGGGTTTTTTGGGTCATGTTTTCATCACTGCCTGATTATTAGGCAGACTGGCACTTAACACCACTTTGGGCACTTTTGGCTAAATAGTGGCGGTCAGTTTTTATTGGTGGAGGAATCAGAAGTTCCTGGAGAAAGCCATCAACCTTTCTTCTTCTTCCTGGTACAGGAAAGACTCCGGTGTCGAAGTGTGGAATATCCAGGTGACAGAAAAACTGACAATCCTAGTAAATTATGATTGGAGTAAAATGCACCTGCCCATGTGCTGGGTTGGAACTAATAGCTTCAGTGCTGCGAGGCTAGGGATACAGTAGATGAACTACTTGGACTTCACAGCCCCGAAGGTCAACAATGAAATGTCCTTGATAATAAGAGAGATGTTTAGCGCTATAAAACCAGGTTCCATCCACCATTTTCTACATTTGAAAATCCCTGTACCAAGTCAGGAATATGACAGTTGTTGTCCATATGTTTGATGTGTTTTATCATTTGATTTTGCCATTTGATTAGGGACTTTTCCGTTTTGAATTTTCCAAGGAGTTCAGTATTTTTGTGATTTTACTTTTTAATACGTGTACTTTAAATATACATGTATACTTACCAACACCTACTAATGAATTCATGACATATGGTACAGCAGTAAACATTATAGAACTTTGATTAGCACCTAATGTTCTTCTCATATATGTTGGTAACCACTGCATTATAATATAATTTGACCAGTTCATACTAAAATGTGCTATATAAATGGACCACAGCGGCCAATGGCATAAAAATTCTCTCCATGATACGTTGGTATTAGATACCTACAAAAAAGTAAACTTCATGTATTACATTTTCAACCTGACAATCTATTCAAAATAGGATAGTCAACAATTTTTTAGGTATGTCAAACAGACCAGATAAGCATTGATGTTTGGAAATGAAAATGCATAAAGACCAATAGGATAGATCTTTCAGCTAATCTTCCATCTAGGTTCAATTTTTATGTTTTTGAACCTGGATTTGTACTGGACCTAGGTGGTTGGAAAATGGCAAATAAAACAAATATTTTGTGATTGCACTTATATGTAGTCTGGTAATGCATTATATGTAAAGGAAGATGAGGGATGGATTTGTGTTTGATGTCCAATGGCAAATATAACACGTCTACCAGGGGGAGAGTATGTTTACACAATTACAAGAGATGATAAATAACCCAACATTTAACATGATTTTTAACAGGCTATTTCACAAAGTAACAGTCTAGAAGGCTGTACTGTTACCTATAGTTGTCAATGTCTGTGTCATTTTGGTCTTTTGTTGATAGTTGTCTCATTGGCAATCATACCACATCTTCTTTTTTATATATTCTAGAAGACATGTTACACTTACCAGACATATTATTCTGACTGAAATGACCAGTCTTTGCTCTTACTGCTATTACAAGATTGCAGAGGCGGTTAAGAAGACAAAGGGTTTAAGTGACCGTATGATTTGCAGAAACAATTGTTTACTTACTTTTGGAGGTTCAATAAATTCTTCTTCTGTTGATGTTCTGGCTTCTTGGTATAAAACTGCCCAAGCTAATACCCAGAAAATACCCATAAAACCAAACAAATAGAACATCCAAGGCCAGGACATATGTGGTAATATCTAAAATACGATCAACAAAAGTATGTACTCTTATGATGTGCTGATTTTCTTTTCAATTTGTAAGTACATTTACTATACAATGTAATGTATCAAAGTAACTTTTTGGTAGCACACACTTGATAAACATTGCAAAAAAGTTATAAAAACAAGGACCCACAACAATATTATACATTTATTTCCCGTGCCTGAGGGAGATATGCAGATTACTCAACATGACATACTTATTGATAAACAGTACAGATAAACATTTTAAAATTATTTAAAAAGTCTTTTTGTTTTAATGTCTGAAATAGATTTGAACATGATAATGATATTTGCTAAGGCTATCTAGAAAGTAAGAAGTTCAAGACGTTATGTACATAAACTATGTGTCATGTCACAAAAATTAGTCCCTACGTTTCAGAGGGGAATGTGAAAATGAAGTTTTGTTTCGACGTCACGTGTGAAAGTTTCAGCCAATCAAATGTTGATTTTGCTATCAAAATCAACATGCAGTGGAATAATGGGAATTATCATACTTCATGACAAAATGCCTGATTTTGATTGTTTAATGCAAGGGAATTAATTTACTCTATCTCATGGCAAATATTTCATTGCTCTTCACAGAGAAGCTTGATCGACTGTTCCTTATTAATTACAGATGGTTGTTATGTTAAAGACAACATAGAATATTACTTTGAAATTTAATAGACAGTTATAATAGAAAATTCAGTATATCAAAATAAATAACACATATCTGAGAGGTGATGGACAGATTGTTACCCTCATAAAGACATTGTCAACCTTGCCTTTGCCTCAGTTGACAATATTTTCTCAGATTTACAGTCTACTTTATCATCCTACATTGTCCTAACAGCTATTAATTATTTATATATTATTGCAAATTATATTTTTCTTCATTGCTTAGTTGTTGATCCTTGTCTCATTGGAAATTATACAACATCACTTTACTATTAAATGTACAAATAACAGCCTATTAATTCAAATTGGAATTATTTTTGATTATGGAATTTGCATAATTTCTTGTGCTTGCAATTTTCCATAAATTCCATGTTTATTTTGCATTATAATGTTTTTAGTGTTTCATAACAATTTCCATTCAATGTATTTTGTATAGAAATTGTTGAGCGCGTTAAACACTAATTTTGCACAGGTTAAGAAATTCTCAATTGAATACAGAACTTCTGTTCATATCCCACTTATTCATTGTTTACTTACCACAGAAGCCACTGTTTGACCTATTGATCCACAAGCTACTAGGTAACCAAATGCTCTAGATCTTTCTTCTCCAGGAATGGTGTGAGCGAAGATATGGAAAATTGTTGGAAGACCTAGAAAATATATTACAGAATATGGTTATCTTTCCACAAAGAAATAAGGAGCAACTGTTTACATATATAGATGTATCAAACAAAACCAAATGAATTATGACAAGTTACCCGGTAATAAAAAATTTAGACAATCATTTAACATTTAATAAAGAAAACAACACATTTAAAACTAAATTAAAGCAAAACAAATAAAATTGTTGTGTGAAAAAAAACCCCAACAATTACATGCAGAGCTTTTATTAACAGCAGAAACAGTTCAATTTGATACATTTAGGCAAGGTGAGCTTAAACTGTTCAAAAATAGTGTTTTAAGAAGAATTAGAAACAAATTCTACATAATCAATGTTATTTAATTTACCTAGCCCTTCTCCAAGTCCGAGTAAAACTCGAGAAAATATCAACAGGTTAATAGATGGGGCACAGAAAGGTACCATGAGTGTAGAAAAAGACCAAAGGAGAACAGATATTAATAATATAGCTTTTCCACCATACTTCTTTGATCCACTACCTCCAAAAACCTGAAATTATAGGTAAAAGTTAAAATCATGACTATTGATTGCTCCTACTGATCTACACAACATTCCTTCCTCCATCATAAAGATTGTTTAAATTAGTGTTAACTTTCAGATTGATTGATTGTTTATATTCAAAGCCACTTTCAGCATTCTTCATTTGTTTTTGGCTATATTGTGGAAGAAGCATGAGTTCAAGGAGAGGATGCAATCAACCTTGGAAGGAAACTGGCACTTCTAGTCAATATAAATTGGAGACAAACGCATCTGCCTGCCATGCGCAGGTTTCAAACTCACAAGCAAAGAGTTGACAGGCTAGTGATGGCTTTATATGATCTACCTAGAACACTCTGCCGCTTAACATTAGGAAATGAATAATTCTTTTCGAGCTTGAAATATTTACATTGTATCATTTGATTATGACAAAAATTGCAGTTTTGCTTCATGTGTTCTTTACCTGACTGCTCATATATCCAACAGCAAATGAACTGAGTACCCATCCTTGTCCATGCAAGTCCCAATTATATTCATCTGCCATAGGAACAATAGCTATAGGCATAATGACTCTGTCTGCTGCATTTATAAAGTTAGCAATTGAACACAACGCTATGGTATGTGAAGGTTTTGTTAACATTTTATTCATCTTCATGTTATGATTATAACCTAGTATTATATTATCTCAATCATCATCATTTCTTGAATAACTGAAAATATAATAAAAAAAAATTAAGAACAAGTTATTACTTTAAATAATTTATTATTGTTATATATATGTAAATAGTCATAGTGTTGCATGGAATGTTTTCTTGAAGATTCTAATTAGCTATGTCAGTTTTCTTTAAATCATGATATTTCAGTGTCTCTTTGATGTCTTTTGCTCTGTCTTTTTTTTTTATGATAGGTGTTGTTTACTGTTTGTCTTTTATTTTGATTATTATTTACATGTATAATCTTTAAAATGTGTACAAGCAGTTTCTAAACATTCAGACAAGTCAGACAGAGCATGACAAAATATTTGGCCTAAAAAAGTAAAACTTCATCGAATTTTTCCTGTAAAACATTTGTAAAAAATTGGTTTCAATTAAAAAATTCAAGGATTATTCATATTTAAGCCTATGTATTGTGATCTGAAGTATGGATTTTCAAACAAAATTTGAAACCAATAATCAGAGGAAAATAAAGAATAATCAAAATATATCAACTTGTTTCATGTGTATGTTTTACATGAATATTTCAGAAGACCATGATAATAAAAATAACTGAGTTCCAATATCCCTCAGGATGCACATATTTTATGAGAGTTTGAAGACTTGAGAGCAAAATCAATACAATTTTACATATAATCAACATTTCTAAGGGGCATAACTCTTAAAACTTGATCATACCTGCCAACTTTTGAAAATGCCCATGGGGGTTTTAGCGTGTGACAACAATTTCAAAGGTTACAATTCTTTGCGACGACTATTTTGCGCGTACTGTTTTGTGATCTAGAAAAAGTGTCATATTTGTAAGATGAGCTTACATGCCTTTTTCTTAAGTTAATTAACATGATTCTAGTTATTATATCAGCAGAAAATATGAGCATGTAGCTATAAGACCAGGAATTGTTTTCATGTGTAAGGATACTTAATAGTTGTTGACTTTTCCAATTTAAAATTATACACAAAGAAGGACCTTTATCAGGTTGGGAACAACACCTTGGGATACCCCCTCAATGTTAGGACATTAAAAAACACTTTTTAAGTACAAATGAGCACACATTCATATTATTTAAAGAAACTTTTCCCAAAGAACTACAAATCTTATGATCTATCTAGTATTACATGTATATCGTCAACACATGTCCAAGAATTTTGATATGTTCTTGGCCTTATATCTTCTTTATTATTCAAAATAATTGGACCTTCATATAGAAAAGCTGTTCCAAATATAATGTCAGAATTTCCCATTTATAAGTTAATAAATCTACATTTTTCTATTTTATTTTTTACAATCTCTTGAGTAAAATGACCCCTTGACTAAGGGTAGGCCCTCATTTAAGTGATTCCTCATGTTGATGTTGTTTAATTATATTACAGCAAGTGTAATGTCAATAAATTAGTGAATAAACTACTATTTATTATCTTCATGGTAATACTGCATCATTGAAGTTTGTCAATCAGCCATGCTTTTATTTTTATTCTGTGTAATAACCTCCATGCAGTTGAATAATCATTTGCCATGTTCACGATTTTACAATTCTGACCAACAAACAGAGGAATACAACCATGACAACACAAGTTCAATATCTTGCATGTTAAAATAATTTTGAGAGAAAACGTTTTTGATTGTCTGATTAATTTGATCATGAGAAACATACAATTTGATTGGCTGAACACGATTTTCCTCCGTTGGACACAGTTCAAAATCGGGAACAACAATATTTTCGTGTAGATTTCACCAAATCATGTTTTAGAGGGTTTTTCAGGAACATGATCGTGCAATCGTGACAAAGGGTAAAAATTGTGTAGTACACGCCTAAATCGTGAAAGTTGGCAGGTATGACTGATTTTGGAACTTGTTTGAGACCTTGCAAATTATGAAATATAAACCTATGATATTTCAAAGTCTCATAAAAATCTGTCAAGAATTTTACACATAAGAGGGCTAACAATGCATGCATATTCCATGTAATAATATTTCCAAGGGTCATAACTTCTTCTTCTTCCCGGTTATGAGTCGATCTCTATAAAAGTGTAATTAACTCGGGCGCATCTCATAACTCTTTTAAAACTTGTCGATCTGCAATAAATTTCGAACTGGTCGAAGACCATGCTGATTTTTACCTATGAAATAAATTTCGTAAAAATCTGGCAAGAAGTGTACACTGAAAGTCCTGTCACAAGACCGTTAGTAGGTCTACGATTTGTATACATGTACCCTACAATTTACATTACAAAGCATTGTGCAGGGGGACATAGAAGTGCGACATGCAACATACTATCACAGGTTTGTAAGATAGAAAAAAAGCTCCACTCAACTTTCACAGAGAATATGAGAAAGGTATAGCAGTCAGAGGAAATATTGTATGGCTCATATCTGAACATATGTGAAATCTTTTACATGGATGTCGTAGGGACGTTGTCTCATGGTGTCCTGTCTGTGCGTCATATATCCTTACAATTAACAATATTTACTGCTATTATTTGTTCTTGTACCCTTTCTTGTGACATTCAATGACTTTTTATAATGGTGCTTAATAGGATTAACTGGGTATTTGCTTGTAAAACCTTGTTCAGTACGTGGCAGACATCCGATTCATACGTAACCGCTTATGCCAATGAAGACAACTATAATAAGTGAAGAAAATATCGTGACTTGATATGGCACACATCAGTATTATTTTCTTCATTAATTTGTAATTAAATCATTATTGATGCAAGATGACTTTCAATCTATTTATTTGATAAAATGAAATGAAATTGTTTTCTATGTTTTAAGCGGTTTTGTCTATTTTTTTCGGTCTCACTAATTAGCGACAACAAGAATTTTAGCGACAACAAGCGTCAACAAGCGACAAGAAGCGACAACAAAAATTATTTAAGCGACAACAAGCGACAAGAAACTATTTAGCGACAAGAAAACTTATTTTTTTTAATTAAAATTAATAATTGCAATAAATATTAAAAGAATATGCAAAAGAAAATAATTTTAGCGACAAGAAAGTTAAAATTGATAGAAAAAAATGAAACATTATTTAAATATTTATTTTATCATCTATAATGTATAACAGCCAGTATTACGTACGTTTAATAATTGTATTATGATATTACTTTTCCTTGTGTTTTAGAACATATTATTTATCTTATAATTTGGGATTTTCTTTATTTAAATTCGGGATTTCGGGATTTCGTGTTTTTAAGCCCGGAATTTCGGGATCAGGACCCCTCCTATCCCCCCTTATCTCTTTCTTCTTCACAAATGTTAATTTCTTCATCTACCAAGATACTACTATAAATTCACAATCTCTTTCTTCCTCACAAATGTTTCATTTCTTCGTCTATCTATATAATAAAACATTTTGATAAGACATATCTGCTCGAAAATTTAAAAAAAAACAACATTACATTCAAATTTCTTTATAACTAATAAAAAAAATGTTTTCTTGTCGCTAAATAGTCTTCTTGTCGCCTGTTGTCGCTAAAATAATCTTGTTGTCGCTTCTTGTCGCTTGTTGTCGCTTCTTGACGCTTGTTGTCGCTAATTAGTGAGACCCATTTTTTTGTTTCGGACCAATTAAGTATTAAATCCGTAATATATTCCGTTTGAAAAAAGTATGTTCTTTAAAAGTTCAAATATTTCATATTTTTTACATTATAAAAAAGGTGAAACTTATTGACAATTTAGGGAGGGGGTAGTGGGAAAACAAATTAAACAAAATTTATAATTGAATATATGAATGCCATAGTAATCTCCCACAAAAGTATCGACACATTAATCATTAATGGTTACAGACATGCAATTTGCCTACCGACTTCTAAATGTAACAAGAACTATACATGCAAGACAGACAGACAGACAGAAGAGCAATGATCCTAATAAGGAGTCGTGTGACGATTTCAGCCATGTTTACTCATTTTGACTTGTCTTGCTGATTATTTTGACTAAAGTGTTTAACTCCCTATAATTATTTTCGAGATAAAAGAAAAAAAATAATAACAAAATGGTAAATTTCGTCATCCGCCGCCGCCACCAGAAATGCTATATCTATGTCTCGCCTTCCGCGACTTTCGTCGCAGACGATACAGAAATAACCAGAAGGGTAGGTAAGCATGTCTAGTTTACCCTCGCTAATGAATTCGCAGTGCTTCTTCTGTTAACTTACATGACGCTGATAAGTCGTATCTGGTCATTATAGACATCTCACAAAAGCGTATTGGTAAATATCCCGTTTATAAGACATCATATTTTAAACAATTTAACCATGAACAGTCTCTGACAAAAGCCACATATGGTTTAATTTCACCAATTAGAGCTCTTGAGATTCAAAACATTTTTCTTTTGGCTGTTGTAATTTAATTTTATATGAGATCTGTCAAGCTATGACTTTCAACATTCTGTCATGACATGTATTGTACTGTGATTTTTTATTGTCTGCTGATATATTTTTTTGTATTTAGGGGTCGTCTGTCTAATGTCATTTTCTGTGCTGTGAATATTGAGATTATCTGTCATAGACAATAGACAATATTTTATTAGCACAAACACATTTACATTAAATGGTTATGGCATACAAAATTAAGACAATAAACTTACAATAGTTAAATTGATTTCAATTATATTAGAGTGACAGTGGTATTCACAGCAAAGAAGAACTAGAGGCTCTAAAGAGCCTGTGTCGCTCACCTTGGTACATTTGTATATGTGAATATTCAACAAAGGACACAGATTGATTCGTGACAAAATTGTGTTTTGGTGATGGTGATATGTTTGTAGATCTAACTTTACTGAACATTCTTGCTGCGTACATATATCCCCATCTATAATGATTGGCCCAGTAGTTTCAGTTGAAAGTGTTAGTAAAAATTTACAAATTTTATGAAAATTGTTAAAAATTGACTATCGATTCGTCTGAAATTTTCAGGGCAGATAGATCTTGACCTGATAAACAATTTAACCCATGCCAGTTTTGCTCTTAATGCTTTTGTTTTTGAGTTATAAGCCAAAAACTGCATTTTATCCCATGTTCTATTTTTTGCCATGGCAGCCATCTTGGTAGGTTGACCAGGTCAACGGACACAATTTTTAAACAAGATACCCCAATGATGATTGTGGCCAAGTTTGGTTTAATATGGCGCAGTAGTTTCAGAGGAGAAGATTTTTGTAAAAGATAACTAAGATTTAGGAAAAATGGTTAAAAATTGACTATAAAGGGCAATAACTCCTAAAGGGGTCATTTGATCATTTCGGTCATGTTGACTTATTTGTAAATCTTATTTTGCTGAACATTAATGCTGTTTACAGTTTATCTCTATAATATTTTTCAAGATAATAACCAAAAACAGCAAAATTTTCTTAAAATTACCAATTTAGGGTAGCAACCCAACAACAGGTTGTTCGATTCATCTGAAATTTTCGGGGCAGATAGATCTTGACCTGATAAACAATTTTACCCCATGTCAGAATTGCTCTAAATGCTTTGGTTTTTGAGTTATAAGCCAAAAACTGCATTTTACCCCTATGTTCTATTTTTAGCCATGGCGGCCATCTTGGTTGGTTGACCGGGTCACCGGACACAATTTCTAAACTAGATACCCCAATGATGATTGTGGCCAAGTTTGGTTAAATTTGGCCCAGTAGTTTCAGAGGAGAAGATTTTTGTAAAAGTTAACGCCGGACGCAGGACGACGACGACGACGACGGACGACGGACGACAAGTGATGAGAAAAGCTCACTTGGCCCTTTGGGCCAGGTGAGCTAAAAAAGGCTATAAATATCAACAGTTAACACATTATTAATGTTCATGAACAATTGAAAAAAGAACACAAACAAAAATTAGGTTGGCAATGCATATTAAAAGAAATACAAGTTATACAGATGTTCTTAATAAATTACAATCATTAATATACTTTATGGTGATTTTTATAATGACTGGTAGACTGCTATTTAAAAGTACAGTCAAATGCTTAAGTGTTATAGTGGACTGCAATTTAATAAAATTGAAATTAAGATTTTTATTAATATTTTGTATATAGGTATCCCTTAATGATTTATAGCATGGACAGATTGAGAAGAAATGGTATTCATCCTCAATTTCTTGTCTGTTACAGGATAAGCAAATGCGTTTACTTCTTTCAATGTTGGTATAACGTACGCCCTCTTTCAATTGCTAGGGAATGTGCACTTAGTTTAAATTTACTGAAAACTGATCGGTCAGTTTTGAATTTACATATATCAATATATGGGGGCCTTTTTCTAATTCTTTTAGTATGACAAAAGAAATTAAATTTTTCACATTTATTGATAGAACAATTTATAATTTGATGAGCCTGGTCATAGATTTTTTGTTGGATACTATTTATGTGATATTTTAAATTATAAGTATCAAAAGTGAGATGACCAAAACCTAATTTATTTAACCAGTCTTTTACAATGTTAACCCATTTACTTGTTTTCTCTACATTATTATATATTTTATGGACTAAAGTGTTAGGCGAGTTTACAATATGGTTTAGAAATTTTATAGCTGAAAGCTGAATTTTAAAGTACAAAGGGATTCTGTTTGTCTCAGTTAAACAGGCTACATTTGTTGTTTTGCACTGTACACCTAAAATTTCTTTAATAAATTTAATATGTAAATGTTCAAATGGATCTGAATCTTTGAACACTTGGCTTACACCCCAAACTTCACTTCCATAAAGAGTTATTGGAACAACTAAAGTATCAAATAATTTTTCAAGCATACTGCAGGGATTATCTAAAGAGACTGTTTTTTTAATTTTAAACCAAGCCTTTCTTCCTTTTTCCATAAGATTTTTTTTTGAATGACTTAAACTTCCTGAACAATTTATAGTTATTCCAAGGTAACAAATAGATTTAACAGTCTCAAGATTTTCTTTTTCTACTTTAAAATAGTTACAGTGAGATTTTCCATTAGAATTGAATATTATAATTTTTGATTTTTGTTTGTTAACATCAAGTTTCCATAGGGAACAAAATTTAGTTAACTCATTTAGTGCATTTTGTAGCCCTTCTTGGGTTTCAGATAATAAAATAATGTCATCTGCATATAATAATGATGTTAATTTAACATCTCCTATAATAATTGGTTGAGTGTTTGCATGATCAAGGTCATTTACAAGGCCATTTATGAATAGAACAATTGATTTTTACAGTTATCTCATATCATATGTATTGTGATATGAATTTCGGAGTTGTCTGTCATGTATTGTACTTAGTTGCTAGAGTTGTCCTTATATTATGTACTGAATGTACTATGGATTTCATGGTTGTATGGCTTGTACTGTGCTAAGGATTCTTGGATTGCCTTCATTTAATATGCTTCGGGTTGTTTGGGTTGTGCTATTGATTTTGGTGTTGTCTGTCATTAATTGTGCTATTAATTTTTGAGTTGTCTGTCATGTATTGTGCTATGGATTTTGGTGTTTTCTGTCATGTTTTGTGCTATGGATTTTGGAATTGTCTGTCATGTATTGTGCGATGAAGTTGTCTGTCATGCATAATGCTATTGATTTTAGGGATGTCTGTCATGTATTGTGCTATGGATTTTGGGGTTGTCTGTCATGTATAATGCTATTGATTTTAGGGTTGTCTGTCATGTATTGTGCTATGAATTTTAGGATTGATTTTCATGTAACATGCTTCGGATTTATGAGTTGTGCACTAAGTGTTATGTTATGGATGTATGCAGTGGTCTGTTATGTCTTGTGCTATGGATTTTCGGATTGTCTGTCGTGTACTGTGCTATGGATTTTGGGATTGCCTGTCATGTAATGTGCTTCGGATTTTGGGTTGTCTGCAAAGTGTTGTGCTATGGATTCTGGGGTTGTCTGTCATGTTTTGTGCGATGCAGTTGTCTGTCATGTATAATGCTATTGGTTTTAGGGTTGTCTGTCATGTATTGTGCTATGAATCTTAGGGTTGTTTTTCAGGTAATATGCTTCGGATTCATGAGTTGTCCACTATGTGTTATGTTATGGATATTTGCAGTGGTCTATCATGTCTTGTGCTATGGATTTTCGGGTTGTCTGTCGTGTATTGTGCTATGGATTTTCGGGTTGTCTGTCGTGTATTGTGCTATGGATTTTCGGGTTGTCTGTCGTGTATTGTGCTATGGATTTTGGGATTGCCTGTTATGTAATGTGCTTCGGATTTTGGGTTGTCTGCAAAATGATGAGCTATGGATTCTGGGGTTGTCTGTCATGTATTGTGCGATGCAGTTGTCTGTCATGTATAATGCTATTGATTTTAGGGTTGTCTGTCATGTATTGTGCTATGAATTTTAGGGTTGTTTTTCAGGTAATATGCTTTGGATTCATGAGTTGTCCACTATGTGTTATGTTATGGATATTTGCAGTGGTCTGTCATATCTTGTGCTATGGATTTTCGGGTTGTCTATCGTGTATTGTGCTATGGATTTTGGGATTGCCTGTCATGTAATGTGCTTCGGATTTTGGGTTGTCTGCAAAGCGTTGTGCTATTATTTTTCTAGTTGTCTGTCATGTATTGTTCTATGGATTTTGTTGTTGTCTGTCGTGTTATATGCTTTGGATTTTTGGGTTGTCTGACATGTATTGTGCTATGGATTTTGGGGTTGTCTGTCATGTTATATGCTACGGATGTTGGGATTGTCTGTAATGTTATATGCTTCGGATTTTGGGGATTGTCTACTATGTGTTGTGCTAGGGAAATGGGATTATATTTTTCATGTATTGAGCTTTTAGTTTTTAGAGTTATCTCATCTGTACGTTGCTATTAATTTCGGAGCTGTCTGTTACGTATTTTAACAAGTTGTTGGAGTTGTCCGTATGTACTTCAGATAGATAGACAGATATGATCTGACACATATAGTACAAGACACATGACTGACATATTTAGGACAATAAAGATAAGATTTGACGCATATGACAAAACATATATGACTGACATGTTTAGGACTAGACAGATAGGAATTGACACAAGTAGGACCAGTCAGATGACTCATATACATGTATGTATGACTAGACAGATCGGTTCTGACACAGATAGAACCAGACACATGACTGACATATTTATAACAATATAAATAGAACTTGACACATAAAGGATACCACAGATATGACTACACAGATCCAATCTGGCATATATAGCACAAACATATGTTTAGGATTAGAAAAATATGATCAAATAGATTTGACTGACATGTGTTTAGGACTAGACAGAAAGGACTGACAGATATGACTGACATGTGTTAAGGACTAAACAGATAGGAGTGACATGTTTAAGACTGGACAAATATGACTGATATATGTTTCGGACTAGACAGATACGACTGACATGTGTTTACAACTAGACAGACAGGAACAGACAGATATGATCTTGCACATGTAGGAGTGACATATGCTTAGGACTAGACAGATATGACTGACAAATATGATTGACATGTGTTTAGGACTAGACAGACAGGAGCCACACATATTTATGACTAGACAAATATGACTGACATATGTTTAGAACCAGACAGATAGGACTGACATATGTTAAGGACTAGACAGATAGGACTGACATATGTTAGGACTAGACAGATATGACTGACATATGTTTCGGATAAGACAGATATGACTGACACATGTTTTGGACAAGACAGATATGACTGACATATGTTAAGGACCAGACAGATATGACAGACATATGTTTAGGACCAGACAGATATGACTGAAATATGTTTAGGACTAGACAAATATGACTGACATATGTTTAGGACCAGACTGATATTACCGACATATGTTTCGGACTAGACAAATAGGACTGACATATGTAAAGGACTAGACAGATATGACTGAAATATGTTTCGAACTAGACAGATATGACTGACATATGTTTCAGACTAGACAGATATTACTGACATATTTTTAGGACTAGACAGATATGACTGACATATGTTTAGGACTAGACAGATATGATTGACATGTGTTTAGGACTAGACAGATGGGACTGACATGTTTATGACTAGTCAGATATGACTGACAAATATGATTGACATGTGTTTAGGACTAGACAGATGGGACTGACATGTTTATGACTAGTCAGATATGACTGAATTTGTTTAGGACTAGACAGATATGACTGACATACGTTTCAGACCAGACAGATATGACTGACATATGTTTAGGACTAGACAGATATGACTGACATATGTTTTGGACTAGACAGATATGATTGACATATGTTTAGGACTAGACAAATATGACTGACATATGTTTAGGACTTGGCACATAGGACTGACATATGTTTATACCAGACAGATATGATGGACATGTGTTTAGGACTAGACAGATATGACTGACATATGTTTAGGACTAGGCACATAAGACTGACACATGTTTATACCAGACAGATATGATTGACATGTGTTTAGGACTAGACAGATAGAACTGACATGTGTTTAGGACTAGACAAATATGACTGACATATGTATCAGACCAGACAGATATGATTGACATGTGTTTAGGACTAGACAAATATGACTGACACACGTTTATGACTAAACAGATATGACTGACACATGTTTAGGACTAGACAAATATGACTATATGTTTAAGAGTAGACATATATGACTGACATATGTTTAGGACCAGACAATATGACTGACATATGTTTAGGACTAGACATATATGACTGACACATGTTTAGGACTAGACAAATATGACTGACATATGTTTAGGATTAGACAGATAGGACAGACATGTTTAGAACTAGACAGATAGGACAGACATGTTTGGGACTAGACAGATATGAGTGACATCTGTTTAGGACTAGACATATATAGGACTGACATGTTTAGGACCAGACAGATATGAGTGACATATGTTTAGTATTAGACAAATATGACAGACATATTCAGAACTAGACAGATAAGACTGACTTGTATTAACGACTAAACAGATAGTATATGTCACAAAGAGGATCAGACATGTTGGATAAATAACAGAGGGACCTGACATACAGCAACAGACATAAAAAAACCAGACAGGTAAGACAAGGAAGATTGCTAAAATTTTCAGATGACAAATCTTGCTTGCAATATTCCTTCTATGGGCCAATTTCAAATTAAAAAATCATATTCACTGGTGTAAAAATTTATTGATCAGTTGAACAGTAAACTGAACAACTTGTGCAACAAAAAATTATTCAAATACTGTACAAATGAAATTCAACAAAATACATTTAACTGAATTACACATGTTTAATTAAAGCTTTAAAAGTTAGGTTTTTGCTGATTTCTTAACATGTTGAAGAAACAAAATGGTGGAACAAAAAAAGGAACACACAATGAAAACAGAATTATTTCTATACTGTAAAACTATTCTTATCTGTTATTACAATATGTGCAATTTATATTAAACATGGAAAAGAAATACAATGGAACAAACAAAAAAAACGCAGTGACCACAGTATTCCTTCTAAAATGTTAACCTATTCTTACATGTACAAATTTGCTTATCGATTCAAACTGTTTGACTTGCCTGAGGCTCTTCTAAAATAGTTTGATTCAAACTGTTTGACTTGCCTGTGGCTCTTCTAAAATAGTTTGGTAAAAATTCTGACCTGTCAAACAGTTTGTTTTGATGGAACAAATTTGGTCTGAAGTTTTAAAGAACTGCAAAAAATGGTGAGAAACACTTTAATAGTCAAGTCAAAGAAAACCTTATAATGATCAATCAAATGAAAAAATGGTAGAGTAAAATATAACACAAAATAACAAGTTAATTAAGATACAAAACATGGGTTATTGGTAAAGTAATATCAATAATGATTAACAAAAACAAGAAACAAATATGCTTTGGTTGTACTCATGGATCTAAAAGAAAAACTCCTGTTGAAAGCAATTACCAATATGTACTATCCTAAACCTTTAGGACAAAGTACAAAGCTTTATTAGGGATGTATTCAATATCTTAACAGCTAGTATAGTCACTATGTCTTAGATGTCTATCAATGTTGAAGGATATGCAGTGTAGCTAGCATATCAGAATAATTTCATGGCCCGAGAACACAGTTATTTTGTAGTGTATTTCTTTCAGACAATAAATTCAAATTAAAAAAATGGCACCTGCTCTTTCTCAAAAAGATTTTTACAGTGTAGTGTTCTACCAGTGAGACAAATAATATCAAAATTATAGAAACTTCTACCAGCTCTAATTCAAAATATTGACAATTCTGTGTTAAGGGGGTGTAAAATTCAGTTTGACAGCTTCAGACGTGATAAAATTTGACCTTTTTGAACTGGACCAAATCACTACTTAAAATAAAGATTCAGCACCCAAATTTTTTTAACATGTAATTACATCCCCCTTCTTAATATTTCATGCATTTAATATCAAGAAATAAATTGGGAAAGTGTATTAAATAAGACATGCAAGTTATACACAGTTTACACTAGGGACTATATTCGTAGACAGCGAAAACCAAAGGACGATAACTGTGTTCTTGGACCCCATGGGTAACAACCTTTCTGATGCTCTTTTGGATTCTTTTATTAGTACAAAAAGTGTATTCATTTTGGGGCTATCTAGAATTATTAATCGATTAGTCTAGCTACACATTTTCAGTAGTCAAAATCTATGTAGCCATACATAGCAGCTATGATAGTGAACACAACCCACATAATTGAGCCGTGGTGTAGTGGTTAGTGCATCGGACTACTAACACAAAGGTTCCTGGTTCGATTCCCGTCTGGGATGAAAATTTCAGGGACTGATTTTCGGCTCTCCCTTGACACCATTGGCAAGTATGGTCTTGAGGAAACGATGATAGTCCGTCGGAAGGGGAAGATAAATGGCTGACCCGTGTTAAGAGAGAGCCATATCTCTTGCACGTTAAAGACACCCTTGTAGATTTCGAAAAAGAGTAGGCTAATGCCGCTACAAGGCAGCACTCGCACCCGCAAAGTGGAAAGGGATTAATATAAGTTGCAAAACTTGTTTCCCAATCCACTATAAATAAATATGTTTAAACTAACCCAGATAATTCTTTAAACCAAAACTTCCTGAATCACACACAAAAAAATAACAGATTCAATTACTTCTCTCATACACTTTTGGCGTCCTTAAAAACATTTACATTTATATTTTAGCAATTTCGTAAGATTGATTATACTATTGATATTTATTCAAATTCTAAAAGAAGATGACTAATCATGCATAATATAAAGAACAATAAGTGAAAGTCTTTTGGGGCAAAGTTGTAATAAATCACTACCAAACCACTTCTAATATTTAAATTGATATCACAATCATATTTCTCTAGTAGAGTGTTTATACTAGGTGGTCACTATAACAAGTCATGAAAACATTTCTGCAAATGAATAACTGAGATTCAGGAAGACTAAAAAAATCCTTAACAATTTGTCAAATGAATTTCAGAGCAATATTAAATGTATTATAAGTGAAATCTGACAGGTAAATGTCTCCCTCTAAGGCAATTGAGAAATCCTGTATTCAACATTATAGGTGATACAAAGGTAACCCTATATAGATGTAGAAAAAAAAATATACTTGAAACAGAAAAAAAAACCAACATTGTTCTCAATGCACAAATATAATATCAGTCAAAACAAATTGAAGTTAATACCCCAAAAGCATATCCAACAAAAATTAGGTAGAAGCTGAATGAAAGACAAATTTTTGAATGCGTTATCACTAATTTGATTTTCGAATAAAGAAATAAAACAGTTTATAAATATAATATGATATTCTTAAACTTTATTCATCAGTTCTGTGGTTAAATATCACAGCCACAAAGCAATAACAGAATATACAATAATAATCAGAAATTAATGCAAAGTTTAATGAATGTGAAAAATGTTACATAATGAATAATTAAAATTCCAATTATAACTTTTTTCAAAACATATGAAGAAATGGTAAAAATAAACCTCACATTATTGTCAGTTGTTGAAGATTCACAAAAAACCATACACATGCATCAAAATCTAAATTTACAGTATTCATTAATTTATTTGTAATTGTTATATGTTAACAAATTGTCCTAAAATCATGTCCAGCATATGTATATCATCATAAAATTTTGCACAATTTAAAATAATTCAATTTTAAGCCATATTTACTGGCTGACCTTCTCTTTTTCACTTAAAACTTCAATAAACGGTGATTCATACAATGACATAGGTGGGCAGGTACAAACAATGTTCTGGTCTCCAAATATGTCATCAATCCTCGATACTGAAGGCCAAAATTTAGTGGATGCTTTCAGGTAGGGCTACAAAAACAAATAATTACATGCTTTCAAAAATAAAATAAGCTACAATTTATTTATTTTTTTATATTGGTGACTGTTTCATGATTCTGTGATAAATCAGTGTATAATATATAGTGCATAATATAATGTACTGTGGATTCTTACTTGTTCATGGATACCAATTTTAGTGGATTTTGATGCTAAAGGTGAACCAAAAATATAAATAAATAAATTTGGTGTATTTACTGTCTTCTGATTGGTTAAAATTATTAGTTTTATTTTCAATGTTGTCAATTTTGATGGCGACACGCCCACTTTGACGTTGTGTATTCATACGCAAACATGTGTGTACGTTGTTTTTGTTAATATAAATATTATAAAATGTTCTTTGAGCCTTATTTTTATAAAATTTATTTATAATGAATGGCAATAATTCATTCTGATTTTATTGAACTATAAAACTAATTTTTGACTCTTCACATTTTACATAATCCGCTTCGCAAATTATTCAATGTGAGAAGTCAAAAATTAGTTTTATGGTTCAATAAATTCAAAATAGATAATAGCCATTCATTAAATGTTCAACAAAGTATCCTTTACACATTTTCTTTAGTCTTGTATGCAGACTTTGACATATTCATGAAGTTAAATATATAAAGAAAAAGTAAAATCACAAAAATACTGAACTCAGAGGAAAATCAATTAGGAAAGTCCATAATCACATGGCAAAATCAAATAACAAAACGCATCAAAAACTAATGGACAAGAACTGTCATATTCCTGACTTGGTACAGGCATTTTCAAATGTAGAAAATGTACTATATATCAGAAATAAATGAATCCACAATGGTATAGAGATTTCTCTGGTAATAAAAGTCACATATTCTGGTCATTGACTTTTCATGCGTTCAAATATTTTTAAAAGATTTGGAATGAAACAATGTCGATGGTTCTAATGTTAAACAAAGTTCTTTTGTAAATGACACCAATTGAGGCTCTAGATGAGCACCACAACCACATAATTTAACATTTCAATTGACTCTGCAGTTCCTAAAAAATCTCTCATGTCAGTTGATTAATAAGAGAAAACCTCTGGGGTCTTGCCCATAAAACTAAACTCAGTATTAAGCATATAATAATGTGAGCTTGATCTTGATTTAGTTGATTCCTGAATCTGATTTCGAAAATCATGCCCAAAATTGTTTTGACTGCAAAAGTATGCAAGGCCTGATGTTCATGCTTATTTCTGATACGAAACAAATATGAGTCATCCAAAAATGCTTCCTGAATATTGATATACTTATCAAAAAACTTTCTATGAAGATGTTGTGCCTTAAAGGGTTGGAGATGCATGAAAACATTTCCAGACCAAATGAGCTAAAGACTCTATATACTGAAAATAGTGTCAACTGATACTGATATAATTCTTGCTATTAATTTGAACCCAATATCAAAATCTGAATACCTACAAGCGTTTTTAGTTAAGAAAGAAATGATCAGCAACATTGAATAAACTAATACTTACTAATGGAAAGGCTGCTACTTCTCGTGAGTACGGGAGATCCCAGTTAGAAGATATTACTGTTTTTTGACAATGCGGTGACATCTGTAATGTTATCATAACAATTTATAAATATAAGTACGTCGTCACACAGGTCCAAAGCTTATCTGATAGAAGATTATGAATAAAAAATATATGACAAAGTTTAAAAAAATACAAATACATGTACTATATATCAGAAAACTTTCTTGTGTCTTATTTTTGCAGTAAGCATAACCCATCTCCCATAAAAATTGCATGAATGTAGTGAGGTTGAATTATAATTGAATTGCAAGCCAATTATAATTCAGCAATGATTTTTTAGCTTATTTTGAAGAAATTGAAAAATATAACTGCTAGTAGCTAAACATTATTTCTATATTCAGCTTTTATGAATGTTTGAAACATCTTAATATTTGTCAAATTCTCACTATTCAATGCCTATTGAAGCCACCAACTTAATTGCAACTATGATGAGAATTCCTTTAAATAGTAACTATTTTAATTTATCTAATGTGCTGTATAAAATGTGCATAATGTTGAAGGCCTTACTTCGTCCTATAATGGTTTACTTTTTACACATAGCGACTTGGATGGATAGTTGTCTCATTGGCACTCGTACCACATCTTCTTTTTTCTATATACTGAATATAAATCTTTTACCTTTAATGGATTAATTTTTGAGTCAGATCTTCCTTCTTCAATATCATTTATTTCTTTTCTTATTGCTGTAAAAGAGATTACTTTTACTGAAACAGGTTAAAACAATATTTTTTCATGTTTATTTACGCATAGACATAATGATGGAACAGTGCAACAACAAAATGTGTATCCTAAAAAAATATTCTTTCAAAAATATTCTTTCAAGATTTTGTTTAACTCATTTCCTTGGTTTGATGAAATAACCAATAAACAGCTGATCTATGAGCACATTATAAGCACTTCACATTTTTAAAGAATAAAGTTCAATTATTTCTCAATGTCATATTAGAATTTTATGAAAATCAAAAGTGAGCTTACATAGTTTACCAACAATGAGAGCACAACATATATCTTGTTTCCTTTAAAAACTTTGATAACTTCAGGTGACATGGTTACTTAAGCTTGTTAACAGGAATAAAAGGGGTAAACATTTAATTGGTTTACATCCTATGGTGATAATTTTTTTATATGCATTGAAATGTTATGTGAAATTTTTACTATAGAACTGTACAGGATAAAACTTCACTCATGAAAAGTATTTGTTTATTTGAAGCAAAGATAAATTCTGCACAATTTTTTGAAAAATTACAATTCAATATAGACTAATAGGTAAAATCAATGGTAGTAATATTCCTATACTTAACTTACCTATAAGAGCATCACAGAATCTGTCTAATTCATCTTTGTCTTCTGATTCTGTTGGTTCAATCATCAATGTTCCTACTACAGGCCATGATGTTGTTGGAGAATGGAATCCTAAAAGATCAAATCAGAACTAAAAAATCAGTGACAACTCTTTACGTTTGATCTTTAATGAAATATGGTATCAAAAGGCAAAATGGGGAGGGTTTGTATTAACAGGAAAGCAACCACTTGTTATGCCTGTAACAAGTTGTATTCTCAGGGCCATGTGTGGTTGATTGTTTTTGTCAATCCTTTTTCAGTACTATGTACTACTATCATTTAGTTACGCTCAAGAGCTGTTGTTATGTCGTCAAAATGAAATTCAAGGCAAACATACAGTAATTGAGAAAAGTCACAAATTTTTGTTCAATTTTGCATATAGCTTACATTCCTAAACTATTGAACTCCTGCATTAATTACTAACGACAGTGAACCAAAGACTGTGAATAAATGAACTAATTAATTATCAGTTTTGTTCGGTCACAAGTTGAATATTTTCGATACTAGAATTTTTTTATTAGTTATTCTTATTATTACATTGGCAAATAGCTTTTTCCTCTTAATCAAAGTATAAAATGTCACAAATTGTTTTGATCTGAAGTCTTGACAAAGCCTACTGTTGTATGAAGTCAGAGGATTAAAATAACCAGTTTTATTTTGAATGTGAAATTATAGGTTTTTATTTCAATGGGAAATCAATGTAATTCAATGCAACCAATGTAATAAATAAAAGCAGTTATTCCTACCATAATCCTGAAGTCTCTTTGCAATATCCATCACTTCTACATTAGCACTTTTCTTAAAATCTCTACAGTCAAGTATAAATTCGTGAGCAACCATACCTATAAAATGTGAAAGAAAAAAATATATTAAATAACCATACAGGCCAAGGAATGTAAACATCAATGTCTGGGCCCACTTCTTTCACCAGTTCAGTTTCCCATATCTTGAATTGAACACTAGTTGCTATATTATGCTCGACCCTTATATTCATGGGTAGTACAGGAATAAAAGTACTATCATACATCATATATTGGAACTCTTCTGATTTTGATACTCTATGAAACAAATGTAGTTAGCTTTTTATATACCTGGCTTTCCTAAAACTCTGATTAAAAATAAAGATAAGGACACTTATATTATAGATTTTCCTTAAAATTTACAATTCAAAGGAAGAGAAGTTTTCAAAATATATAATCAGAGCTGATTTTGAAACTCATCTGTGATACTGCCGATCAATGAAAAACTAACCTTCTTCATTTTTGTACAGTGTTTTATAATAGCCATCAAGCCTTCTACTCATATAATTAGCATTAAGTATAGCAGCTTCTGATGCCTGACGTAATCCCTCAGCTCCCATCATTCTGATGTAGGCCCAAGAGATCGGTAAAATAGCACTAGAACCAAAGGGTGCTGCTGACACTACACCAAATGACTTGGCTTCTGGACCTGTGGTGCCATATGGAGGAATAACTGGATGTGTTGGTAAGTAGGGTGCCAAATGTTTTCGTCTAAAATTTTATCATAAGTCAATATGAAGAATTAATGCATACACACTTTAGGAAGACACAGAAAGTAAATCATTTATATCTGTTGAAAAAAATCTTTTTAACATGATTTTATTTTCAGTCACATTAACAATTGGTTCAGGAAGTTTTTTCAAAGTACAGTGAAAGTGTTCATTGGAAAAAACATTTTGAAATAACTTTAACTATAAAACCTATTCTTTTAAGGAAATTTCAACATGTATTATTTTTAACTACAATTACCCATGCACCATACCATTAACAGGCAAAAAAGTTATGTCCTCTTTCAGAATGTTGAAAATTAACTTTTCTAATCATTAATATAGAAAACCCAAAATGTTCAGGTAATCTACAGAGATGCTTCTGTAAAATTTCTATGATTTTACTTACACACCAATAGGACCCATTCCAGGCCCACCACCTCCGTGAGGTATACAGAATGTTTTATGTAAATTAAGATGAGATACATCAGATCCATAGTCAGCAGGTCTACATATACCAACCTTAAAAAAATGCAATACACATACTACATACATGCAATTTGTACCAAGTAATATCATTTGATTTTAATTCCTGAATGTAAAAAATTACATTAAATGATATGAAGAAAGATATCACACCTGTAATCATATTCTTGTTATTTAGAGATCCTTTTTTTGTTGTCTACCTTATGAGGTACATAAATCTTTATTGACAATGGAGAGCTAGGGAAAAGAGTAAATTTACCTGTGCGTAATGTGAGTAACCTTTAAGATTTTCAAATCTTTTAATTACAATAATTTGTTGTATAGCTAAATACTTTTGTCAACAGAAATTATTTTTCATGAAAAACTAGTCAAATCACTCATACATTACTTTTAACTTATCATGCTTTGCATTGGAAAAAGCTAATTCTGTCCGGTATGGAACCAGTCTACTATTGACAAAGGGAAGTAATTTGTTTAAAAAGTGTGTAATTACAGAATCAAATTGGCAAATGGGATGCATGGACTATTGTAAATATCTATCTGACCAAATGAAAACTCCATTCATATCAAAATGAACTACAGTTTGACAGAAGTAAAATGGCAATTCTTCAGTTTGATTTATATTTAATAAATAAAAGTTATAAATCAAATTTAAATAGTCTGACAAAGACTAACACATTCTGGGGAAAGGTTACATTTCTTCTACAATCAAAAATACCTGAGCATTCATATTGGCACCATCCAAGTATACCTGTCCACCATATTCATGGATCAAATCACAAATTTCTCTGCAATGAAAAGAAGGATTTTAAAATATAGAAGAAGGGAAATTAGTAGCATACTGATGATACCACCACCTAAATACTTGACCGTAAACAAGAAGTTGTTGAGTGATGAAACTGAAAATACAACACACAGTATAGATGACATATATAAACCCTGAAACCAAATTTCAAAAATCCTTGTCATGCAGTTCTTGATAGAAATGTGACGAAATTTTTAAATTGGATGTCATGTGTAAAAGGATATAAGTGTTCGGCAAATGTTGAGTGATGAATCTGAAAATGCATCACATGGTATAGGTGAGTTATATAAACCTTGAAACCAAATTTCAGAAATCCTTGTTATGCAATTCCTGAGAAAGATGCAACGAAAAGTATTAATGGGACAGACAGACAGACGGACAGACAGATAGAGGTAAAACAGTATACCCCCACTTTTTATAATAATAAACAGATATTAGAAAATTGTTTCAAGATTAATTGAGAATACATGTGTATATTGGCTATATAACTTTTTACATATAATGTTCAAAAAAAATTCTGTTAAATCTTGGGCTGACACTATAACCCACATCTTATACTTATCTCATGTTCACTTTTGGAAAATGGTCATATTAATAACTTTTTCTATAACACAATTTTCTTTCACAATCAAAAATGAAAAAAAATCCACACCTTCATGTTGAAAATGTATAAAATCCTACCTGATATCTTTATCAAAAACCCCATTTGTAGATGGGTAGGTAATCATCATACAAGCCAAAGTGTCCTTGTGTTTCTCTACCTGTAATATAATTCACAGAATCCAAGAATATGTCTACTGTAAACCAACTTATTTTTCGCGGATACTTTATTTCGCGTTTTACCCTTTCTTGACCACTTTGCTGCTATTTAATTTCGCGATTTTCTGATTTATTTGATGAAGTTTAATAAGATTTACATATTCAAGACGATTTATATTAGCGTTATTTTTCTACTCGCGAAAGTTTCCAAAATATATTGGTTTACAGTATTTAAACTGTATATCAATATCTTAATGGATAAGAAGCTTTGTGTATACTTGGTGGAACTTAATTTTTAACCTATGAACAGACAGTTGCTATTGTTTTATTGTGTTGTTGGGTTTACTGTCTCTCTTGAACCCAAAATCTCCTTTTAATATAGCCAATATCATTTTGATTGCATCCATATAGTATTGTATGTAAAATGTATCAAATTGGTTCAATATCAAATATGGTAACCTATAGTTGTTAATGTCTGTGTCATTTTGGTATTTTGTGGATAGTTGTCTCATTGACAATCATACCACATCTTCTTTTTATATTAAACATTTTGATTATTTGTAATATTCAGAAGTGTTTTACTGAAATTCATACTTGATTGACTAATTGTGGTTTGCATAAATCCAGTTGCAAAAATTTCATGCATATTCAGGATAAAGATATTGAATTATATCTGAACATAAAGGTCACTTTCTAGCAGTTCTCACAAAGATTAGCAACTATTGAAAAAAAAAAAAAAAGCAAAATAGACCAAATGGCGCAAATAAAGTTTATATTTTTTGGCGCAAATGAAAGATTGGATTTTTGAAAAAAAATTGAAGCAAATGCATGCGCCCAATCTGTTGATTAACTGACAAAACATCATAACTAGATGTTTTGCTCTTACTTGAACCTACATCTAACCATTACCTAAATTTTCAGAACATTAACAATACCAGTAGATACATGCTAGTTTTTTATAATCAGCAAATGCATCTGTTCTTATCAAAAGTAATTTGATGAGTAAAGACAATTGACATAGATGAATTATCATAAAATAACATTTAAACACAAATGAAATGACCTAAAACCAAATTAAACACAAATGAATTAACATAAAACCAAATTAAATACAGGTGAATTAACATAAATTAAAATCAAACATAAATGAACCAACATAAAATAAAACAATAAACAGCTGCACCATGAGCGCATGATATGCCCGATGTCTTATGTGGAAGTTATATGCAACAATCATAAATAGTTTCTGAGAAAGTTTTAAGCAATAACCATATATAGTTTTTGAGACACGGTGGGAAACCCCCCACCCTGTTTTTTTTTTTACAAAAAACTAAATATCACTAAAATAAAATTTTGAATCAAAACCAAAAAGTATACAGATATTTAGATTAATATAACAAAGAAGTGTGTAAAGTTTTAAGCAATAATCATAAATTATTTTTGAGATACGGCGCGACATGTAAAAAAAAATCCCCTGTTTAACAAAATACTCAATAACTCAAAAATAAAATTTTGAATCATCACCAAAAAGTATACAGATCTTAAGATCAATATAACAAAGAAGTGTGTAAAGTTTTAAGCAATAATCATAAATTGTTATAGAGATACGGCACAACATGTAAAAAAACCATCCCCCTTTTTTACAAAATACACAATAAGTTAACTCAAAAATGAAATTTTGAATCATCACCAAAAAGAATACAGATATTAAGATTAATATAACTAAGAAGTGTTTAAAGTTTTAAGCCATAATCCAGAATCGTTTTTGAGATACAGTGCAACATGTGAAAAAAACACACCCCTGTTTTAGTTACAAAGTGCCGTAAATCAAAAAGTTTAAATCTAATTTTCACCAAAAAGTATACAGATCATTTGACCATCATAAGAAACAACTGTTTTAAGTTTCATGAAATTTGGATAAGTCGTTCTCAAGTTACGGTGCGACATGTTTAAGCAGGACAGACAGACGGACAGACACTGGACATGTGTATACCATAATACGTTCCGTCAAAATTTTGACGGGCGTATAAAAACAAGAATGTGTCCAAAGAACACGGAAGCCCCACTCTCACTATCATTTTTTATGTTAAGTGGACCGTGAAATTAAGGTGAAACTCTAATTTGGCATTAAAATTTGAAAGATCATATCATAGAAAACATGTGTACTAAGTTTCAAGTTGATTGAACTTGAACTTCATCAAAAACTACCTTAAACAAAAACTTTAACCTGACGCAGGACCGACGGACAAACAGAGGCACAGACCAGAAAACATCATGCCCATAAATGGGGCATAAAAATGATGATGTCAGGCAGGACTTGCTAGTACATTTAAGTGTAAATAAGTTTTATAAAATCTGAGCAGACTTATGTATTATGGCAAGACTTTAAACACAAATTTGAATCTTTAACAGTAGAGCAGGTGAGACGTTTCAGCTTATACACTTTCTTCACTGAATATCTTGCAAGAAACCCATACCACAAATATAGTTACCCCATTACTCATAAAAAGTCAGAAATTTACATAACCAAAACTTTAATTTTTCAAGCTGACGATGAATATGAGGTGAAGAACAATAAACATATAACAGACATGAATTTTGTAACAAAACCTATCTGTGTACAAAGTATGTAGCCTCCTACCCTCTGAAATATAAAGCTTAATACAGCTTTTGTCCCCACCAACAGACATAATCCTTATGTTTTAATTTTGCCACTTATGTCGCAGAAGAGACAAAAAAACACAATTTTTTCTCATACTATGTTAGGCCACGGTTTTTTTATTTGTTGGTTTACGGATCCGCGGACCCGATTTTTCCGATTTTCAGAATAAAAATAAAATTTACTTTTCATGCTTTTTTATTACTGCTGACCCTTATAAATGCATTTTCCTTGAAATATAATTAAAATTTTCTTTTTTTATGAAATGAAATGCATTAATCATTAACAAAGTTGATAACACTTTCTGTTGTGAAAAATAAAACTTCCAATTTACGTTTCTAAAAATAGACAAATCAATTTTAACTGACCTTGAAATGTCTTTTGCGCAAATAATTTTGCGGAACGAAACCTATGTTTAAAACCAATTACAAAATAAGTGTGTTTCCCTTATTTGTCATCAGTCCGTAAGATGCATCATCTCAGAGAAATAGACTTGTCCAAATGTGGACAGGTGGAATACATCAATTAAAGTACTGAATATTAACAAATCATTTGAAATTTTCTTGTTTCATAGAAAACGAAAAATATCGATCATTGGGATAAAAAACGGATTGCATGACAACTGATTAACCCGATTTTGTCGTTTTTCCAGTGGACGAGTCTATTACGTTTTTCGACACGTGTGTTGAAACTTATTTTTGTATGACGTTTTTACATTTTTTTCTTTATCAGTTTTTGTGCTTGAAGATCATTATTCACCAAGTTTTCTGGAATTGATTGAGAGCTACCCGAATCTGTTTTTCTTGTTTGTGAAATAACGATTTAATTTCGTCTTTGTCCGTGCCCTTTTTTACAGGAAATTATTAAACGATGTCATGCGATGTTCATGATCACTGATCAATAATATTTCATCGAAATGAATGTTAAGAAATGATGACAAAACAGCATATAAGACAAACATTTTGTTAGTAAGGTGAAATATATATTTATTTTGCATATTTTTTCTGTTTTCAAAGATATTTTTTTTCTTTTTTTCCCCCGACCCAACTTTTTTATGGGAAAATTCGTAAACCAACAAATTAAAAAAACGTGGCCTTAACTGCCACAAACAAAGTTGATACTATTGACTTTATTTTCGGTAATCAGACTTACCATAACTCTAAGATGCTTCATATCAATAGCACCATTTCTGTCTACATTTATGGGCTGAATCTTCATACCTGCCATCTGGGCACTGGCTGGATTGGTACCATGAGCAGACGTAGGAATCAAACATACCTTAAAATGATAAAATCGTCAGCAATGGCAGAATAAGTACCCTGAAAATATGTGGGAAACATATCTATGATTGTAAAAAAAACTTAAAATGATCTTATTATAAAAATTTAAAATATATAAACTTATCTAATTTACTTCACTGTTATGTAATCTTAATCGAGGTATAACGTCAATGGTTTGTCTAATATAATTTTTTTTTTAAATAATTAAAAAAACTGCATTTCAATAATCACCATTTATCAAATATATGAATAAACATTATGCATTCCTTTTGAAGTATTTTTTGTAATCACTGCTAGACGTTATGCTTGTTCTTTGAAAACTTACCGTCCTTTGTTTTTGATCTATTGCGGTGAGGTAAGCCATAATAGCTCTCAATCCAGCATATTCACCTTGGGCACCACTGTAAATACAATGGAGATATTTATTTAATAATAAGGTGCACTACACACAAAAAAGTTATATTCTAACAATGTTATAACTATAAAACAACTTTTTAGAAAAAGACATTTTTGCAGATCATGCATCATGCAAGTCCTATAAACTCCCTCTTCCTTTTTGTGGTACTAGATATGTTTTGTCATTTTGGTGTTCTTTCTGTATTGGTTTGATGCCCATATTTTTCTTAACATGTAGTATGCTGCTCTTGTCTTTTTCATTCTTTTTGTTATGTCTGCTGTTGCATGGTCTCCGGTATTAATAACAGCTCTAAGGTATGAAAAACTGTCCATCAACTCTATTTCTTCATTGTCCAATGCAATCGGCTGGATGTTGTTTACCTTTACACGCAATATTTTACTTTTCTTCTTGTTTATTTTTTAACCAGTTGTTGCAGCTATCCTTTGTATATCATCTATTTATGATGAATAATATCATTTATTGTCATATTCCTGACAACCGATAGAGATGATGAAGATGTAATATTACAAATATTTAGTAATTTCTATATTAATTATCAAGTAATCTATTCTTGACTATTTTTGTTGTATAAAATGAGAAAATGTAGTATAATTGCCAATGAGATAACTCTCAGAAAAAGACCAAACAAATGAAATAGAATTCAATATGTAAAAGTTGCTTACATGGTGAGCTAATTATTAACAAGGTTGAGACCAGGGATTCCAAAAAATATTTGAGCCAGCTTAACATTTTTTAACTAGCATTATTGAGTTTAAGTAGTTATTTCCACATTATTTCCTAGGGAAATACTGGAAATTATTATAAGATAATGGTATAAATGACATTTTCATCGTTGTAGAATGAACAACGTAGAAGAAACAGGTGAAATTTCTGAATAACATGAATGCTGAAATGACAAACCCATGTTGGATATCGGATTCAGGCTTGGCCCCAGACAGACTATGTCCTATAAATTTATACCAGAAATGTGACTGTTTTGGAAGCTTAGGTCCAACCAAATATTAAATCATTCCCTTCTATGGAATCTAAAGAAAGTGAGCAACAAGTGGAGCAATTACTAGATATGCTTTCACTGTTGGTGACGCATGCACAAAAAAAGGTGTTAAATAGGATGTATGTGTACATATAATTTTCCCAACTTTTAGTTAGTTGAAGAAAAGTCCAAGTATTGGGTAACAACGTTACAGCATCATAACACAGTATTTCTTGTTTAGTCATTCTCACTTTGTTGTATTCAAAGACAATTCATTTCAGCAAACAAAAAGAACAGAAATCCTGGTCTGTTTGATAGGAATGCAGCAGACAAATTACAAATTACTGTCCTGTTTGGTTAGTTTGTGGGGCAACAATTTACAAATTACTGGCCTGTTTGGTAAGTTTGCGAGGCAACAATTTACAAATCACTGTCCTGTTTGGTTAGTTTGTGGGGCAACAATTTACAAATTACTGTCCTGTTGGGTTAGTTTGCGAGGAAACAATTTACAAATTACTGTCCTGTTTAGTTAGTTTGTGGGGCAACAATTTACAAATTACTGTCCTGTTTGGTTAGTTTGCGAGGAAACAATTTACAAATTACTGTCCTGTTGGGTTAGTTTGCGAGGAAACAATTTACAAATTACTGTCCTGTTTAGTTAGTTTGTGGGGCAACAATTTACAAATTACTGTCCTGTTTGGTAAGTTTGCGAGGCAACAATTTACAAATTACTGTCCTGTTTAGTTAGTTTGTGGGGCAACAATTTACAAATTACTGTCCTGTTTGGTAAGTTTACGGGGCAACAATTTACAAATCACTGTCCTGTTTGGTTAGTTTGTGGGGCAACAATTTACAAATTACTGTCCTGTTGGGTTAGTTTGCAAGGCAACAATTTACAAATTACTGTCCTGTTTGGTTAGTTTGTGGGGCAACAATTTACAAATTACTGTCCTGTTGGGTTAGTTTGCGAGGAAACAATTTACAAATTACTGTCCTGTTTAGTTAGTTTGTGGGGCAACAATTTACAAATTACTGTCCTGTTGGGTTAGTTTGCGAGGAAACAATTTACAAATTACTGTCCTGTTTAGTTAGTTTGTGGGGCAACAATTTACAAATTACTGTCCTGTTGGGTTAGTTTGCGAGGAAACAATTTACAAATTACTGTCCTGTTTGGTTAGTTTGTGGGGCAACAATTTACAAATTACTGTCCTGTTTAGTTAGTTTGTGGGGCAACAATTTACAAATTACTGTCCTGTTGGGTTAGTTTGTGAGGCAACAATTTACAAATTACTGTCCTGTTTGGTTAGTTTGTGGGGCAACAATTTACTAATTACTGTCCTGTTTGGTTAGTTTGCGAGGCAACAATTTACAAATTACTGTCCTGTTTGGTTAGTTTGTGGGGCAACAATTTAAAAATTACTGTCCTGTTTGGTGAGTTTGAGGGGCAACAATTTACAAATTACTGTCCTGTTTGGTTAGTTTGTGGGGCAACAATTTACAAATTACTGTCCTGTTTGGTTAGTTTGTGGGGCAACAATTTACAAATTACTGTCCTGTTTGGTTAGTTTGTGGGGCAACTATTTACAAATTACTGTCCTGTTTGGTTAGTTTGCGGGGCAACAATTTACAAATTACTGTCCTGTTTGGTTTGTTTGTGGGGCAACAATTTACAAATTACTGTCCTGTTTGGTTAGTTTGTGAGGCAACAATTTACAAATTACTGTCCTGTTTGGTTAGTTTGTGGGGCAACAATTTACAAATTACTGTCCTGTTTGGTTTGTTTGCGGGGCAACAATTTACAAATTACTGGCCTGTTTGGTTAGTTTGCGGGGCAACAATTTACAAATTACTGTCCTGTTTGGTTAGTTTGTGGGGCAACTATTTACAAATTACTGTCCTGTTTGGTTAGTTTACGGGGCAACAATTTACAAATTACTGTCCTGTTTGGTTTGTTTGCGGGGCAACAATTTACAAATTACTGTCCTGTTTGGTTAGTTTGCGGGGCAACTATTTACAAATTACTGTCCTGTTTGGTTAGTTTACGGGGCAACAATTTACAAATTACTGTCCTGTTTGGTTAGTTTGTGAGGCAACAATTTACAAATTACTGTCCTGTTTGGTTTGTTTACGGGGCAACAATTTACAAATTACTGTCCTGTTTGGTTAGTTTGCGGGGCAACAATTTACAAATTACTGACCTGTTTGGTTGGAATGATATTTTGTCATATCCTGTTATTTCACAAAGATCCTGTTCTAATTCATTAAACATTTCAGCATATCCCTCTGTTTGTTCGAGTGGCACAAATGGATGTATATTGGCAAACTCTGGCCACGAACATGGCTGAATTATAACATAGAACAATATTTATATTTGAAACATATTTATTTCAAGAAACAACAGGTCATTATTTAAATATTTGAATATTTGAAAAACATCAGTATGCAAGATAAAATCAAATTTGATGCTGCTCATAAATTAATGAATTGTTTGGTCACTTGTGGCATATTTTTTTAATAATCACATACTTTTACTTTTTTTATCCTGTCACTGCACGAACAACACACTTAATTCTGACTTTGTGAGATTAAAATAATACAACAAAATTTACCATCATTTCTGTAGTACTGTTTAACTTCATTGTACAGGAGCCAAGTGGAATCATGGAATGTACAAGGGATAAATCTTTATTTTCTAACTGTTTCATGTATCTTACAATATTTGTCTCTGACTGGAATCTAAAAATACATCAACAATTTTCTTAGTATTTTTTAAAAATAGGAGATAACTGTATTGTATTTTAAATTTGGCCTTCGTAAAACGTAGATTTTACTGTAGCGACGCGGAGCGGAGATAGGTAAACGGATATTTGCTACAGTAAAATCAAGTTTTACGAAGGCCAATCTTAAAATACAATACAGTTATCTCCATTGTAATGCCACATATTAAAATAAATGTCATTTAATAAATATTTTGGTTTAAAAATGACATAAATGAAAAAGTCCGCTAAACTGTCTTTAGCATCTAAACAATGTGACGTCATGTGTTTAATCTGGATGTCAAACATGAATACTAAACATACTTTTACTTTTCGTAAGCTTCAGAATGGTTTCAACATAGACAAAAAGAAGATTTGTGGGCTCAAAATGTGAATATCTTGTTTATTTTTTGAAAAATTACATATCCCCAAAAAATCAGAATTCAAAATGGTGGCTTTCTTAGTTATAGACTGGTAGAACGTGGAATCTAACCCCTCAAAATATTTATCAACGTCCAATGAAAACTATCGTTACAAACTAATTACATTAGAAAGCACACGTTTACCTCTCTGATTTGTGATCAAATTAAATTTACCACAATGCTTGAAAATTATACATAGTACCTTTTGACTTAGTTTTAGAGAATTTTCTTTTTACAAAATTCAACTCTTCTTAAATAAAATAATCAAAGTGATGGATATCACTCATGGAAAGATTAGAGGAGTAGTTTGAATTATTTCATATTAAGGTATGGTGGGGGAAAATGAACATTTATAGAGCACTATTGCTGAAAATTGCATTTACAGCAGGTCTTTAGAACGAAAATTGCTTTTTCAGTGTGAGGATAAAATGAGCTCAAATTAAATAATATGAGTCTCTAAATTTGCACATTTTTTTTTAAACTGCAGTTTATATCTAATCGAAATTATGTTGCCGGTTCAGAATATGTTTCAAAAAAACAAAAAAAATGCAAAAATTCTTCTAGTTAATGTTATCAACTATCCTTCTAAGTAATAAATTTAGTCTAGACCAACAGCTAAAAGCTTTAAAGTGCCAACAAAAATAATCTAAAAATGTTGTTTTGGGGCATTTTGTAAGTTGAAACAGAGGTTATATGGCATTGAAAATTAAAAGTTTTAGAGTGCCTTTTGATCAGATTTTCAATTTTTTTTTCAACACAGGGCATTTTCAATTTTATTTTTCAACGTAAACTAATTAAAAAACTTATTTCATTGAAATGTGGATTCTTTCTTGATTGCAAAAATATATTATACGTTTAATAAAAATTCAAATGACTAAAATAGACATAATGATTGGTGGGAAATAAACTAATAAACAATGGTTTGTTATAATTAAAAGTTTATAAATTTCAAAACTGTTTCAAGTCAATTCCTGATAAAAAAAAAAAGTGAACTAATCTAAATTGTTGATTAATTACAGATGATTATTGGAAATTTATCAGGTAAATTATAGGCCATACTTGAATACCTTTTACATTTTCATATTTAATATATTCATATTTAATTTTTTTAAGATCTTGTTAATCCATTAATCATTTATCTTTCAGATATAATTTACAGAATCACTTAATGTAATGTAGATCAAAAGTAATTGGCAATAGATAAATATATCATCCTTATAAATATCAAACATCTAATATACACATTTGTGTATTCAATTATGAGGTCAAATACTTGTGTATTAAGAATTTGATGGATATTGGAGTACTCTGTATAATTATGTAAGACTGAGGTTGATAGGTAATGTGGTCAATTTGATTGGCAGTTTAGGAGGTGGGGCCTTGTAATTAAAGGTCCACCTTGTCTCTGATTGTTTAGTGATAATGACAGTTGTCAATCATTCTAGTGGAATCAATACCCACTTACCTAATCAAAATGTTTTAAAAAAGCCTGCACATCAACACACCTTAATTACATACATTCTTGAATGAACTGCTCCAATAATATACCCAGTTTTTTTCAGTTTATTTGTGTATTATGTGCACATACATGAGAACCATAGGGAACTTTATCTTAGTGTGAATACATTTAGTAACAGTAGCTAACCTGTCCTGTTGTTAGGGAGGGTGGTGCCTAAGTAAAGATTTAGAACAAAGTCTAATCTTTCCAAAAAAATACATGTATTATTGTCAAGTCAATGTCAAGTCATTATGTACCATTTACTCAGAATTAATCATCATCCTCTGCGGGTATTAATGTACAATTCTTAAATTCAATAGAAATTTAGTTTTTTTGCATATTTTAACACTGCTTTACTCATATACTATATTAATCAACCACACGATATCCACTTCAGGTGTTGGTTCACCTTGTTAGAATTCATGTACTAATGTATAGTCTGAGTGATTTTTTTTTAAACCCTATGCTTAGGATTCAGTAGGAGGGTGGAATTTTTAGATTGTGTAATAATTAAATTCTGGGTATAAATTTGACAAAGATAAGAATATAACTCATTATATCCATCATTTTCAATCTAATTCTTTTCTTACAAGGATCTTGTGATTGCATCAATAGTATCGTGAGCTTGTTTTGTACCTTATAACAATTATGTTAATGTCAGGGATATCATGACTTGCAGAATGTATTTTTTTTTAATTTGTATCAGTCAATTATCCATCAAAATCATATGAAGGTCATATTAAAAAATATATGTATATTTCTTTCATTTGAAAAAATATTAAACAAGAATGTGTCCTCAGTACACAGATGCCCTATCCCCATTATCATTTTCTATGTTCAGTGGACCGTAGAAATGGGATAAAATCTCTAATTTTGCATTTAAGGCCACGGTTTTTTAAATTGTTGGTTTACGGATTTTCTCAATGAAAAAGTCGGGTCGGTCGGTCGGAAAAAAAAAGAAAAAAAAAGATCTTTCAAGACAGAAAACTGATATTTTAAATAAAAATATATTTCACCTTTCTAATAATATGTTTGTCATACTATTTTTTCGTCGTTCTTAAATCTTAGTTTGATGAAATATTATTGCTCAGCTGTAAACATCGCATGACATTGTCTAATAATTTCCCGTAAAAAAAGGGGGTTACACTGACAAAGACGAAATTAAATCGTCATTTCACAAACAAGAAAAACAGATTCACGTCAGTTATTTGACTTAGCTTTTAATCAAAACTTGGTGAAAATTAATAAACACGAAAACTGAGAAAGGAATTAAAAGGAAAAGCGTCGTACGAAAATAAGTTTCAACACACGTGTCAAAAACGTAATAGACTCGTCCACTGGAAAAACGAGAATATCAGGTTAAATAATCTGTAGTCATGCATTCCCGTTTTTTATACAAATGGACGATATTTTTTTTTATCTATAAAACAAGAAAATATCAAATGATTTGTTAAAATTCAGTATTTTAACTTGATGTCTTGAACTTCCACCTGTCCACATTTGGACAAGTCTATTTATGTGAGAACATGCATCTTACGGACTGGTGACAAATAAGGGAAACGAAGTTATTGTGTAATTGGTTTTAAACACAGGTTTCGTTCCGCAAAATTATTTGCGCAAACGACATTTCAAGGTCATTAATAATTGATTTGTCTATTTTTAGAAACGTAAACTGAAAGTTTCATTTTTCACAACAGAAAGTGTCATCACTTCTGTTAGTGATTAATGCATATCATTTTATAAAAAAGGATATTTTAATTATTTTTCAGGGATAATAAATTTGTTAGGGTCGGCGAGAATAAAAAAAAGCCTGAAAATTCGATTTTATTTTTATTTTGGAAATCGGCAAAATCGGGTCGGCGGATCCGTAAACCAACAAATTAAAAAATCCTGGCCTAAATTAGAAAGATCATATTATAGGGAACATGTTTACTAAGTTTCAAGTTGATTGAACTTCAACTTCATCAAAATCTAACTCGACCAAAAACTTTAACCTGAAACGGGACGAACAGACGGATGGATGAACGAATGAACAGATGGATGCACAAACAAGAAAACATAATGCCCATAAATGGGGCATAAAAATATATGTATATTTCTTTCATTTGAAAAATGCATAGAATTTTGTGTCAGAGATGAAGGGGGAAAATAATTAATGATAATAAAAAAAAAGTTTTTAAGATTAATTTGACAACACATGAGCATAACTCTTTATTCCTACCCTTTGTTTTTAATAAAAAATATTTTACCTATTAAAAACAGGATGTGTAAGAAAATCACTTGTTCTCCTGAAAGGTGTGCTTTCAATAGCAGCATTTGGGTGTGGTCCAATTTCTTCACAGATTTGTTCCTTAAAAAAGATAATACATATCATATTTATTTGAGATTATGAAGGAATGAAGGCATATTTTGACAGTATGAAATGAATAGCCTTACCAAAGAAACAGGAAGGGATGATCATGAAAAAGGATTGTTACTCAATTGTTAACTTTATACTAACAATGGGTCTTGAAATTTTTTTCATGTGATTTTAGTCATTTTTTGGACTAAAAAGTCAAAATCTAGAAATTACAAATTCAAATCAATTTCTTCACAAAGATGAAACTCTATGGACTCTTTTTGTTGAATGAAGACTAAGTTATTTCCTTTAGGTTTTTGTAAATGTGTTATTTAATAATATGCAAATTGCAAGAATTGAAAACTGCAATGATTTTAAGGTCTTCAAACTGCAAATTCTTAAGGATTTCAACATGCTACGCTTGTTTTTCAGAAACTAGAAGTTAACAAGCTGTACAAGGAAATATTTGAAGTTAATATTCCTATCACATTTCAAATGATCATAATGAAGCTGTAGACCAAATTTAAAATCATTCCCATCCATAGTTGCAGAGAAAAGCTTGATAAAATATAACTTTGTTCAATTGAGTGTTTTGAAAATTTAGACTATCAATAAAAAGGATGTGACATTAAGGCAGATGAATAAAAACAGAAAATGGGACACAGATGATGTCCGAGCTTCAATATAATGCTATAGAGGAATATAACCCAAGAACAGTAATAGTGATGAAACTTAATTTTGTACTTGATCTGTGTTTTGTGAAAACAACCATCATGGATAATTTTCATATCATTTGGTCAAGGCAAACTTAAGTTAGAGAACATAAACTAATTTTAGGATGTACATACAAGGGCAACACTTCATGCCCACTTGCAAAAGAAAATGCTAACAGGCAACATGTTTCTAGTTACAGTCATTCAGACAAACAAAAAGAGTTGAGGGATTACTAGACCTGCCATAAACTAAGGTTAAAAGAACTATATTTTTTAAATCAATCCATCCTACCAGTGTTGCTGGTGATCCTATAACTTGCAATAAATCTCTCATATCTTCTCTTTCTACAGTTTCATCTAATGCAATTCCAATCTGAAATAATGAGTAAACATAATTACAAGGACAACTGCTTATTTAATTGTGTTTCAAATATTTTTTTAATTCAAAATTAGAAAACTGATGTATCAGGTAGAGCCCACTTGCATTTTTGTAAAGCACAAATAAAACAAATACTTCTTTCTGATATAAACAACGTAATACAGATAATATGGTTTCAAGATAATCAATTTGGAATAGTATCTTATACCTGTATACAATTATCATTAGAATACTATTACAACTAGAGGCTCTAAAGAGCCTGTGTCACTCACCTTGGTATATGTGAATATTAAACAAAAGAAGCAGATGGATTCATGACAAAATTGTGTTTTGGTGATGGTGATGTGTTTGTACATCTTACTTTACTGAACATTCTTGCTGCTTACAATTATCTCTATCTATAATGAACTTGGCCCAATGAAAATTGTTAAAAATTGACTATAAAGGACATTAACTCCTTAGGGGGTCAATTGACCATTTCAGTCATGTTGACTTATTTGTAAATCTTACTTTGCTGAACATTATTGCTGTTTACAGGTTATCTCTATCTATAATAATATTCAAGATAATAACCAAATACAGCAAAATTTCCTTAAAATCACCAATTTAGGGGGAGCAACCCAACAATGGGTTGTTCAATTCATCTGAAAATTTAAGGACAAGATAGATCTTGATCTGATAAACAATTATACCCCGTGTCAGATTTGCTCTAAATGCTTTGGTTTTTGAGTTATAAGCCAAAAACTGCATTTTACCCCTATGTTCTATTTTAAGCACAGGCGGCCATCTTGCTTGGATGGCCGGGTCATTGGACACATTTTTTAAACTAGATACCCCAATAATGATTGTGGCTAAGTTTGGATTAATTTGGCCCAGTCGTTTCAGGAGAAGATTTTTGTAAAAGATTTCTAAGATTTACACAAAATGGTTAAAAATGGACTATAAAGGGCAATAACTCCTAAAGGGGTCATCTGACCATTTTGGTCCTGTTGACTTAGTTGTAAATCTTTCTTTGCTGAACCTTTTTGCGGGATTTATCTCTATCTATAATAATATTCAAGATAATAACCAAAAACAGGAAAATTTCCTTAAAATCACCAATTCAGGGGCAGCAACCCAACAACCAGTTGTCCAATTCATCTGAAAATTTCAGGGCAGAAATAACTTGAACTGAGTAACAATTTAACCCCCATGTCAGATTTGCTCTAAATGCTTTGGTTTTTGAGTTATAAGCCAAAAACTGCATTTTACCCCATTGTTCTATTTTTAGCCATGGCAGCCATCTTGGATGGTTGGCCAGGTCACCGGACACACTTTTTAAACTAGATACCCTAATGATGATTGTGGCCAAGTTTGGTTCGATTTGGCCCAGTAGTTTCAGAGGAGAAGATTTTTGTAAAAGTTAATGACGATGGACGACGGACGACAGACGACAGACGATGACGGACGCCAAGTGATGAGAAATGCTCACTTGGCCGTTTGGGCCAGGTGAGCTAAAAAGATATTATGCAAAATACAAAATTTCTTAACAAAAACTATGGAGATCATAAATATATTTATTCCTTAAAATTTGGACGAACAGTACATATTTTAATTTTCTTATATATTTTTAGCTGATTTAAGCCAATATCCCGAAAAATTCACACAATATTGGTCAATTATGGTTAAAATGGACAGTGATTTCAGATTTGTAGATATTTCCTTAATTTAATACATAATATATGGACAGATGACAGATGACAGCAGCAAAGTATCAGTTTGAAGGAATGAATAGTAATCAATACAGATAAAGGTAAGTAAAAAGTATATATACATACATGACCATCAGAATAGTATCTGAAATTTATTTTCTTTTTCATTGCTTTGTTTACAATTTCTGCCTGTCCATTTTTGGGCCAAAAATACAAAGTATCGTAGAATTGTTTCATATCCATTCTGTGTCCTGCCTTTTTCAAACCTGAAATCAAAATTATAAACATAAAATATACGTATTGAAATACTCACTAACTGCCAAAATATAACACATTGAAAGTGCTTGCATAGCTTAATTTGTACATGTTTTAAAAGATTTTTTTTAGCTTCTGAGCCTCACAAGGGCCCTAATAAAATTATTTGAATAGAATTATGAAAATCACCTTCAGCTAGGATAACTGCAGCATTATGAACTCTGTTACCAATGTGACGTAGGCCATCAGGACCATGATAAACAGCAAACATAGCCGACATATTAGCTAGCAATGCCTGAAATACAAAATTAAATGTAATTATGTACAAATTTTTTTAATTGAGTTTATTTTTTTTATTAATTCTAATCATGAAGAATAACATTCACCTCATCCCATAAGAATCATCTTTCTGGGGTTTCAAGATAGATTTCTAGAATACGTAACGTCCAGGATGTAAGTTGAAATAAAAATCTTGAAATTCATATTCTATTTCAACACTTCACTGTATAAAATACTAAAAAAATCCTAACTGTTATCTTTTGAAACGATATATTTCCAAATAATGATGTTTATTTTATATAGGGTTTAAGTTCAATCTGCTCTTTTTCAATTGGTCTCTATTTTAAGTTCAGGGTTTTCCTAATTACCTCTTTTGTTAGTCCTAATCAATTCATTAAAATAGAACTGACCTGAAGATTTTCATAATCTATGAAAACCATAATTAAAACCACAAGTAAATTGAACATAGGCAAACACTTGTTACAACTAAAAGTTTGTTACAACTACACATTTTTTCAATGATTTTGAAATAGTTATAATAATTTTGACAACTTTTTATCTTAAAAATCTGCCAAATTTTGTAAATGCACTTTTTCATTAGTTTCTTACAAAAATTCAATGCTAGTGGATAAAATGCTTGATTACAGTAAACATCCTATAAATTTGTTACTTCTTTCCAGATAGCTTATTGACTAGCCTTGCAGTGTTGCAGATTTTACACTGATGGAAAGTTCCATGAAGTAAGACTATGGCATCTGTTTGATTAGAGGTCATATCATAGGGAACATGTTTACTAAGTTTCAACTTGATTGGACTTCAACTTCATCAAAAACTACCTTGACCAAAAACTTTAACCAAAACTTTAACCTGAAGCAGGTGTACAGACGAACGAACGAACATAGACGGACAGACACACAGACCAGAAAACATAATGCCCATAAATGGGGCATAAAAATTGATGTGATTGCCAATGAGATAACTGTCCACCAGAGACAGAATGATTTAGAAGTAAATAACTTTATGTCACTGTGTGGCCTTCAACAAAATATCTTTACTATAGTTTAACAAGAATGTGTCCATTTTTCTATATTTAGTGGACCGAGAAATTGGAGTCAAAACTCTTATTTGTCATTTATATTAGAAAGATAATAACAAACGGAACATGTATAATAAGTTACAAGTATTGGACTTCAACGTCATCAAAAACTTTAACCTGAAACTTTCACTATAATTTTCAACGTTCAGGACCGTGAAATTGAAGTCAAAACTCTAATATGGCATTAAAATCAGGAAGATCATATCATAGGGAACATGTGTACAAAGTTTCAAGTTGATGGGACTTCAACTTCATCAAAAACTACCTTGACCAAAAACTTTGACCTGAAACTTGCACTATCATTTTCTATGTTCAGTGAACTATGAAATTGGGACCAAAAACTTTAACCTGAAGCAGGACAAAGGGACGAACAGACAAACGAACAAACGGACGCAGACCAGAAAACATAATGCCCCTCTACTACTAGGTGTATCGTAGGTGGGGCATAAAAACAGTCCCCTTATAATCAAGCTTGTATTTCAGGGTTTTTCAGCAAAGCATATTATACAATGCCAAAGCCAGCTGCAGTGATGTTTTCTTCTTCAGATAATATAGCTTATGTACGGGGGAAAATGTGTATGGTAGGCTTTTGTGCAAAAAATAATTCTTATAGCAGTGGCTACAAAAGGGTGTGGAATTTTTAACAAAAAGATCTTTGAAACTTAATTTATGTCTTACCTGAATAAATACTCTAGTGCATAAATTACAGTATAAAATGTATCAAAATTTCATCAAACCTAAACATTGTTGCATGATTTTACAGGACACAAAGATTTCCTTCTTTGCATACTTTCAATTTTAACAAGAATGGTAAACATTTAGGGTTCAGATTACTTACATGTAAATACAAGTAACCTGAAATACACAAATACTTCAGTAAAAAGCTGGACTCAAACCATTTATTTACTAATTTTTGCACTTGTTTACACGACTATTTTAAGGTATCTTTGCACTGCATAATTATAGAACAGTGAAACTAAGTGTCTGGAGATCAGTGTCTTATCACTATCTTTAAAATTCAATACGATCGAATAAAAGAATGATAAATAATTGCAGTTTTTTTTAAAGAAAACAAAATCATGAAAAATATGCTGGCTGGTTTTTCTGCCTTCATTTTTATTTTTTTTAAACAGAAAGTAAAAAGCATATTTTGAAAGAAAAACAAAAACAAGAACATATATGAAATGATTTCAACTAAAAATTGGTAAAAATAATGAAAATGAAAGTTGAGAATGAGAAATACATATCATAACTAATATTTATAAAATGGATATACTTGTTAGGTTGTACATATAATACTATTAGTTTGCATGTGCACACATACAACTCATTCATTTGTAAAAATAAGCATGTGACTTAAAACACTCGTACAAACACTACCAATATAAAGCATTATATATATAGTAATGTAGTGAGCAATTTTAATTAATTTTCAATAAAAGTTTCTTTCCATCCTAAAAAGTACTTGACAGTTTCAAGGAAAGATTGCTAATGAACTCAAATTCAACATTATTTTTCATAAAAATTATGTTTACTTGTATTAATAAATTTGTAAGGAAAAAATACTATTGACAGAAAAGAATCTATTAGATATGAGCTATACATTGGCGGATCCAGTGGAACCCCCCGGTTTTTTTTGGCTGATCAATGCATTTGAATGGGGACATAAAGTTGGAACTCTACCTTTGGCCTGGGTTGGGATCCCCCCCCCCTTTTTAAAATGGCTGGATCAGCCCCTGCTATATTTTGGGTTTTTACACCTTTCAGTCATTTTGTAATGATTTTAAGGAGCAATTATTAATGAGGAAATTCAGAAAAGATGGAAACACATGAAAATCTTAAATACCCATACTAAGGTCAGATGAAACCAAGAATCCACAATTATTATTTTTCTAAGCTTTGTACAATGTTAGGATATATAATACCTGTGCTGTACATATGTTACTGGTAGCTTTGTCTCTACGGATATGTTGTTCTCTTGTCTGTAAAGCCAGTCTGTAAGCATTATTGCCTCTAGCATCTCTAAAATAATAAACATAAACATTTAAATGATTTTTCAAAATTTAATTTACTGTAAAGTCAGAAATTATTGCGATATATTTTTTTTAATGTTATTCATATAACACAACGTTATTGGAATAACACAACTGACTGAGTATTGCATTAAAAAGATTGTCCTCTCTGATACATGTATCTAAATACAGATTTAACTGAAATTGTGATATCTAATTTCACAATGTCAATTTTTTTTTTAAATGCGTAATAATAAACACACACAACAATTTCAAATAATTAGCAAATAAGAATATATTAAAGAGTTGCTGTAAAAATATTCAATTATATGATTTTATAGACAACTGCAATTGCAAATAAATAAAACTTTTCAACATTTTGAAAATATCCTGAGTAACAGGTTCAAACTGAACAACTGCAATGTTTTGTATGTATGGAAACCTTTAATCAAAGGGGAGTCTCATCAATCCTACAATCAAACCAAAAACATTTATTTTATTATCAATACTATGAAATACTTCAATATATCACAAATGCTGGCAAATTTTCAAAATTATTTGAAAACCAATGTTTACCTGATATGACCACATAAAACCAGTTTTCTTCACAATTCTTCATGATAAGTATAGCAATTTTATTGAGTAACAATTCAATGGACGGCACAGCATTTACACTACCTTGTTACTCCGATCATCCTTCCCGGCATTAACCTCATAAATTGGTGTTTACATGAAAAGAAGCCAGCATGAGGCCCACCATAACCCATTGGTATACCAAATCTCTGACTGGACCCTACTGCCATATCTGCCTGGAACTCTCCAGGGGGTCGGAGGCATGTTAGAGCCATTAAATCTGTCGCACATACAACTAAAGTCTGTAAAATAAAATGTACACATTATCAAAGACATAAGAAGTGCTGTAAGACAGGTTAGAATAAAGCTATTATTTGGATGGATTAAACTTTAAACCTTGATTTTCCTTACTTCATACTAATAAAAGGCATGAAATAAAGTTCCCATTAGAATCAGTGTATTTTAACATATTGATTTTCATATTCTTTGGCTCCCAATATGATAGTTGTTTCATTAGTATTCCTACTGAAGGAATGTGGTTATTTTGTTTATAGTAATTTTTCAGACATAACTAATTTAGAAATTATTGAAGAATAGAAAGTAAACTGACATAAATGGTCCCTAAAAAAAAAAGCTTCAAAGGAACTTTGTTATTGAAGTTATTTATGTGCTTTAGCAGAAAAGTTAAGACAAATAAAAATGGGTAACCTCTAAACATCTAATTGACAGTGTCTGGGGATGACTCTTTGATGATTACAAAGCTGAAGGGCCATGACCAAATAATTTTCATGAAAATGGGACATGTTTATTCTTCTACAACAGCACACAAGATGTAATTGACCTAACATTAGTGATTCAACACAGTAAAAAGCTAGGGGAATATCTTACTTCTACAATTTTGTGGCAGACACGAAAAATACTTAAAGATCATATCACAATTCAGGATAGGGATAAATTAAAATCTAATAATAAAATGTCATGGCTTTATATGTACCCCATTGGCATGAGCTTCAGCAATAAGTTCCCCATAGTCTACAACATTGCCTTCTGTGTCTGGATACTGAATCAATAGACCTGACACATCACGGTTCGACAAATCCATCTTGTGCCAATCTACTCTCTCCACCTCTATACCAAGAGCACTGTAATAAGAACAAAATTTATCACCACAATCACAACTCCACAATCAGAAAATCAGAGATTTTGTTTAGCTTTAAGCATAGGCTCAGGCAAAAGAAATGCTAGTTATAAGATAAATTTTGTTATTCAAATTATAGTGCTTTTTCTATTCAGACTTGACTTATGTCGAGAATACATGAAAAAGAAGAAAAAGTTGTACATATAGTTATTTGTAAAAGACATATAGAATTGTCCAAGAAAACATTGAGACATCTAAAAGTCTTTATGTTACCATATAAGAAAAAAGTGATATTCCAATGTTTTGCATTTGGTTCAATTTTGAGCTCAAGACTTAACATGAAAAACTTTCCAACCTGGTTTCATACTTTGAGCTTAAATTTTTGATAATTTATATGTTGATGTATTTTTAAGGGAAGTTACATTTTGGAAATCTCATCTGCTTTTCATCTTTTCTTGAATGTGATATACAGACACATAGATTAAAAAAATCTCCCTTTATTCATCAAAAAGTCCTTGCAAATTTGCTTTGTTTATATACATGTGTATACCTTGCTCTGGTTTCAATAACTCCAATAGTCTGTGGATGACATTTATGGTCAATGAAAAACTTCCTCCTTTTGTTGTATCTAAAAACAAAACAATAAAATCAATTTCGGATAAAAATCAATATAACCAGCTGTAATAAGATCAAAAATGTATATGGCTTTAAAAAAAATCAATTATGCAGTTGTACAAGCAATTGCACATCACATATCCATGGAATGTATTTGCCAGGCCCCCGCAGTAATTGTTTATTGACTTTGAAACTTTTGCATAGTTGACATGATAAAGTTAATGATTAGGTCAGTTAAAAATAACTTCAAATGGAAACTCAATGACATTTGGTATGTAGGTATATAGGGCATTTGCAAATCTCATTTCCATGAAGAGTATATTGCCTCATTTACTAGGTCATGGTTAATAGACTTTGTAACTTTTTACTTTACATGTTGGTGTTTGTGTTTGTGTTTACATGTAGGTAGTAAAACTGCTTACAAGTCATCGGTTTTGGTACACAGTTATATCACAATTCTCATTTCCAGGGAGATAATTTGACCCTACACTTTCAGTCATGTTTCATTGACTTGAATATATATAAAGCATTGTGTATTAAAAGTTCAATTATACAAATTTAACTTTACAAAGGCAAAAACATATCTCTGTGTTAACTGTTTATTTACTTTTACCAATATATTTCAAATATCAGATAATAAATAAATTTGGTGTATTTAATGTCTTCTGATTGGTTAAAAGTATTAGTTTTATTTCCAATTTGTCAATTTTTATGGCGACACGCCCACTCTGACGTTGTGTAATCCCTCTAATTAAATTTTTATACATTTTCTATATGAATTTGCAATTAAAGGCATTTCACGCAAGAAGCATTATGAATTTATATCTAGTCTTTATTAGACATAAACTACTGAGATCTATGAGATCTAGCACAGTGAACTTCTTAGTGATAACTGATCCAAATAGCGAATTTGAATTAACATAAACATTTTATACAACATTAACTACAGATATGTGTGAGACTGATTATTGATTTTCTTCTTCTCTTTAAATGCATTAAATGCTCTACTGAACCATTTTTGTTTTAAAAAAGATAGTTGAAAAAGTATTTCATTCTGATATTGGAAAGATCAAGATTCTAACTTGGTAATTTAACAAAGCATGCTAAATATCATTCCCCAAATATAAAACATCATCATTTTCTTGTAATTTCTAGATATGTCACTGTTGAATTATTCAATCTATTTACCTACAGAACTGTAGCTCATATGGTCCTTATGCCATTATTTAACATTTGCTGACCAAAAGAGCTATCATTTAGTTTATAAATTGGTGTGTTTTCCCTACATTGGTAAATATCTGTTGTAACTTTGCCATTATAACCTTAAAATCACTAAGCAATGAAACAAAATACAAGGTGCAAAATCCAGTCGCTCATTTTTTCAGGAAAACATGCAGATGCCGATAAAATAAACAGCAAGCTATCCCTACTAGGACTGATCCCCACTTTAACTGTTAGGTATATGACATTATGTTCTATTATTATGTATCCTACCTGTAACATAACTGCATGGCCTCTGCCCCAGCAGTCGCCTCATCCAGGAGTGAAGCATTGGCTATAGGTAGAGCTGTCAGATCACATATCATTGTTTGGTAATTACATAAACTTTCTAGTCTGCCTTGGGCTAATTCTGCCTGATATGGTGTATACTGTGTAGTCCTTCAAAATATATTAGCCCTTTATTATCTTACATCAACTTACAAACATATAAAATGGTAAGAAAATGCAAGTACTTTATTTAAAAGTTTTCAGCAAAAAGAGTCCTGCGGGAGGGGTTGTACAAGTATGTTTAACCCAGCAAAAATCCTTCATGTGCCTGTCCCAAGTTAGGAGTCTGTAATACACTGGTTGGTTTTGGTTGCTGCCTCATCATGTTTTGCCATAAATCAGGCCTGTTGGTTTTCTCTTTCAATGGTTTTACATTTTGTCATGACTGAGGTCCATTTTTTGTGTGTCTACATTGGCTAGAGGTATATGTTTGAGTTTAACAAAACATATTTAACCATGCTGCATTTTTGAGCCTGTCCCAAATCAGGATCTGCTGGCATTTGTTAGTCCTGTGTGATTTTTTCAATATTAGTTCATTTATATGTTTTGAAGTTGAGTATGATGTCCATTTTCAATCAAAAATAGTACACATTTTTGTTTTAGGGCCTGCTGAGGCCCACCTCTGGGTTCAGGATTTTCTTGCGGTGTTGAAGACCCTTTGGTGGCCTTCAGCTGTTAGCTGCTCATTGGTCAGGTTGTTGTCTCTTAGATGTATTCCCCAATTCCATTCTCAATTTTATTATTTATTTTACTTCAATCAATTTTGCAATTCATGTGCACATGCATGTATATCCAAATAAACAAAGAATTTCATATGGTTATATGATTATGGATATTTCTATGTGAAATAATTTCAATCATCCAACCGTCTCCTTATATATTTATTATTCATTTATGATTATGAAGAATAATCCTTTTCATTCACTTACCATCCTGGATTTTCAAATATATTTCTAAGTATTGTAGTAGGTGTATATGTATTGTAGTAGCCAATTCCAATATAACTTCGCCATACTTGGTTTTTTGAAGCCATGGAGTATAATTTTTCTATTAAATCTGTTTCACCTGTTGATTAAATATATATTTCATTTAAAAATGAGAATCACTAAATCATTACATATGGTCAAATCAATATCAAATGGACAAGACTTGTAAGCCCCATTATCGGTCGTCCCAATGCCTATATCACTCTGCTCAGTTCCTTAATATTATTCCATTTCAAGGCTTTGTGACGACAAATACAGTGACACTGCCTTAACAACTTTAAGCCGGACATATCAGTGTCGTTATAATGTTTGAACCAAGGTTGAAACTTTTGACCCGAACCTTTAAGTCAACTTCCAGTTGCTGTTGAAATATAGAAAACATTTTTAAAAGCCATAAATACAGTCCGATAAATCTGTTATCGGGTTATCTGCATATTGAGATTGAAAAATATCAGCTGCTCACCACAATATGAAGGCTTTTTGATCTCGTTCGCTGTGACACGCAGCTGATATTATACAATAATGCATCAACATGTAGACAACCTGATAATTGGTACTTGTCTTTGTGTTTCAACTTAAAAACTATTAGTCTATGGATTCCTATAAATTAATATTAGTAAGTAAACACTGTGCAGAATACACAATTTACCTAATGGTTCTTCCATCCTTAATTCTCTATCCATCAGAATACTTGCTGGAACTGTTTTGGTTATCATCTCTTTCATATTCTATAACAGATAGTAATTAATGTTACAACATTTTAGGATATTACAACAAAAAACAATATATTACAACAAAAAAGAATGTAACATTTTAGAATATTACAACAAAAAACAATGTATTACAACAAAAAAGAATGTAACATTTTAGAATGTTACAACAAAAAACAATATATTACAACAAAAAAGAATGTAACATTTTAGAATGTTACAACAAAAAACAATGTAACATTTTAGAATATTACAACAAAAAACAATGTAACATTTTAGAATATTACAACAAAAAACAATGTAACTTTTACAAACTGTTATGCCTATTCTTAAAGAAATGTTTCCCTTTAATAGCAATAATTCTGAAAATAAAAATAATGGGGTTCCCTTTTAAATGAATTTGGTACAGATGAGTCTGCATCCTTTATTCTTCCTCAACTTCAAAACAGTAAACTGGTTTAATTTCAACTTTTAATAATCTTCTATATGCATGATATGTGTTGCCAATGGTATCTTAGCCTTATATTAATTTTCATAATTAGTTACTTTAAGAATGATAAGAAAAGTTAGATTATGCAACTTGAACAAAACATTAGTGAAGCACAAGCAAAGATAAGTCTTATGTTACTTTTTACTAAATTGAAAATCTCTGAACAAAATTATTGTTCCTTTTAACATGTTTTACCAAACTAAGTCAGTATTGGGGAAAATGGGGCACAAAGGTATGGGTAAAGTGGGGCATAAAGTTTTGAAGAAAGTGGGGCACAAAGGTTTGAGAAAAGTCGGGCATAAAGTTTTAAGGAAAGTAGGGCATACACCTAATATTTTCTTTAGAGTAGGTTTAAACCTTGTTAACGAATGATAACAATAATATTTTAAATGCATGATACATCCTTTGAATAAGAATATTTACTAATGTAATATAGTAATATTATAAGTGCTTTTTTTTATCTAGAACTTTTAACAATTTCCTTTGTCCTTATAACTATTATTCATAATTTCTGAATATGAACTGTATGCTTTCTTTACCTTTGCAAGCTAATACTGAGGTATATATATATGCTTGAGCACACAATAAAATATCAAATTCTTATATAATATACAATTTATACATGAAATTAAATGAAGTATCAATTTTGGCACTTTTATTTTCATGTCTACATGAATACTTTAAAAATTGAACATTTTTTGAATAAGCATAAAAGATATATACAACATTTTTTTTTAATTTCTCTGTGATCATGGTAATAATTCAAGTCAAAACTGTTTCCCTACATGTATATCATGTACCTAGTCTATAAAAAATATGGTCAAAAATAAATTATTTTACCAACCTACATTGTACGTACATGTACCAACACATGACCTATACCTACTCTTTTTAATGCCAAATGGCAGGGAAAAACCTTAATTTAACATAAAATATTTTTAGCAATAACTATTGAATTGATATACAAATAATTCTTAATTTTATATTTTGAGTAAACAATTTTATTATGTAAATTTCAATTACATGTATGAAAATTTACAAAATCTGGCATAACAATATTGATGCAGTTGAATAAATAGTAGCACCCACAAACATCATGTTTTTAATTTATTCTAAATCTGTTTTGTAGTCGTTTTTCAAATTTGGATAAACCCTTAAAGCCCACACATTTCAAAAGGTCATACATGTAGTTTATATCATAAATCATATTGCATCATCAATTTTCATACAACTTCTTGTACTTTTCATTCAAAAATGTATTTTATTGAACATGTTGAAAGGAAAAAAAAAAAAAAAAGTACATGACCTATGTAACTACCAACTAGGTTAAGCAAAATTATATTTGGTTCCAGAACCTTACTTAAAGCAATTAAAATGAGATTGTACATGTATAATGGATTGATTGTCCTTCTTTTAATAAATACATTAAAATAATCTGATAAATCAATATTTTGCAATTGTCAGTTATTCATTCTCCTTTGCTTTCATATTTCATGTATAAGAACTGGACTAACTTGAAGACATTTGGAAAATCTTTCTGTGTCTCAAAGAAGAGTCTTAAAAAAATGTTTGAACTTTAAAGAGGGGGTATTCAGGTACACAATAATAATCCAAAAATCATTGCTTTGCTGTTTCATCATTGCAAATTAAAATAGTTCAAAAAGTTTCAAAATCTAGAATAGAATATAAAATATCTTAACAAGTTCACATGCTCAATAGCCATGATGGACTGATTTCTTTCTGGGGCTTGTAAAAGAGGGACGAAAGATACCAAAGGGACAGTCAAACTCATAAATCTAAAACAAACAGAAAAACAAAAGTACACATGACACAACATAGAAAACTTAACTAGAGGCTCTAAAGAGCCTGTGTCGCTCACCTTGATATATGTGAATTAAACAAAGGAAGCAGACAGTTCATGACAAAATTGTGTTTAGGTGATTGTGCATCTTACTTTACTGAACATTCTTGCTGCTTACAATTATCTCTATCTATAATGAACTTGTCTGTGTAGTTTCAGTGGAAAATGTTAGTAAAAATTTACAAATTTTATGAAAATTGTTAAAAATTGATTATAAGGGCCAATAACTTCTTAGGGGGTCAATTGACCATTTTGGTCATTTGACTTATTTTTGAGTCTTAAATTGCTGTACATTATTGCTGTTTACAGTTTATCTCTATCTATAAAAATATTCAGTATAATAACCCAAAACAGCAAAATTTCCTTAAAATAACCAATTTAGGGGCAGCAACCTAACAACGAGTTGTCTGATTCATCTAAAAATTTCAGGGCAGATAGATCTTGACCAGATAAACAATTTTACTCATTGTCAGATTTGCTCTACCGTATTCAGCCGTGTATAGTACGCATTTATGTATAGTCCGCACCCCCTTTACATCCCCTTAAAAACGAGAAAAAAAGTTTTGTAAAAAAAAAAAAAAAAAAAAAAAAAATTATTGTAAAAGTCTAGTTCACTGTAAAAATCCATTGAAAGAGAGCTATTCTCCATGTATTTAAAAAAAAAAAATAATTATGTTTTATTTATTTCATAAGAAAATGAAATGATAGAACTTTTCATCAGGTAGTTAATATTTAATAATTTTATATAAGTAGTTATTAATCAAGAGATTCATTTTAAAATCAACATGTGTCTAAGTATGTCCAAGCTGATATATAATATAACAGAAATAATTTGAATATTATGAAACAAAAGAAAAAAGAGATCAAACATTTATCTAAATTATTTAGCAGTAATCAAAATTTTCAAACTATTTAATCTTATATAATCCTTTCATTGATTATGTTGTTTTATTGCCTGGGATTATAATATTTAACACCTGTCAAAACTTGACATCATTATTTAATTGCTACACACCCATACTTAATCCTTAATTACCTCTCCAGGATGTCACACCTTTACTTTGTATAATCAATTTTGAAAAAGTTAAAAAAGAATAAAAGAATAAGAATTAAATGAAGTAAATACAATAAACGTCTCCAATATACATTGTTGATGCAGAAAAACGAAATTTAAGAAAAAAAAATAAAAAAAAATTTTTTTTTTTAATAAATTTCGGAAACCGTCTATAGTTGTGTATAGTCCGCAACCCTTGTACAAACTACATATTTAAGGAAAAAAAGTGCGGACTATACATGCCCAAATACGGTAAATGCTTTGGATTTTGAGTTATAAGCCAAAAACTGAATTTTCCCCTATGTTCTATTTTTAGCCATGGCAACCATCTTGGTTGGATGGCCGGGTAACAAAACACAAATTTTAAACTAGATACATCAATGATGATTGTGGCCAAGTTTGGAATAATTTGGCCTGGTAGTTTCAGAGGAGAAGATTTTTGTAAAGGATCATGGAGATTTGCGAAAAAAGGTTAAAAATTGACTATAAAGGGCAATAACTCCTAAAGGGGTCAACTGACCATTTTGGTCATGTTGACTTATTTGTAAATCTTACTTTGCTGAACATTATTGCTGTTTACAGTTTATCTCCATCTATAATAATATTCAAGATAATAACCAAAAACAGTAAAATTTCCTTAAAATTACCAATTTAGGGACAGCAACCCAACAATGGGTTGTCTGATTCATCTAAAAATTTCAGGACAGATAAATCTTGACCAGATAAACAATTTAACTCATTTCAGATTTGCTCTAAATGCTTTGGTTTTTGAGTTATAAGCAAAAAACTGCATTTTACCCCTATGTTCTATTTTTAGCCATGGCGGCCATCTTAGTTGGTTGGCCGGGTAACAAAACACAAATTTTAAACAAGATACATCAATGATTATTGTGGCCAAGTTTGGTTTAATTTGGCCAAGTAGTTTCAGAGGAGAAGATTTTTGTAAAAAGTAACGACAGACGAAGGACGACGGACGCCAAGTGATGAGAAAAGCTCACTTGGCCCTTCGGGCCCGGTGAGCTAAAAATAAACAACATGAACCCCACCAAAAACTTGGGGTGATCTCAGGTGCTCTGGAAGGTAAGCAGATCCTGCTCCACATGTGGCACCCGTCCTGTTGCTTACAAATGTATGTGATTACAAATCCGGTAAATAGTATTATTCGGTAGGTCACATTCATGAAAGGGAAGGGGATTACATGTATAGTTACAATGTAAGGAACATATCAGATGTAACCTACATGTACATGTAAGCAATACAAAAACAAAAGTTGTGTTTCTTCGAAAAAGACTGTATGCAAGAAAATTTAATGGTAACCAAAGTCTAAGGGTTTTATAACAAAAGATGGGAAAGTATTAAAGTGAAGGAAAATTATCAAAGTGAAGGAAAATTACTCTTTTTCAAGGTATGCATGCCAGTGAATTTGAAGTTGTAGACACAATAACTGCCAATAATACAACAACATGTTAAATACCAATGACTTATCATTTATAAGTGATTCCCTTTAAAAACTGACCTCAAACAAAACAAACATCAACATTTAAACTATGCAAAGTTTAAAAGTCCATGAACTATTCAAGTTGAAGGGTAAAATGGTGTATAATGCCATTCACATTGAAATCTCCATGGAAATGAGATGTGCCAAAACTAGTTATAATACACATGTAAAATCATAATAAATTTCATCTCAAAACAGGCTTTCAAATGAGTTAAAAGGATATTTCATCACATACATGTACATAATCATACAAACAAATTCTTATGTTGTACTGTTACACTACTGTCCCATGTTAGGGGAGGGTTTGGGATCCCGCTAACATGTTTAATCCTGCCACATTCTACATGTATGTGCCTATTCCAAGTCAGGAGCCTGTAATTCAGTGGTTGTAGTTTGTTGATGTGTTACATATTTATTTTTCATTCATTTTTTTAGTACCTAAACTAAACCATAAGTTTTCTCATTTGAATTATTTTATATTTGTCATTTTGGGGTCTTTTTTAGCTTGTTGTATGGGCTTTGCTCATTGTTGAAGGCCTTACAGTGACATACATGTACAACTGTACAGTTGTTAATTTCTGTGTCATTTCGTCTCTTTTGGAGAGTTGTCTCATTGGCGAGCATACTACATCTTCTTTTTAATAAAGAATAAAAGTATTAGATTATTAGACTATGTCCTTTTCGCAATTTTGATTCAACTGCATACCAAATATCATTGACTTTATACCACTAGTGATTCACTATAAACTAGACCTAAGGCCAAATTAAAAAAAAATGTGTGTTTCCTTTTATCCTACCCTCCAGGGCTCCCTATTTTTTAAGCTAAAAAATAGCCTAACCTATTGTTTTTTTATAATTTTTCAATAAGCACTGTTCTAGTCAGAATGCCAGAATGTCCCTCTCATAGACTCGAGCTCTGACATGGTAAAGAAATCCCTATCTTCCTACCCTATTTGTTTAAAGATGTAGATGGAAACACACATATATAATTTTTTTTGCCTAATCACAAATTAATTATTGCTGGAAACAGCATATCAAACTTCAACTATGTCAAGTTGAGACAAAAAATCTGATGACAATATAAGAGGAGCATTAGATCCTCTTGTGATATACAAGCTAAATGATGTTTTGAAAAGTTTGCAAGCATGCAAATGATTTCTCATATCAATTGCCACTCATTTGCCTTTAAAAAAAGATGTAAAAATGTCTGAAGTTTTATTGTTTATTTAGTCATAATTTTCTTAAGTTTCGTTTTCATCATTTGAATAGTTAAACACAAATGCAAATGTTTACGATTTTAATTTGGTTAGAATAATAGCAAACTTTTCAAGAAATATTTTTCTTTGTGTTAATCTCTTCAGAAAATCAAAATGAGCATGAATAATATTCTAACCAAATAAACAATACAACTTCAGACATTTCTACATCTTCTGGTATCTATATTATGAAAATCGCTCATACGGTTACTTCGTAATAATTTTTTGAAAAATATCGATTTTAGTTGAAATGATAGGACTTTTTTTGACTGGGAACTCACTTTTGTCCAATGACTGTACATGATATATGATTCCCCTTAAACTGACCTAATCAGCAGAAACAGCATACTGAAGACCTGTTTATTGACTAGGTCAAGACAAGACAAAACGAATGTAGGACAGAAAGTCACAGGACAAAAAGTCACAGACAAAAAGTCACGGACAAAAAGTCACAGGACAAAAAGTCACAATTCATTTTTTCTGAATATTTTCTGTGAATAAAAAACACTTATTTCTACAATAATATTTATGTATTTTTCTTGAACTATTGTATATAAACCAACATTGTAAACAAAATTTATCCAAAAAATATCAAAGATGATCAAATAATTGTTAAAAAAACAAAATGTCAAAGTGGCTTTGCACTTAAATGGCTTCATGATTAAAATAAAACAAATCTTCATTTTTCAAGTATAATGACACATTTCCTACACTTTAATATGAATATATGTATTAAAAGGTAAATATTTCAAGATATTTCTCTTATATATTCAAATAATTGTCAACAAACTATTTGTGACTTTTTGTCCTGTGACTTTTTGTCCTATCAAATTTGTGACTTTATGTCCTGTGACTTTTTGTCCTGTGACTTTCTGTCCGTTTACCGACAAAACAGGGTACAGGTTTGTTGAAAATGTGTTGCTGGGGCATCCTTTCATTTACACCTCTCGCTCTGTTCAAAATTGCATTGGAAAATGAAAAAATGTGTTACTGCTATTTGAAAAATAGAACATTGAGTCCAAAAATGTTTCTAGTTTGAAGAGTGTTGATTGTTTTGACTGTCAGATCTGTGTCCTTCAACAAGATTGATTGAATTTTGTCATTGTTGATTGTGTAACGTCCAGTGGCAAATATTTCAAGTATCTAGTGAGTAATGTGAGTAGTGCTCTCCGCCAAACTTGTGGCTTACCTTAAAGCCTAGAAAATCTAGCATTTCTGCTTTTTCTTCAGCCCCTGGACCTATATGTCTTTCACTAAAAGAGTCATGCCGAGGATACAATTTATCAAGCGTTGAAAGTGATCGACAGATTGGAGAAGGACTAAAAACTTTCCCACTGGCTCTGCCATTCACAATCGTGGACAGTCGAACAAAATGATGTGTTCTGTACATTTTGTATCCTCTGTAAACCTTTCTCGGCTTGTAAACGTAAAAGCGGTATAAGCCAGTTTTAGTTGGTGGCCTTGAAAAGTTTTAACTGTTTACAATACTGAGTGACTGGATCCCTGAAAAACACAAAGAGAACCGATGTAACGTAAAATTGGATAAAACCCGAGATTCCAAAATAAATGGTTATGATTAAAAGACAGATGAAACGACAACGGACGGGAAATGCAAATAAATTATGTTTACAAGAAAAAACCCTCTTTTCTGTTATTGACTTTTGCATTACTTTTAAAATAATTACTGGATCCTATTCAAATTCAAAAATTCAAAATATTTTATTGGACAAAGCACATATGTTACAATGCGTATTCCAAGATATAAACACATTAAACATGCCGCAATTTATGCAAATACAACATAAAGAAAACATTTGAAGTACCAATTATATATATAATATCACAGTATTACATAGTATTATACTTATGGTAGACCAACTGACATTAGATTATTATTACGAGCTTCAAAAGCTTGACTTAAATAACTACATATTTGTCTGGTGTTAACTAGATTTACTGGGTTAAGTAAATAGATCGTTGATTTAATATCATCATCATTATTAAGGTTTTTGAAAATATCAAACTTCTCTCGAAGGTCTTTATATAGAGGACAATGTAAAAGAAAATGAACTTCATCTTCCACTTTATCTTTACAAAGTTTGCAGTATCTTTCACTTACTAAAATTTTTGGTTTGCTATACCTCCCAGTTTCAAGTGAATGTGCACTTATTCTAATTTTTGTAAGCAGTGACCTATCATATTTTTTAATATCAAATCTTAAGTAAGCTTTCAAGTCAAATGATGAGCACATTTTACTATAAAATCTTAGTTTACCTGTGTTATTAGATTTAATATTCTCAAGTTGACCCAAAATCTTGCATTTATAAAAGTTTTTCAGTGAGAAACATGTTTTAGTCTCAGATATTCATATGCGATCAAAACATGATGTTTTACAGATTGTCTGTATTTGCGGAGACATGATATTAATAGTATATATATGATGCTTAGGGTAACTGTTTAGTAACGACCAACTTCCACTTTTAGAAATAAATTATGTATGAAATCTGGTATAGTATTATATATTAGTATACTAGTCACATATGTAATACATGCATCGATGGCGCCTAAATAAATACTCCAAAGTACATTGTCATAATAATTGCAGAAACAGGCATTCAATAGGATTCAATATTTTAAAAGTCTCACAACATACAATTACATAATATCATACATTTACACAATAAAATATCCATACAGGTACATATGACATTACGACAAAACAAACTATATAGCATGCACAAAAGGACAATCGTGTCAATGTTTTGACCTTAATTATCACTGATAATTAATTAACAGTAACACACCCGCGTTGGCAAGGTCTTGGTACTCAGGGGCGGATCCAGCCATTTCAAAAAGGGGGAGGGGGTTTCCCAGCCCAGGACAACTATATGTCCCTATTCAAATGCATTGATCCGGCGGCCAAAAAAAGGGGGTTCCAACCCCCGGAACCCCCTCCCCCTGGACCCGCCAATGGTACTTATGTTAAAATGACAATCCTACAAATTGCCTGATCGTTTTCTCTTTTTAATGGTCATGATTTGATAACTGGAATAATTTCCTTTCATGTTTTAGTTTGTGTGTGTGTGTGTGTGTAATACATAAAGTAAAAGGGATACCCGAAAGAATCAAACAAACCTATATTGGCCAGTATCAGAGATATACCAAACGAAACCACCGGTGGTGGTGGTGGTGGTGGTGGGGGTGGGGGTGGGGGGGGGGGGTGGGGGGTATTGATGACCTTTACCTAACCCACTCAAATTTTAGAGATTACTTAAAAAAAACGTGCTATGAGCAACAGGATACAATGTCGCCTAACTTGAATTAATATTTTAAATAATTTTTCAGGTGTTAACATTCCCTCGTCTTCAGTGGTGCGAGTAGCTATATATTGAGCTATATCAGTCCTACAATGATGTTTGACTTTGAGGAACTAAATTTAGACAAATTAAAATTTGCAAACAATAAATCGCATATTTATTATTGTTTTAAATGTTTCAGATTTTCCTTACTAAATTTCAATTATTTGTAAATTATTTTCTTCATATAAGGTCTGCTTCTATTTTTAAAACGCACCCTTTCCTTTATTCATATGGAAAATTTAGTCCAATGACAATTTGAATAAATGACACACCTACTAACAGATTATTCAAACGAGACAATTAAAGTCGTTACGATTTCGTTCAAATTGGTGCATGATTAATTTCAGGCATTTCAATCTTTTTAGCTCTCTCTCTCTCTCAAAAAAAAATATAGCCTAAAGGTTCTTTTTAATACTTTTTCTACTTTTGGTAATTTAACGGCAATGAAAAAAAAGCTGCAGAACATAAAAAATACTCGAAAGGTAGAAAAAAAAATAGTGGCGGACCTAGCGATAGTGATAAGAGTTGAAATTAACTTCCTTGGACACATTTGGTGATGACCTTTTGCTTGTGTAACAGTTCCGATCAAATCGTCCGTGCCATGTGACAAGACACAGGCACTTGCCTCAGAAAAAGAAATAATCTTATATACATTGATATATTAATTAAAGTATATAAGGAAAATTTTCTGAGACAAGTGCTTTTATGTCAAAAGCATGTCAACGGCAAATTACGAAAATGATTGAATAGGAGAAATATGGTTTCCTATATGGCATACTTCATTTTAGCGCTTTCGTGTTTAGTTATATTAAGCCTATAAATTAACTTCATTCGCATATTTTAGCTACCGTGTATCCCGTGTTTCTGGGTACCGATTGTAAATCATGAGTTCCATAACAAGAACATCTATTATTTTTAAAATTTTATGTCAATTATCAGAGCATTAACGGGTTCAGTCAACTTAAAAGGCCCTATGAATCATAAACAATATCAACCATTGAAAAGGCCCAGTTATGAGTAGTATTCAGAGACTGATTTGGAGGGTCAGCCAGCGAGAAGCCCGATCCCTAAATGAGCTACATTTATCGGTAATTCAGACCTCCAAAAGTTGCCTATTTTGGTCGCCCCCGCTCCCTTTCCAACATTCTGGGTCTATTTGGTGTTTGCAGAGTAACTCAGATGTGTATTAGATAATAAAGAATAAAGAAGCAATTAAGTTACGCATTAAAAATCTAGCTGCATAAATTAGAAGGAGGTATATTAATATATTCAAGCGAACATTACAGTTTTTAGTAAATTCTCTCAGCCATTCTAGCCATATTACTTTAGTATATTCATTATGTTCGAATAATATGTGATTTACATGTGGTGTGTATAAACTAATTTTAAGTTCGACTAATCCCTTTTCTTTTCTCTTTTTTCTTTGTTAATGTAATTTACGAAATACGCACAGCAAATGGTCAACGGTTTGAGAGAGCCGTGGTGTAGTGGTTAGTGCATCGGACTACTTACACAAAGGTTCCTGGTTCGATTTTCGTTTGTGATTATTATTACAAGGCATTTTTATAGCGCATTATATAAAAATACAATTACTCTAAGCGCTTTACATGTTAAAACAAAAATACACAAGTTCGTACACACACGAAATTACAAAGTTAAAAATATACCGAAATATATATAAAGCATACATCAAATCAACTTTAAAAATTTAAGACTCCAGCAACTTAAAATGACTTAAAAGAATTATTAATGAATAAGTAAAAATTTGAAAATTCGTAATCTTAATTAAATATTTTTAAAATTTGCTGAAATGTAGTGATGAGAATACGCATATATTTATTTAAAATTCTTGAAGACATTTTGTTACAGTCAATTGGTTTTCTACATTTAAAGCATGACTTAGATTCATAGAAAAACTAAACGAGGTGTATCACTTGGTCAATAACCGCCTGCAAAAAAAAAGGTCAGTTCGTAGCGTACGTGATGAAACTCAAAAAAACGTCAGATGAACGACACAAATTTGATGCACTTTAATTCAAATTTTAACCGATTATGCTCAACAGTTCATTATAAAAATCGGTTAGTATACCTCAAAGCTCAAAACCTGTCCCATCTAATTTCAACGATAATAGTGTAAACATCATATGGGTTGGTCAAAGATGTCAAAGAACAGCTTATCGCAGAGTCTAACAGCATCGGCAAAATCGTGGACATATCATACCGTCACTTATTTAGTTTGACAGAAAACAAAGTTTATTACTTTGCATTGGCTTTTTTGCGGTGGCAAGAATACTAATGTGCCAAATCTGGTGTATAAATCCAAAAGGGAAATATTTTAGTAAAATCACAAAAATACTGAACTTAGAGGAAAATCAATTCGGAAAGTCCATAATCACATGGCAAAATCAAATAACAAAATGCATCAAAAACGAATGTACAAGAACTGTCATATTCCTGACTTGGTACAGACATTTTCAAATGTAGAAAAGGGTGGATTAAACCTGGTTCTATAGCGCTAACCCTCTCACTTTAATGACAGTCTCATCAAATTCCGTTACATTTACATTGATGCGTTAAATTAACAGACACAATAAATAAAATAGTCAAAATATGGGTACATCAGTCATCATCATATAACAATTTTAAAAGGAACAATTTAGCAGAATTTAAAAAAAAAGAGGAAGTGGTATGATTGTCAATGAGACAACCGTTATCCACAACAGACCAAAATGACATAGACATTAACAACTATAGGTCACCGTACGGCCTTCAACAATGAGCAAAGCCCGGATACCGCATAGTCAGCTATAAAAGGCCCCGATAAGACAATGTAAAACAATTCAAACGAGAAAACTAACGGCCTTATTTTTGTAAAAAAAATGAACGAAAAAATATGTATTATGTAATACATAAACAAACGACAACCACTAAATTACAGGCTCCTGAAAGCAAATATAACCACACAAACACGAGATATAAGCAAAAATACCCTTTTCGAGAATAATTGACTCATAATTCAATCCTGGAATATATACATGTGTCCGTATTTAACTCAGCGTTTTGACATGAGCTGTATTGGCGCTGTATATGCACTCGAATATGTTAAAATCTTACAGTAACTGCTTACCTTTAATATTAAAGTAAGTATTGTGCTGTTCAAAGTAAGATATACTACCTACACGAGAAGTGTATTATTTCAAAGGATATCTTTTACTTAATACAACTTGTATCTATTTTGGAATGTGTCAGTGGGAGTTAATCCCGGATTATTAAAAAAATATATAATGTTGATAATGCCTAGACTTAACGTATCCTGTACACATACGAAAATAAATATTATCATACAACTAGACCTTTTGGCGACCTTCTACTGTTGTCTTTTCTATGGTCGGGTTGTTGTCTCTTTGATACATTGCCCATTTCCATTCTCAATTTTACTATTTTCTTAATGCATGTGTACGTTTGCTGTGCAAAACTATAAAAGAGCAACACAACTAAAAACAACTTCACTGTTGCAGTATCATCTAACTATAAAACTAGAAACGCATATACCTATAAATTGTGCTAATGTAGATCGATAAGTTGTTTATTTGATAATAGGGACCAGATGTAACACTAAAACTTCTTTAATCAGTGACTTGCCTTGCCGTTTTTTCTCGAATCATTTAGAAACCGACAATTCACAGTGGTGGATAACCGGGGTTTGAACCTATCCTTTTTTTTAAACAATCAATGCATTTGAATGGGGACATATAGTTTGAACCCCCTTTAAAAATGGCTGGATCCGCCCCTGAAATTCGTCCTTGGAAGAGTGGCATGACTTTTTGACGCGAACAATAAATTATGTAATTGATAATTTCTTTAATTCATTTACTTAGATTAATAAGGGATATGAGACTAAAAAGCTAAAAAGGTGCATTTCCACATGAAAATTGAGATTTTTTGTTTCTCCGTGTTATAAAAAAAATCGTTTGTTGATTAAGTCAGAAAACTTTTTGATGTCGAGTGAAAATCACGGCCCCCTTACCCTATCACATACATAAAAAAAAAATGAATGGTCGGTTCATTCAGCAGTAGGGTTTAAGTTTTCTAACTAAATAATTATGTTAACGGTATGCTTCAATATCGGACTGAACTTTTTTCCCTCTTAAATGTATGCATTACAAAAGCACTTTAATAATGTGTACGATTGACCTGTAAAGAAAGGACTTTACCTTGGTAAAAGTGATAAGAAAAATGACTTTATATAGAGCCAAACCTTCCTTTAAATAGCAGACAAGTGGCACGTGACTTACGTACTTGTAAGTATACGCAGCATAGAAAAACAGATTACAATGTACGAGTGACAGTTTTATTTTGGTTCACCGATGCATAATTTAATGACTTAAACCAATGTAATTTTTATCATGGTTGTTCTGAATCCCCCCCAAGCCTTTCCAAATCACAGACCGGGCTGTGAATAAAAAAGCACCAAAAGCATGCTTTAAAGGCAAACCAAATCACGAACAAACTAAATAAGGGAACGACATGACATATAAACTATGAATGTTTTTCTTCTTTTTAATTTTGTTTATTAAACAAGTACAAAATAACTCCGTCTAAACCAGGAAGTCAGTGCATGACAGATTTTCTAAGTTCGTGTCCATGGCCTTAGGGACTATATCGTTTACATGATTATAGTAACGTTGTTTCGTAACTTTTTATCACTTCCTCCTTTTTAAAACAATCAATATTCCCATGTCATTTCTTTTTACTATTACGCCAGCGTAGTTGGTAATTAAAAAACAACCGGAAATGATACAAAAAAACGGACAGCTTAAGATTGTATATGTACATATACACGATGATTGTTACAATGAAATAGATAAATGCAGAGATGAAATAAATAATTATGGCTTATTTTATAGAACGTCTGATAAGTCAATGTCAGTGAAAGTCTAGTTGAAACCACCAAATCCTCCATCTTGAGGTCCACCGGGTCCACCGGGTCCTCCAGGTCCACCGGGACCACCGGGTCCACCGGGTCCACCTGGTCCTCCAAAACCACCTTGAGGGCCGGGACCACCATTAAAGCCGTTAGGTCCAGGACCTTGTCCAAATGGATTTAGCGCATTAAATCCGGCGCCTTGTTGTCCTGGAAGTCCTCCGAACTGGTTAGGATTTGTGGGAATAGTATTTGAAAATTGTGTGGGTCTTCCTGTTTGAATAAAACGATTATCCCAATTCGTACTATCGGCATGAGATAAAACACAACAAGCTATTGGAGCACCTGCATTTCCTGTTTGAAGACTCATTGAGGTTCCTCCTCTCCCTAAATCATCTCTACCTTCATGTAACTGTAACAGAAGCATCAAAATGTTAAACTATAAATAATAGTAGGTTTCAGGAACCGTATTTTTTTGTTTGTGTGTTAATAAATTTTTAATTATTTTTTAATGTGATGTATTGAAATTTTGATTCTTATAATTTGTGATTCGCTTAATATCATTCAGTGTCATAAATTCACATCAAGGGCAGTTTATGCTTTCGTGAAATTTACTAATACCATAGGAATTTGAGGACAGGACATGTTATCCCCCCCCTTTTTCTAGAAAAAAAAGGGGGAGGGCAAAACATTGTCATGTCCCAAAGTACGTATTACAACGAGACAATGTCCTCAATGCTTACTTATCTAATCAACAAAACTAGTCAATAACGTTTTACAATCACTTACCACAACTGCACGTCCTATAACACCATTGTCACCATCGATTGTCATGGCGGGTAGAACTAACTCAGCATCTATTACACCAGCATTAGATTGTCGTAAATTACCCATATCACCCTCGTGAAATGTATTCCTGGAAAAAGATAAATGTACTTTTAATATTTAATCGTATCATATTACCAAATAAAATTTTACAAAGGTTTATTGTAAAAAAAAATAGATGTAAATTCCTGCCCGACTGTAAGAACCATATCGATGGGCGTCAGTTTGATTATGTGGATTATGTTAATCTACAGATACAAATGGTAGGAATGGGAAAAAATAACTTATTATATTATAAGAAGAAGTCAAAAAGTATCACAAAGTCCAATATTGAATATAGTTCATAAGGGAATCTAGTAATTTCAACAAATGATAGCATTTAGCACATATTTAGACACAAGTGCAATCGACGCGCGCCTCATTTACACACAAAAATATAATAAAGCTAAAATTACTAACAATTTTGTGTGAAAATATGGCTCCACAAATTAATTGGTGTAAAATTTATCGTAAGTCTACGTATTTCTTAACAATTCAACTAAATATTTTTTATCGTAAGATTAATTTTATACTTAAGATTTTTTTGTGAAAAGGGCTACAGGAATTTATTTGTGGGGCTATATTTTAACACTAAATTAACTACTGATTCTTAATAGGAGCACACAACTCCGCAGTAATTTTATGATAAATATTACTTACGATCTGACATTATTTGGTGATCCATGGAAAGAGAAGCCATTGACATCAAAATGAGGTCCAGCAGCATAGCATCCTCTGCCTACGTCACCATACTCGTGGACATGCATTCCATGTTCAGTGTCGCTCATTAAGCTTGGGGGTAATCCAATTACTTGTACTCTAGCTTGTGTTGGACCACCGAATGTCTGCAAAGAAACAATACTTCAATGAAAGCATATTGGATTTCTACATATTTTAACCTATCTCAAAGAACAAAAAACTTAGTAAATTAATTTTTAAGTCGGCATCACTACTCCAACGGTACAAACTCGATGACTGCATTCAATTAATTAATCGATTGATTGTTGTTTGTTTGTCCAGTGGCAAATATGTTATGTAAGTTCATAACAAATACATATTTGTTAACAACAAATTTCAACTATAAAATGACATTATGAATAAAAACTTTTGTTCAAACTAACAACTAACAACTAACAACTAAATTTCGGCAAAAATCCCAAACGACTAGTATGATACGGTGTATAGAATTTCTTGTTAAAAAAATTCAAATACGATGTACCTTAGAATATTTCCTAAGCAAATAAAGTTTTAATCGAACTTGAATATGATATGATTAAAATAAACAATATAATTAAAGGTTTGTGCTCAAAGAATTGTTTTTACAAAAATATATTGACACTATTTTACAAGAGATGTGGGTAAGGGAAAAAACGTGAAATTACAAGAGATGTAAAAATAAGGTTACGCTAAATATGAAAATGCCGCACAAAAATTAAAACAACACGTTATGACTTATGAACTGGAATTATCTTCACCAGAAATACTCAAAGCCAAATAATTGAAAGCCAAAAGCAATAATATATGTTTAAGACAAACGAATCGATCTATAGACTATATATTGTAAAATTACTTACAGCTTGTCTCATATCTACACGACCTCTCACGTTTGATCCGGTTTCATTCAAATAGCAGGTTGCATATGTCCAAACACTATTTGATTGCGGGGGAGGTGGAAGTCCTTGTTCTAAAAAAATATAAAAAAAAGAAATGAATGTTTAAACTAAAGCACTAAATGACAAATTGAAGCCACACAGTTGGTCAATATTATATTACAGTGAACATTTACTTAGAATATATCACTTTTAAAAAATATAAACATGTTCACTGCTGTCATTCCTAGAAATATAATGACTGTTTAGATAATTTTTTTCGATTGAAAAACAGACAAAGTTTGCGATTGCTTAGTGACAAAATAATTTTAATTAATAATATTCCAAGTAAATAGCATACGTGTTTGTCCAGCTTGACCAATTCCAGCGTTTCCTAGAGGAAAGCCGCCTTGTCCTGGAATTCCTGCTCCACCCTGTGGACCAAAGCCACCTTGTCCCGGAATACCTCCGCCCTGAGGGCCTCCAGGACCAAATCCCTGTCCCGGTGGACCTCCGAAGTTTGGACCCCCTTGAGGCCCGGCACCAAAATTTGGTCCACCACCTTGTGGACCACCTGGACCGAAGTTAGGTCCTCCTCCTTGCTGACCAAAATTTTGGCCCCCTCCTGGAAACTGTCCATGTACAACTGCACATCCAATAATACACAGTAGAAAAATCGTTGTTGTTCTCATTGTTTCTTAGTTTCAAGATCTTATTTTAAAAGTTAATTGAAAGTGGATATCCTTGTCGTTCTCCACACCGAAAGTTTCTATTAAGTTTCACTGTGCAGTCTTATTTTTTTGCGTGTTGTTTGAATTCGTCTCTATTTTAAATATACTTGCAATACGTAGATGTTTCGACGTATTTATGTTTATTTACTACCCGAAAGCCGCACCAACAGGAAGCTTGCATACGTAAAATTGATAGATCATACATGAATTAATTCCCTCGGGTGCTTGTTGTAGCGCTCACTTTTTGTAAACAACCAATCGTTTTAGAGAATATTTCGTGTGTCATAGATCCTGAATGGATTACACATGTGCGATGATTCAATTATTTTAACCTGGGAAGTAATACTCTGCAATGGTCATCCAAAACTATTTTTCGTTAAGCTATATTTTACGCCTTTGACTAATTGGGAGATATTCTACGGAAATTATATAATAAAAATTCTACATCATATTAACGAGGTGTCAGGCATACATTCCATAGCCAGAATAAATTTTTGATACGTATATATCAAGATGTCTTAAAGTCGGCTGCTGGTACTGATTAATACCATGTGAAAAATATTGTTGTTTCAGTAACTTTTAATATTTGTAATTAAAAAAAAGATATCCAATAAACCAAAGAGCTTCCCATACAGTGGAATAGGATATATAATAACGCCTTTCCCTCTTTTCTCTCAAGTTTTAAATAAATAAAAAAAGATATTCAAATATTGGAACACAAGACTAAGGACAATGCATAATATGTCATGCTCAGTTTTTTTAAAAGTCAGGATAAGTAACGAGTCAGAAACTCATGCTTTCTTTTTTCAATATCAGATATTCGATAGAAATTGAAATATAGATTGTTGATTTCTTGAATGTGCAACCAAAGTCATCATGGAAATGAGAAGATGTGGTATGAGTGCCAACTCTTCAAATAAGTCACAATTTGTAAATTAAAGTAAACCATTATAGGTCAAAGTACGGTATTCAATACGGAGCCGTGGCTCACACCGAACAGCAAGCTATATATTATAGGCTTACCATAGTCATTATAGATATGTAGGATAACTAAAGTCAGTATATTTATTTTATATTGTATATATAGACTTATCACAGTCATTGTAGGGAGATTGTAGCGCTTAAGACCCCGTTCACACTAGCAATTTTTTTTTATCGATCTATTTCAAATCGATCTAAATAAAACCAGTTAGCGTTCACATTATCTTTAATCATAACGGTCTCTATCGATCTAATCTGAACCACTGCGTTCACACTACAATTAAACCGATCTAAAGTGAACCGGTCTAGTTTATATCGATAAAAAGCATATATAAAAGGTCCTAGTGTGAACAGGGTCTTAATTACTTATCTGATTTGTTTCCGTACTATTTACTATCTTTACAACAATAAGGGACTTTCCCCAAAATATGACGTAACTTGCTCTGCTGAATCGGAGTAGCCAGTCATCAGACAGCTTAATTAATACTATGTATTTATTGAAATATCAAAGGTTCAAAAGTTTGGTTAATGATTTTTGAAATGATTAAACACAGATTAGTGACACAGATCTCTGAAGATATGATATAGATATAGACACAAAATAGGCATTAGCATCAAAAAACAGCTTCGCCTCTGGGAGTTGTGACCATGGTTTATGTTAATAACGATTTTTATTTTACCACTGAGAATTTTCAAATTGTATGTCGAAAAATATATACAAAATTACTGAACTCCACTTAAATAAAAAAAAGGGGGGGGGGGGGAATCCACAAACCTGTCAAACCCAAACATTAGTCTTTATCACAATTGGAACGAATGGAATAACAACTGTCATATTTTTTATTTCTGTAAAAAAAAGAGTTGGTAAAATCTGGTTTTATATGTAGTATAACGAGATCAGAGATCTATATTTTAATTAGATTTCTAGCTAAACTAACTGCTTGGCTGACAACTCATATTACAGTTATATTGACAAATATTGGGTGAGCAACCAAAAATAGACAAAATTGGTTAATGTGGCAATAATTGGGACTCAGCATCCACCACTGTGTAAACATTCACCACAGATAAACAACACAACTGACAACAATAAATCAAACAAACATATAAAAAAAATCTAAAATCGAGACGCAAAAAAAGTTGACATAACTGATAGTATTAAATCTGACAAAGACGCCAACAAAATAATTTTATGTAGTTGATAGTACATACAGTATATCAAAACTTAATGTCGTTCTAGTATTTACGTTCCCGAAAAAGTGCAAATTAAGTTAAACCAATAAAAGGATAAACAAAATGACTAACTAACATGACTAATGCCGAAACCTTGACTCTTGAAATTATAGTCCACTAGTAGTGGTATCGACACAGTGAAGATATATGTAAACGTATAGTGTTTGAATATGTTCTTTTTCATGGATATTAAGATAACAACAATAGCAAATATATGTTTGAAGACTAAACAAGTGTGGACACAGATCAGTGTTGATATTATGTTTGGATGGTTGACAGTGTTTTCTGACAAGAAGAGTTCTCTGGTACAAACTAATTTATTTTGGTTAAAGATATACCATCAATATAGTATCACCCAGGTTAAAGATGTCCATGGATACAAAATTAGACTAATTCAAAAACTCAAAATCTTGTAATACATTGTCTTCAACCGTAATATGTTGAATAATATTTTATTTTAAAACATTGCGTAAATTGTTGAATTTTTATGAACAAATCATGTAAACTCTTCAATATCCAAAAAGACAAGTTTGTAACATTGACTATAAGATAAAAGAGTATGGAAGGTGGTAGCAAATTTTAATGTCTGGGGCCTCTTATAGAAACAACAAATGAAAAACATCAAAATGGTTCAGAACTTTATACTTTTAATCAATACAGCTACCAAAGTACAGTACGTGTTATACTTGATAAACCAAGCCGGTCAACTCTACAACAAAGAAGTCGTACATCTGTCACAATATTCTACAAAATTTAAAATCAACTAGTTTCGATCTAAAACATGCATTTTATAGTACCTTTAGGAGGTCATAAATGTATACAAACATTATCTCCCACACACTACCTTAATCTTTGAGGCTTTTTGCAATACAGTTTAGTGTAGGGCCCGACTCCGTCGTAACGGTAATAGCATGACCATACAAGACAGAGATCATATGCTATCTAGTACACAAAAAAATTTCACCCAAAACGTAACATGAAAATGTCACAGGAAAACTTGCATCAGTAGATAAAGTTAAAATGATAAAGAATGAAAAGAAAATAGTAAATATGCTGAATTATATATGTCTTAAAATCAGTATTTTTATTTTAAGTTTTTATGTTAGCTTATTTTTTAATTCACCAATTTCCTTTCTTTTTATACAATGTCGTATTTTGACCACTTAGACAAACCACCAGATAAAAAACAATTCATATTTAAAGTTGGATAAACATTAAACTTCAAAAAGGGGGGTATATTATTATTTTTTAATCTGAGTCAGAAATATTATTTTTTAGGTTTATCAACTAAATATCTTAATTATATTTATTAAATCTTATTTTTTTTATCTACTTGATCATTGGTAAAATTAAATATTCTTATAAAACAAATACTTTTGCATAGTCTTACTTAAATATACAAACCCTCCTTAAAATTATCCTCATGTCAAATAATTCTAGTACGTGGTAGTTTATGTTACGACGTTAATCTTTGGTAATGAGTCAAATCAAATGCTAACCTCTTTGGTAAAGAAGATAAATAAATGATATTTAGAAAAAGAAGAATGCAAAATGTCAAACCCAAATATTGCATATTTTTACGACCCAGATGTTGGCAATTTTCATTATGGTACGATTATTGCACACCCTAAGTATAGGCTTTATTGCTAAAATGGTTTTGGTGAAAATTATGGCCATCTTCCCATTGTAAATTATGTACACTGCCAAAAATTATGTCTTAAAAGTCAAAATATTGACTACAAAGGCGTCTTCAAGTTATCTATGCGGTTGCGATGACATGAAATATAGGCTGGGGTTCTTGAAATCCAAGTCAATTCTTCATGATTTCGTGTTTGTCCCTGTTCTTGTAAGCTGAAGATGGATCTGTAAGCCTATTAAAATACCTGTCCATCCTGATCCTGGGTCTGCCCTGATTCTTATTTCATTCTGTTTTCAATGGTATACTTGAAGACAGGAGCAACACTAATTCAGATAAATGATGAAGGCCATCATATAATTTTTTCTCTAAAATATATTATTTTGTTAGATTTCTTGTATTTGATTTTTATATGTTACAGTCTTGTCCGTTAATTCCGTCCGTCCAGTAACTCTGCTTGTCGGAATAACTTGGCCCTTCACTTCTGTGAGAGTCTCTTCCAAAAATAAATTTGTCTGCTATATTATTTTGACATTTGCTTACGACACGGTAAATCAAAGGGAGCTAATTCAATTTAAAAACTGGAAAGCCAAAATAACAAAAATGCAAAAATTAAGAAATAATTCCTTCATGTCAAGCTCCATGCTCATTTTAACATGGGTAGGCATTATATTTGTCGATTTTTTACACTGAGCGTTAGGGAGGTGTAAAATGTGGTCAAATATAATGCCTACCCATGTTAAAATGAGCATAGAGCATGACATGAAGGAATTATTTCGATTCTAACATGACAAATACAATATATTTATAGGTCGAAGCGTACGAAAATACCGTAAGACTGATTGGCTGTTCCCGTTCCCCCTTAGGAGTTTGTATATTACATTTCATATTTGATAAGTTTAAAAACTAAGACCAGGGTTAATATATGTTGTTTGATAAAAATATGTAATAAAAGTTTATGCTTGATGCTTAAATGTAAATATTTAAAAGGATAACGATGGAAATAACGTTTATATAAAAAGTCCGTGCGCATGTGTCAAACATATTTTTTGTGCTCATTAGAAAACGGCTTTGTTAACAAAGCGTAATAAGGACGTCATATTAGAATAAATCTTATTTTTCATCAATTTCTTTACCATACTATTATTTTTTATTTTTTTATTTTGATCATTTATAATTCCTTTCTACGTGGTCTATTAATAAAACAAGGGATTTCCTTATGTTCTAGTCCTTAATAGTTTTTCAATTGGTTCTCAATACACATTAACTACGCATTGGCAGACTTACCGGACAACCACACTTCTGTGAAAAATACAGGTGACCCAATTGTCTGTTTGATTTTCAAATCATTTCAGATAAATCTTTGCGGAAATAAGATAATATACATACATACATGACATAACATTGGGTTTTCAGTGAATAGGTTTGAATAAAATTTGATGCAATTATTATATAATAAAGAAGAAATGTACACAGTCAAAGTCTTAGGTGGGCAGAGTTACCTGACTGCATTGTACAGTTCTTTATATTATTATTTTTTTTCGTTATATTTTGTTTTTGTTCTGTTTCAGTTCTGTTTCTCACTTATCAAGCATCCTCTCAACTGAGGGAATATACACATGTTATAAAAATAACCTTTTTACCAAATTGAAAAAGTGGATGAATTTCCAGCATTTTTCTTGTGTTGAAAAAGTATCTGAAATACAGAAATATTTCAATTTTGCTCCTGTTGTGAGAATTTGGTCATTTTCAATATAAAATTAATAATTTAAGAATTTGTACTTAGTTTATATATACATGTACAAATTACATTAAGTTATTTATATAGGTATTATCATGATTATTTTTACAGATAAAAGGATAATAAGAGAGGAGTCAAAACGTGTTTTATTAAGATATTCATTTTATCAGAGATAGATTTATTTTCTGTTCCCCAGACATGAAGATTCATTGAACATTTTTTTACATTTGAATATCATTGCAGGTCCAGGCCATCCAATGAAGCCACATCGTATAGCCCTGACACACTGTCTGGTATTACATTATGGACTGCATGAAAAAATGAAGGTTTGTGAAAGAATAAATAATCAGAATCATACTCACCAAGTTTATTAAATTGGATCGTGGACAGTTATATATACATTTTGTATATTCAAAATGACATGAAGTTGTTTGTTTTGCCATGTTTGAAGTCACTTACTATACAAAATCACTATTAGAAGTCAGATACTGAATTCATTATCATCATTTTCATTATTTATAACTAATTTTAAATATGATTTGAATGTATTTTAACATATGAAACAGTATCTTAATTATTTAGCATGGAAAAAAACCACAATGGCAATCAAATGTAAGAGCAAATAATGGTTTGATTGCATTTATAGTCAGAATAGTGCGCCAGGTTAGGGTGATATATCTGTATGCAGGCTATAACTTTTTTAGTAGCCAGTTTAAAACCTTGCTCTGCATGTCTGCCATGTCACATATAGGGTTCATATTCATTTTCTTGCCCTGAATATTCATTTTTTCCACAGGACATACAGCTGACATTGATGTATTTATTTTCTTTTAAAAAAGTCCTATACTATGTTTTTTTCTCTTGTCAATATATAATAAATGATAGCTGCAAATTTCAATATATACTTTTTTCCTTAGTTGTACATACCATATAGCTCATGACATGTAGATTTCATTCTTTTATTTTTTTTCCACAGCTGTACAGACCTTATAGGGCTTCAGCTCATGACATGTGTAGATTTCATTCTGATGAATACATAGATTTTCTACAGAGAGTTACACCACAAAATGTACAACAGTTTACAAAGCAACTTAGTATGTTTAATGTTGGAGATGACTGGTAAGCTTTTTGTTTTTACTCATATATGAGTTCATCCCAGCTATGGGTTAATAGTCGGCCAGACTAGGTTCAATAGCAAGGTTAGGCCATATATCCAGGAGAGACAACTCTGATACCAATCCCGATATATCTTGACTCCTACGCTTTGGCTGGCATCTGATCTAGGGTAATGGAACCTCAACTACAAATCCACTGGCCCTCAAGGTTAGGGGTTGAGCACAAGACTAACTATTTCATCTCATACTTTTTTTTTTTTAAAGGAAACTAGACATTTATAAACATATATTTAAAAGGAAAAGTGAAAACATGATCTTTAAATCATCAACACAGGTTTACCAAAATTAGCAAAACATCAATGTTGTTTAAACCCCCCTGTGATGGTTTTTATATTTCTTTCTGTCCTTTTATACTTGATTATGATTTTATGATTAAATTCTATTCTATATATCACTTTTTTTTCAGTCCTGTCTTTGATGGCATGTTTGATTTCTGTTCCATGTACACTGGAGCATCATTAGAAGGAGCAATCAAATTGAATAATAATGTAAGTTCAAATTTAAAAAAATGGTCAAAGAACAATATAAGCCTTTGTTTTATAACAAAAGACATGATATGGTGTCATGTTGAATCCTGACTCTATATAAATAAGATGATGATTGCCAATGAGACAACCAGAGATTAAAAGACTAAGAATCGGATACTAACAAATCCTGAAGCTATATATATATCAGGTACATGTTTGATTTGTATACTACTGAAACCAAAGTTTGCATGTACTCTTATCTGCTTTGTTTTAAAAAATTGACAAGGAATTTTTTTTATTATGAAAATTTAAATGGGCTGTACAACAATTCATCAATTTGAAAGCAACCCAACAACACAAACAAGATAACAAATATCAATTGAACATGTTTTAAATCATCCTGATTATTTTTTCCCAGCATTGTGATATAGCTGTGAATTGGTCAGGAGGACTTCATCATGCTAAAAAATATGAGGTAAGAAACAATATTTATTTTATAAAAACAGTATGGATAACTTAATATATAGACACCTTACAAAGGTATTTACCAGTATGAATTATGCATTCCTTTATTAGTCACATCAATTGGATTCAGTCATACATTGCTACTTCCTGGATCTTTTCGGAAAAAGAATTTTTAAGGGTTTAAATGTTGATTTGATTAATTAAGGTTTGTGAAACAAAGATTGATCATATTCTATTCACAAATTTCTGAACTGTTAAAACATTCTTCAATCAAATATGAATGAATGACAATAAGTGTGCATTGTTTGTCAATGAAATAGCTACCCAACATAATAGTGAATTAAAGAGACTTGGTAAGTTGTAAATAGCACGGAGAACTAAGGATCAGGAATAAAAGCCAATCCCTTAACCTACAAAGAACCGGTGAGTAAGAATACTAAATAATTTTGCATTAAAGAATACTTTCATCCATTAAAGTAAAATATTCTATTAATGAGTTAATTCAGAGTATTTAATGTGGACATGTAAAAATCATACCATCTTACACTGAAAAAAGTCTGTGATATATAAAAAAAGATATATAGACTATGTAATAAAAATGTGAAGTCTGAACTATTACCTTCAATAATTTAATATGTTTTCTTTTATTAGGCCTCAGGATTTTGTTATGTGAATGATATAGTGATAGGAATATTAGAATTACTGAAGTAAGTTTGATATTGATTTGATAAGTTGTTATAAATATAAAAAAAAAGAAGATGTGGTATGATTGCCAATGAGACAACTATACACAAAAGACCATAAAGCATGTTATGCAAATCATTTAATATTTTGTAACTGCATAGTAAACCTCTATTACATGTATTATATACTGTGGATTCATTGATTTTTGTGGGTACCAACTTTCATGGATTGAGGAAATCTTGCATATTTGATATCATAGTTTTTCGAAATATCTGCACATAACCTTATAGAACATATGTAATTTGTTGACATCTTAATTTCGCAGTTCACTTGTTTCCACAAATTCCCCAAAATTAGTATTCAACGAATAATAATGATTAATCTACAGTAACATTTAACTGATTGACTAGTGATTACAATGATTTAAAAAATAGAATATAGAATATTAAAAAAAAATGATTGCTTGTCCTGGTTAAAAAGCTTGATCAAAAACTGCAAAATGGAAGATTGGTTTTCCTATTGAAACAATACTTTTTTATTTTAGACAAAGCTCATCATCTGTCCCTATGTGACTAAATAACTGAAATTAAAGTTAGAGTTTGTTTAATATTTAGTAAATGAAACACATATTCTATACAGTTATACAATCTTTAGACATGTTTAAATATCAATATGTCATGTAGACTAATGGCAGTAAATTTTTGTTTGAGAATCTAAATTGACTATAAGTAATTTCAATGCTTGTATACAGAGATGAAAATAACTTTCAGACATAGATAGTTCCATTGTTTTGGAAGTTTTTAAACCATCACCAGGTTTTGTAAAATGCTTTTGAAAAAAATTGTCCAAACTGCAATAAATCTAAAACGATGAATTTGTATTGACAAAAAAGACAATAAAAAAACAAGCAAATGCATTTACCTACATAATCCATTAACTGTGTTTGTTATTTCCAGGTATCATCCTAGAGTGTTATATATTGACATTGATATACATCATGGCGATGGCGTACAAGAAGCTTTCTACCTTACAGATCGTGTAATGACTGTTTCCTTCCACAAATATGGAAATTATTTCTTCCCAGGAACAGGTTTGTTAAATATACATAATTCATTATAAAAAGGCTAAATACAATACAACATATCACATATTACAAATGGACAGAGTTTTCTGATTGGATAACAACATGGAGATGTCAGTTTATGTTCTGGAAACAATGTGATATATTATTAACCTACATAATAATACAAGAATGTCAGAGGTTACAAAGGATAAAAAATATGAGTATCCTTCAATGGAAGTTTTTTTTTTTTAACTTAAATTCACCAAATATTTATTCATCAAATACTAAATTAATGGCAGAAAGTATAATTATAGAATATTGCATTCACAAGAAAATTATATTCACTGCAAATTACAAAATTATTCAAATACACAGGAAAATATCAGGTTGAGTTAATCAATATTTGTAGGGGTCAAAATACTTTAAAAAAATCACTAACATGCAAACCAGGTTTTAAAAGTTATTTACTTCATTTAAAAAAAAAATGATATAAACATAAAAAAATCTATTTGTTAAGGTGGTATCTAACACTACAGGGAGATAACCCTGTAAAGTCAGCTAAACGTTTTAATTGCGTTGTGTTGTAAAGGGAATAGTAATCTTCTCAATGATCAAAATTGGTGTTTGTCAAACTGCTAAATAACCAGTGTAATTTTTCTGACAAAATGGTTGGTTCAAAATTTTTGAAATTTTTATAGTTTTGTTTAAGGGTCAAAGTAAATACATAGTCAAAATTTTATGAAAACTAAACTAGCCAAATTAATTTTAGTGAAAGTGTTGGGTACCACCTTAAGATGGAGAAATGCATTTAACTGAAATACAAAAAATATCCAGAAATATGTACTGGTACTGAAAATATACATGATGAATTGTCAACAAATACTAGGTACTTGACAATATCTAAGGGTAGGTATGAGCCATAAATTATACAAGTGTTATTCAGGTTCCATGCAGGTTAAATAATTGTGACAACTCTTGCTGAGGTTTTATATTTTGTTTGACTCGGCTCCCTCACATAATGTAAATCCTGTATTTGGAATGTGTCATCATATAGACATTTAAAATATGGAAAGATTACTTGTTTATATTTTAAACAACTTGGTTACAAAAAATAAATGCATCTTTTCTTTACTTAGGTGATATGTATGAATTTGGTTCAGAGAGTGGCAGATATTACTCAATTAATGTACCATTGAAGGAAGGCATTGATGATCAGAGTAGGTTTCAATATATTGTATATTTTTTCATCTTAATAATGTATGCTTTGCCATTAGAATTTTAGCATTTTATAATACTGTAGATTTGTTAATATTCGTTGATTCCTAATGTTGTTTATGTAAATGTTCAATGAATTACAAATTTTTTATTACTGAATGTCAAAAACATCTAATGTAAATATTCACGAAAATAAATATAAAAATGTTTTGCTTGTCATATAGAATTTTAACCTACTATTTTACAGCTTACATATCAATGTTCTCGCAAGTGATCAAATCAGTTATGGATTTCTATCAACCTTCATGTATAGTGCTACAGGTAAGAACCTATTTTTCTTGCAAGTTGTAAACTTAAAAATTGATTAAAGTGTTGAATGAAAGGAGATGATGTGTAATCTAGAAACAAACACAAACTCAAGTTTACTCACTAATATTTACACTATCTTGGCACAATTAACTATATGTTGATATCAGAACATACAAATCTTACCAGATTTTCCTGATTTGTCTTATTTGTAAAAGAGAGGAAAAAGATATTAAACGAACATTCAAACTCATAAGTAAAAAAGAAACTGACATCAATGTCAAAAAATTAAATAAAAAACCTAACATAGAAAACAGAAGACTGAGCTACATGAACCTTACCATAAACTGGGTTAAGGGGTGATTTTTGGTGCTGCAGAAGGGTAAACAGATCCTGCTCCTCATGTGACAACTGTCATGTTGCTTTATGAGTAAATATAGGTTTAATCATGGCATAATTGTATAACATTTAAAAACTTGATAATCCTTGATGTGCTCACATATAACAATGGAATCATGTAGATTCTGATATCCCATTTACTTTATGGTTTCCGAAACAAATTTAAGCCAGTCTGACTATTTTTCTGTTTAATGTCTTTAAACTTTGTAATTTGCAAGATAACTATTTGGGGAATCATGTTCAATGAAATGAAATAACTCCTCCGAAATGTTCTGACTTTGGATATTTTATGATAAAGTTGAAATATTTTGCCAAAGTGAATTTGTTCTTTGTTAAAGCTATTAGAATATATGGTGATATTATATATTATGCTCAGATAGCAAATGAAAACAATCTATATTTATTATTGTAGTGTGGAGCAGACTCATTGGGCAGTGATAGATTGGGTTGTTTTAATTTAAGTATCAAAGGTCATGGGTAAGTGAAAGTGTTAGACAATAAAATATTTAATATTCTTATAATGCAAATAATAGAAAATTCATGTTAGAAGCCAGCAGTATAGTATTATTTCAATCAGCACTTTTTTAAATATTTTGAATAACATGCTAAAAATGAAAAATAAAAAAGTACATGAATGTATATTTTGTCTTGTTATTTTGAATAAAGATGATACACATATTCTTTTAGTTCAAATTTAATAAAGCTAGATAATTGACAGCAAATACTTTTATATTATATTTTAAATTATTCTATTATAGTGAATGTGTAAAGATAGTAAAGAATTATGGATTACCAACACTTGTACTTGGAGGAGGAGGCTACACTAAAAGGAATGTAGCACGATGTTGGACGTATGAGACAGCTGTGTTATTGGATGAAGATATTAGCAATGATATACCTTACAATGGTAATGACTCTTCCATTTAACAATATGTGAAACTCAGAAAGGCACTTGCTTGCATGGTGGCCAGAGAAGGCTCTGTCAAAATGGAGCCAAATTTCAGATTTTTCATTGTGTTTGACACTAACCCATAGATTTGAATAAAAGTGCATTCCCTTGCTCCCATGATGTTTGAATGGATCAGCCTTAGGTCAAAAACAAATATTTAAGTCTGATCTTCCATGTGCAAGATGTGGAATGAGTGCCAATGAAATAAGTCCAAGTCACAATTTGTAAAAGTACTGGTAAACTATTATAGGTCAAAGTATGGTCTTCAACACAGAGCCTTTGCTCACACCAAACAGCAAGCTATAAAAGGCTATAAAACATTTTTTTTCATTATTGAAATAAACATGGCATCTCCCAATCATCATTACATAATTATTGATTTTCATTCTTTTCAGAATATTTAGAATATTTTTCTCCTGACTTCACTTTACATCCAGATGTATCAACAAAACAGGAAAACTTAAACACCAAACAGGTATGTTATCTGTATTCGTTGCATACTTTCTACAAAACTTAAACACCAAACAGGTATGTTATCTGTATTCGTTGCATACTAACTAGAAAACTTAAACACCAAACAGGTATGTTATCTGTTTTGGTTGCATACTATCAAGAAAACTTAAACACCAAACAGGTATGTTATCTGTATTCGTTGCATACTAACTAGAAAACTTAAACACCAAACAGGTATGTTATCTGTTTTGGTTGCATACTATCAAGAAAACTTAAACACCAAACAGGTATGTTATCTGTATTCGTTGCATACTATCAAGAAAGGGAGCCTCATTGTCCAAGTGATCTAAGTAATTAAACTACCGTTTGGCTTATACATATAATTTTATAGTGGATTGGGAAACAAGTTTTGCAACTTATATTAATCCCTTTCTACTTTGCGGTATCACAAGCCTGTCAACACTGAGGCTGTGAGTTTTGACAGGACAAGTGCTGTCGACTCAAATCTCAATTGACTCTGATTGTCAGTTTAACTTAAGAAGGTTTGTGGTTCTCTCTAGGCACTGTCAGTTTAGCTTAAGAAGGTTTGTGGTTCTCTCTAGGCACTGTCAGTTTAACTTAAGAAGGTTTGTGGTTCTCTCTAGGCACTGTCAGTTTAGCTTAAGAAGGTTTGTGGTTCTCTCTAGGCACTGTCAGTTTAACTTAAGAAGGTTTGTGGTTCTCTCTAGGCACTGTCAGTTTAGCTTAAGAAGGTTTGTGGTTCTCTCTAGGCACTTTCAGTTTAGCTTAAGAAGGTTTGTGGTTCTCTCTAGGCACTGTCAGTTTAGCTTAAGAAGGTTTGTGGTTCTCTCTAGGCACTGTCAGTTTAGCTTAAGAAGGTTTGTGGTTCTCTCTAGGCACTGTCAGTTTAGCTTAAGAAGGTTTGTGGTTCTCTCTAGGCACTGTCAGTTTAGCTTAAGAAGGTTTGTGGTTCTCTCTAAGCACTGACAGTTTAGCTTAAGAGGGTTTGTGGTTCTCTCTAGGCACTGTCAGTTTAGCTTAAGAAGGTTTGTGGTTCTCTCTAGGCACTTTCAGTTTAGCTTAAGAAGGTTTGTGGTTCTCTCTAGGCACTGTCAGTTCAGCTTAAGAAGGTTTGTGGTTCTCTCTAGGCACTGTCAGTTTAGCTTAAGAAGGTTTGTGGTTCTCTCAAGGCACTGTCAGTTTAGCTTAAGAAGGTTTGTGGTTCTCTCTAGGCACTGTCAGTTTAGCTTAAGAAGGTTTGTGGTTCTCTCTAGGCACTGTCAGTTTAGCTTAAGAAGGTTTGTGGTTCTCTCTAGGCACTCCAGCTTCACATACTAATAAAAACTTACCACCATGAAAAAGCAAAATATGGTTGAAAATGGTGTAAAGCAGCAATTAATCAATCAATGTGTTGTCCATCTTTCTTTGAATTCAATTTTTGATTGCCCATTGGTGTTTCAAACTTTCCTATGATGAGTCCATTTGAAATTTAAATCTATTGACCAATAAGAAAAAGCAAAAAATTGCTTCCACAACAAATATTTCTACTGTAAGATTTATTTGTTTGGAAACTGCCTTGTAAATCTCTAGATCTTTTGTGAATTATTCAGAATTTGTTTAAATCAAACTTGTCCTGAACTATCTTATCTCAGTGTTGTTACATTGTTGTAAAATGGATGTGTAAACAATGTATTTATAAGTCTCCATTTTTAACTGGGAAGTATTCATAAAATCAAGAAATAGGATATTTATTAGAAGGTCTTTAGCAATGACCAAAAGACCTCTCACTTTAGTAAGGATGGTTAGGACTATTGATTGAAACAGTGCTCAGTGATTAGCACTACACAAGACTATTTAAAGAAAATGTGCTAGATAACTAGTGAGGCCTTTCATGTTGTCATATTCAAAAATAATTGTTGTCAACTAAAAAATGGGTTATTATTTTTTATGACTACAAGGAACAATGCTGATAAGACAATCTTTGAATTACAAACTGTACTTTAGACTGTACTGTGTACTGCATATAAAATACAAATAGTACAAAGTACATTTTATGCATCCTGTAAAAGGCAAAATATCCTGATATGTAAGTATATGATTTTTTATGCTAATCCAGTTTTAATTAAATATGTAAATACATTTATGTTTTTATATTTTATCTATTCTGTGATTTGATGTAAAACTTAGGTCAATATTACAGACTCGCAAGTGCAGCTGATAATTTTTTTACAATTGTTTTCAGTATTTAGACAACATAAGGGGAACTGTTCATGAGATTCTGAAGAACTTAGTTAGCTCCCCTAGTGTACAAATGCAGGATGTGCCGTCAGATCTGCTGAGCCTTGAGAACACGGAGGAACTGGATCCAGATATCAGAAATCATCAGGATGAAAATGATAAAAGGTTAGTAAAATCATAGGAATCAATGGTAGAGACTTTACATCTTGTAATTATATTTAATTTCAGCTTCATTTATTGAGTAGTTGGTCTGCATTGATTACTAAATATATAAATCCTGAGGTTTTGAGTATGAATCATTCCCTTAGCTCATTCATTTATATTTGCATCACTATGTGTAATGATATGTGTATTTTGTTTATCTTTGCATAATAATATAAGAAGATGTGGTACGAGTGCCAATGAGACAACTCTCCATCTAAGTCACATATAGTAAAAAGTCGATCATTGCAGATCAAAGTATGGCCTTCAATACAGAGCCTGGGCTAACAACAAACAGCTAGCTATAAAGGGCCCCAAAATTACACTTTGAATTGGGTTTCCATGCTTTAATATCTTAACTCAATACATATTGTCATTGGTTATTTTTATATCAAGGATGAAAGATCACTTGTTAAACATGTATAATATTGTTTTTATGCCCCACCTACCATAGTAGAGGGGCATTATGTTTTCTGGTCTGTGCGTCCGTTCCTCTGTTCGTCCGTCCATCCGTCCATCTGTCCCGCTTAAGGTTAAAATTTTTGGTCAAGGTAGTTTTTGATGAAGTTGAAGTCCAATCAACTTCAAACTTAGTACACATGTTCCCTATGATATGATCTTTCTAATTTTAATGCCAAATTAGAGTTTACCCCAATTTCATGGTCCACTGAACGTGGAAAATGATAGTGCGAGTGGGGCATTCGTGTACTGAGGACACATTCTTGTTTTTTATAATTTCAGAGTTGAAGCTAACAATGAATTTTATGATGGAGAAAAGGACAATGATAAAGACACAGATGGTTTTGTAGATGTATGACTGAAGAACTGTATTAATAATTGAAATTAGGATTATGACTAAAGAACTGTATACATATTTGATATTATGACAGCTGGTTCTGTCATTTGTGTTACATTTGTACATGTAGATGTTGACCAGCTACTTTGACCATTCACTATATTAATGGTCCTTACTTTTCAAATGAAAATGGTAATTTCTCAGTGTTTTCAAGGTTTCAAAAGGTGTTATACATATTTAACTGAGAATCATCTGTTCAGGATGGTTAACGAACCACCTGAAAGTCATTAGTTCAAAATAAAGAGTGAAGCAGGATAAAGAAGGCATGGATTAATATTTGCATATTAGCAAAGTTTGGAGTATTCATGACTCACTACTTGCAAAATACATAGCTTTAGATATTTTCACAACATATATTAAAAAAAATGTGTATTGCCTTTGGAAGGACTCTGTGGTTGATTTTTTCATAACATACTCATAATATCTGTTTGTTTGACATTGATGATGGTTTAAAACTGTTTCCCACTGCAGGTTTTCATCATGAATGTTTAAATATATATGTAAAATCTTGCCATGGTAGAATATTCTTATGTTAAAGAAATTCTTAAAACATGGTAGTTCAACCCATTAGAATAGAGATTTCATCCTCTACATTATTACATGCTTTCGAATCAAAGAGAAACTTATAATCTATGTGAATTATACAAAGATGAAGAGCACCAATCATTACAAAAAGGACACAAATTCTACAGTTCTTAACTTTTTTTTTAAATTTTGGACAGCAAAAGTTATCATAAGAATGCATGCATACTGTGAATTAACTTATTTTGGTTGGTTTCAATTTTTCATGGATTGGGCAAGACCTAGATTTATTTTATGAAGATTTAATTTCATGGATTTGCCAAAGCCTGAATACAAGCAGATAGCAAGTATGTTATTAATTGTGCATTAAAGTTTGTGGTTCACCTGTACTAACGAATTCCAAGAAAATTTGTATCTTAGGGAAAGAAAAAAAAAATCCACAGTTTGGCAATAATATTTCTATGCCCCTTAAACACAATTTTCTTTTGGCAGATATGCAAAGAATATTGAGAGATTGATCATGTTTCAGACGCAGTGTAAACATTTTAACTTGAATTTTTAAACATACCATGGAAAGTGGCCATTAATATTCGTTGTTTTTATTGTTCTTTTTAGGAAATGTTTTATTTTAATGATCAAAGTAGAAAGGTTCAAAATATAAAGTTGTCATACATGTTCTTAAATATATCCAAATACATTGAGGTACAATATTTTAAAATAAAAACCTTTTTCCATGGCAACAAATCAAGATAATAATTAGTATATTTTGTAAAATTTCTTGATTTTTCTTGCTTCACATCAACTTTTTAAGTATATATTAGATTGAAAGCACGCAAGAAACAACTTTATATTTGTAGTTATACCCTCGCTTTAAAAAAGGGGGGGTATACTGTTTTACCTCTGTCTGTCCGTCAGTCCGTCCGTCAGTCGGTCCGTCCCATGAAACTTTCGTCACATTTTTCTCAGGAACTACAATACAAGGATTTCTGAAATTTGGTTTCAGGGTTTATCTAAGTCAGCTATACCGTGTGATGCGTTTTCAGATTGATCACTTGACAACTTCCTGTTTACCGAACACTTGCATGATTTTACACATGATAGCCAAGTTGAAAATTTTCGTCACATTTTTCTCACGAAGTACAATACAAGGATTTCTGAAATTTGGTTTCAGGGTTTATATAAGTCAGCTATACCGTGTGATGCGTTTTCAGATTGATCACTTGTCAATTTCCTGTTTACCGAACACTTGCATATTTTTACACTATTAATATTATCCATTTGCGGCGGGGGTATCATCAGTGAGCAGTAGCTCGCAGTTTCACTTGTTATAAGATGGTTTGTTTTATATATTTTTTTCATCATATGTAAATTTTGAAGCTCTGAATCAAATTGTCAATGGAAATAAAATTGTGCTCTGGTTATTCAATTAACTAATTATAGTATTGTAAAATTAATGTTTTGTTTCATTGTTGTGTTGTTGTATACGAGATTTTTTTATCTTTTTCTGGTAATTTATGATTTTAAAAGAATTACTTTATATTATGGAAAGTCGGACATATTTATAGAAAATAAATCACACTTTATACAAGAAATGATTTAGAAATAACTTATTCAAACATTATTCAGATATAGGAATAAATCACACACATACTGTATTGTAACATTAGATCTGATAGTGATTTAAATCTGTTGAACAAGTTCATTTTCATTCATCGTTGAAGGACAAGTTTTATTTGAGGTCATCCATAATAAACTTTTTTTTTCAACAATTGTAGAGAATGTTTTTGTTTTTTTTTGAATAAAATCCTGTAATTTTTATCAATATTAGACAGCATAGTTCAACAACAAACAACATACCGGTAAGTCAAATCCTTAATAAAACCCTCAGTTACATACATTTGAAGGCTATTAAACCTTGCTTGGTACAATCACAAACTGAAAAATCTAACCATCTCAAAATACTTTTACACTTTTGAAAAAAAAAAAAAATGGATAGCCTAGGCCTCTTATAGTTAAACTTATCTTTATAACTGTAAAAAGTCATGTTGGCCAAGGATTTTTTTTGTAAAATTTGTACATTTGTACATTAAAAAAAGATTCATCTTTTAAAGATTTTATATTGTAATCATGTTCTAAATATTTTTTCCTGTCAGATTTTTATCATCCATGCATTTGTACTTCCAATCATGTTTAAGCAATTTAACATTGTGTCACAGTTGTTCATCATTCATGTAAGAAACTATGGTAGCTATGTTGTAAATAAAGTGTGAGATTACTTTTTAGTTTTTTTAATTATGCACAAAGGCATTAGACACTGAGGTTTTTCCAGAAAATCAAACAAGGAACCAAGAGAAAAACACCTTGATATCACAAGTATAAGGGGGTTTATTATATTTTTTGAGTGAAGTTGTAAGTGAAACTAGAAACTACCTTTTATAATAATAGTAACCCTATTTTCAGAGCACCTCTCCATGGTACCATATATGTTTAAATTGAACAAACCTGAACAAATTTCTGTGTCTTACTTTAAAATTGTTAAAGCTATGTCTACAAAATGAAATTAACACATTATAAATTTCGTGCATCAGAAGCACTTTCTGGATTTACCTTCACCAGAATCGCTCACAACCCCAAAAGCCAATGATGATTGTATAAATACCTAAATATGTTAGTTGCTATATCATGTAAATTACCAAAAGGGACTTTAAAAAGAATAGCTCAAATTATCTAAGGTCAACTTTGCCTGAGGGAGGGAGTTTCTTTATTATAGTTTCTTAATTATTTTACATAAAACATCAGAGAATCTAACAAAAATATGTTAAAAATCATGTCAGTACCAAAACAGTGCTGATAAAACCCTGTGAGCAAAAATACCCAGTTCTAGAAAATAAAAATAACACATTATAAGTTTGATGGGTCTGAGGCAAGAGGAGATCTGATAGGCATTGGTTAGGTCCATCTTTATGTTGCTATATGAAGTAACTAGTAACAGATATCAAACAAAAAAACCTATGGCGTCCAACATAATAGAAAATAGAAATGACATAGGTGAGTTTTGTTTTGCCTGCAAAGAAGTTTGCTGTATGCAAGACAAGGTGAATACAATCTTTTTTTATGCCCCACCTACCATAGTAGAGTGGCATTATGTTTTCTGGTCTGTGCGTCCGTTCGTCCGTCTGTTCGTTCGTCCGTACGTCTGTCCCGCTTCAGGTTAAAGTTTTTGGTCCAGGTAGTTTTTGATGAAGTCCAATCCACTTGAAACTTAGTACACATGTTCCCTATGATATTATCTTTCTAATTTTAATGCCAAATTAAAGTTTTGACCCCAATTTCACGGTCCACTGAACATAGAAAATGAAAGTGCATGTTTCAGGTTAAAGTTTTTGGTCAAGGTAGTTTTTGATGAAGTTGAAGTCCAATCAACTTGAAACTTAGTACACATGTTCCCTATGATATTATCTTTCTAATTTTAATGCCTAATTATATTTTTTATCCATTTTCATGGTCCATTGAACATGGAAAATGATACTGCGAGTGGGGCATCCGTGTACTTTGGACACATTCTTGTTTTATTTCAGAAGATATAAGACCTTGGTGTCTTGTATAGATGCCTTACGTTGCAGTTTTAATTTGTCATACAACCATTGCCCTAGACTTTATTTACATGGTTCAGTGATTGATATTGCAACCACTTGTGTGGATACAAAAGCAAAATAATTTATGTACTGTGCATTATAATGGAAACTACAAAGTTGGTAACTGGGGTTTGTCAGTGTTCTGTTTAGTGAGGAGGTATATAAAAATACCAGGAGTGGTACCAAAGCAAACTGAAGAATATTGCAAACTTATATCATTGGTGCCTTCCTTAATCATATAAACACAAACACTTACAACTTTTTATCATTTATGTGGTTCATTGTGTGTCATGCTGTTATGAATCAATACATGATACTGTGGATTCATTATTATTCGTTGGATACCAATTTTCGTGGATTTCGTGGGAACAGGTGAACCACGAAATTAAATGTTCAACGAACACCAAATTTTCTATAGGTTTGTATGCAGATTTTGGCAAAACCACGAAATTAAATATCCACGAACATGCAAATTTTTCTCAATCCACGAAAATTGGTACCCACGAAAATAAATGAATCCACAGTAAGTCGTTGCTGAAACTAAAAAAAACCCAGATAAGTCTGTTACCATTCTATAATTGTATACAGTCCTTGACATCTTGCATGTTTAAGTTACTTGATTAGGTCCATTTCTTATATACTATACTCTGATGGTGAACTATATATGGTGTATGGATGATTGTAAGGTGTAAGTGTCAGACGGGGAGGTTTCTTTTGACTTTTCCTTTTCATGATTCCTTGGTCAAATGTTAAGTTTTGTGGTTTTTGGAAAGATTAGAACTTGTTCTAAATCTTTACTTAGGCACCACCCTCCCTAACAACAGGACAGGTTACCTACTGTTACTAAATGTATTCTCACTAAAATATAGTTCCCTATGGTTCTCATGTATTTGCACATAATACACATAAAAATTGGGTATATTATTGGAGCAGTTCATTCAAGAATGTATGTCATTTAAAAGGTGTGTTGATGTACAGGCTTTTTTAAAAACATTTTTATTAGGTAAGTGGGTATTGATTCAACTAGTATGATTGACAACTGTCATTATCACTAAACAATCAGAGACAAGGTGGACCTTTAATTACAATGCCCCACCTCCTAAACTGCCAATCAAATTGACCACATTACCTATCAACCTCAGTCTTACATAATTACACAGACCCTCAAATATACATCTAATTCTTAATAAACAAGTACTTGACCTCATAATTGAATACACAAATGTGTATATTAGATATTTGATATTTATAAGGGTGATAGATTTATTTATTGCAAATTACTTTTGATCTACATTACAAAAAGTGATTCTGTAAATTATATCTGATAGATAAATGATTAATGGATTAACAAGATCTTAAAAAAATAAAATATGAATATATAAAAGGTATTCAAGTATAGCCTATAATTTACTTGATAAATAGCCAATAATCATCTGTTATTAATCAACAATTTAGATTAGTTCACTTTTTTATCAGGAATTGGCTTGAAACAGTTTTAAAATTTTAAAACTTTTACTCATAACAAACCATTGTTTCTTTCCCATCAATCATTACATGCATTATGTCTATTTTAGTCATTTGAATTTTTATTAAAAGTAAATAAATATTTTTGCAATCAAGAAAGAATCCACATTTCAATAAAATAAGTATTTTAATTGGTTTACGTTGAAAAAGTACATTTTCAATGCCTTGTGTTGAAAAATACTTTAAAAATTGATCAAAAGGCACTTTAAAACTTATAATCTTCAATGCCATATAACCTCTGTTTCAACTTACAAAATGCCCCAAAACAACATTTTTCGATTTTTTTTGATGGCACTTTAAAGTTTTTAGCTGTTGGTCTAAATTTATGTCTTACAAGGATATAGTTGGTAACATTTACTAGAAGAATTTTTTTTTTGTTATTTTTTTTTCAAACATGTTCAGAACCGGCAACATAATTTCCATAAAATATAAACTGCAGTTTAAATAAAATTGTGCAAATTAAGAGACCTATATCATTTAATTTGAGCTCATTTTATCCTCATACTGAAAAAAGCAAGTTTCCTTCTAAAGACAAATGCAACTTTCAGCAATAGTGCTTTATGAATGTTAATCCCCCCCCGTACCTTAATATGAAATAATTCAAACTACTGTTCTAATCTTTCCATGAGTGATATCCATCACTTTGATTTTCTTTCTCTCAGATATTATCAACAATTATTTTTGGTGAATGGAATGATTGTTATGTGTACATGTCTGTCTGCTAGGCATCATCTGAGCTTGACCTAATTTCCAGTTCTCTTAGTTAGGTCCTTATCTCAGATACTATATTTTTGGTGTATGGAATGGTTGTAAGGTATACATATTTGTAAGGCAGGTTCATTTGTTCTTGACCTCCTTCTTATGGTACATTAGTCAAATGTTCAGTTTCACAGGATGCTTTAATCAATACATTAGTGTACATGTCTGTCTGGAAGGAATCATATGACCGTGAGCTCATTTTTAATGATTCATTGGTCAATCTTAAGTTTATGTGCTTAGGTCTGTTTCTATGAGAAACAGTGCAACTATTTTGGGTGTACATATTTATATATTGAAAGGTGAACTGGTTAGCTTGTAGGGTTTATATGACCTTTACCCAATTTACATGGATCATTGATTATGATAATTTGTGATATTTGTCTAAGAGACTTCAATGTAATTTCAGTAGTGATCAGTAGAGGTGAGAAGTTGCTGCACATGCCCTCTTGTTTTGAAACACAGGTGAAAGATATTTTGTTGAATACAAAAAAATAAACGGGTGCAGTATAAAAACACTACTGATCTGCAAACCATTTGTATGCTTTTTTTAAGATCAGGTAACCAAGGTGTAGTCCTTTGTCAGAACAAAATCTGTATGCCTCATCATTTGACAAATGGTCTGTAATTAATCAATTTAGTATAACCCATATACACTAAATCAGTTAAGATTGCTTTTTTTCTCTTCAATGCTTTGATGATTCTAAACACCTACTCGGATCAAACAAGTACTGTCAATTTCAATGGAAAGACTTTGAGAGACATTTGAGAAGTGTTGTTTTTTTAAGCAGCATTTTTTCAATCCACTTCCTGTTTTAGCCAGATTTTTAAATTGTGCCATTTTTTTTCCTTCAAATAATGTCATCCTATTTGTAGCTGGTCTATCCAGGTTTTTCATTGTGTGTTGAAAAAAGGAAGAAAAGGATAAATATGTTGGTCATGGTGTCAGTTGTATTTCCACAGTGATCAACAAACTAGAGTGTTTTCAGAAAAAAATTAAATAAATGTATTGATATAATGACAAAACAGATCTGCTACATAAATAAAGGATTCAACTTAAAATGTGTTTTATAATAATGTTTTAAACTTATTTCCCCTGGGTTCTATATGAAACTTTTTCAATGCTGCAGTATTCATATTTCATGTTGACAGCATTCTAGTTTGTTGATCACAGTCAATCACAGATTAGAAAATGACAGATATTTCCATTATCTAATCATGTCTATTCTGCAATGGATCCTATCTTCCTTTATGGTTTATTAAGTGGCTGTATGAAATATATTGGAAAGTTCAGTGATCAAACTTCAGAATTTTTAACTGCAAGCCTTCTTTGATAAATTCAAAGCAAATCCAATTTGCAACTAAAAAAACCAACAATTCATCAACTATAAACTTTGGGACAATTTTGAGTCTTATATAGAAACCCAGGAGAAAAGTTTACAATTTAAAGCGGCTGATATATGATGTCTGTTTGTTGGTTCATTTATCATTCCCTTACATACTACTTAGTCATTGTATTGAGGAATGACTCGATATTTGTTCCGACACTTTAAAATGTTGCGGTTTCTGTTTAAGTATATTTTCTTATTGTGATGCAACCACTTTGTGTTTAACAATTACCTAATAATTTTCTAGTATTTGAGAAATGATTCAATATTTAGGTTGATTTTTGTTATGATTTTAAATTGTACCTTAAACCATTTTGAATTTCTGATCTACAGAACTGTAAATCATGTCAACCTAGATTAATCTGACCGTAACCTTATTTTCTTGGTTCATTGGTCAATTAGTAATAGATTAACTGTATTTTCAAGTACCGGTACATAATGATTGAAACCTGTGTCATGACTGACTTGCAAACCATATACCTTTTATACTTGTATGGCTTTACAACTTTTTTGATCAGAGCGTCACTGATGAGTTTTGTGTAGAAGAAATGTGTCTGGCACATTAAATTAAAATCCTGATTCCTTTGATAACTAATTTTATGGACAGAGAAGCATGCTGACAGCGGTAAATCACTTTTCTCCATCTTTGTCGCAGCGGAATAAAAAAAACAAAAAGACTACTATAGAAAGAAGTTTTATCAAACTATCTCCTGTACAATAATTTACACCAGTTACAACTGATTAAATATATAAAATGGCATTTGAAAAAATATATAAACTTCTTAAAAATGGTACACAAAATAGAATGGACGGATTAAGTGACAAAAACAAAACATATAACACCAGCACAAATTGTAGAAATAAAACTTTAAAATACATAACTATCAAGACTATATATATTTGTAAGGTTCTAACTTTGTAGTCCTCTAACAATGAACAAGTTTGCTTTTACTATTTTGTTATACTAAGCACAATACTCCTGGGTTAGATTTTATTTTAATTTCGAAAGCCTAATGAATCGCTGAATTTATTACATTAAAAGTAATTCCTGATTAAATTAAATATGACATGGTTGGATTTAAAATGATGAATTTAGAAACACCATTCTTGCAAAACAATCACATTCTAATATAAATGAAATGTTGGCAAATTTTAGGGTTCATTTTACAATAATATTTTTTTTATGATAATTGATGATAACAACTGAAGAAGCATTAAGTAATATCAACAGAGCCTATGGTCAAAAGATACTAAAACAATTATTTGCCTTTTACAATAAATCAAATTTTGTTTGAATTGCTCTAAATAAAGATTTTATGTAAATGAGCAAAATTTGCAATAAAATGTCAATTGCTTTAAAAAAAAAAAAGTACATTTTTGTAATTTTCAAATAGGAAAAAATATGAAGGAAAGAACGAACATTCAAGCACTAAAACATATATATCCTGAGCATTGCAAAATATGGGGGAAAATATAGACAGAACACTAACATAAAATACTACAGACAGATTTGGCCGCTAATTGTAATGAGCATAATTGATACAGTAATAAATAAATATCTTTTTTTTTATATAAAATCTAATACTAATTTGTAAAGAAAATGACTATTTGTATTCAGTACTTCTGACAAGCAATTTTTCATGATAATTAATTAAAGAAATGTGTTACTTATGATATATTTATCCAAATACTAATGCATTGAACCCTTTTCTCTCAATATTTTATAAAAAGTCTTCATTCAAACATATCAAAACAAAAAAATGATCTTAATTTTCCTGACCTAATTTTTATAAGTAAAAAATAAAAAAAGAATCTTAAACATGGATCTTCTTGTGCTTTTCAAAGATTTCAAGTTATAAAGAATTTATTTGTATTGAAGAATACAACAAATTTAAAATGATTAGCTGGACATAAATGTGCTTCAGAAAAATTCTTGAAAATTAAAATAAAAATATTTCAACATGAATATTTTGAATTTTAATGTCAAAACTATAAAGAAAAAAGATTTGTAATTAAGAACGTTACTATCCAACTTTTCAATATTGAAGTTATATTTTTTATTTTTTTATATTTTCACAAATCCCTATTGATATTCAAAAATCTTTTAAATTTCTAAATATTGGTTGTCATATATAACATAAAATTAACCATTTGAAATAAACATTCACACTGATAAGTATTCTACTTCCCACATTGATATCACAGATATTTTGTAACAATTACAACACATGTTAACATCATGCTTTATTTGACAATGCTGGTGTTCTAAAATATCTACTGTCACCACCAGGGGTCATTGCCATTTGTTGATTCCTTGATAAAGTCAAATGGATCTTCTTCTGGGTTAACTCTGCTCTTAAGGCTCTTAATTCTGTCTCAGCTTGGTTGCGTAGCTAAAATTAATAAATAATTGTACAATGAATAAATCCTAATGTTCTTTTGTTATGATCGCCATGTTGAACATCTTTCTTTGACTCATGATTTGATTACTTCCCCTTGGAATCTTCATTTTATCCCAAGATTTTATCCTCAGTTTCTTGTGCATTTTTATCTGTTCAGCGATTGTTGATAACAAATAACTTTATTTTTTTGTTTGTCTATTTCAATCCAGTGACAAATATTACAACTTTTTATAGTTAGAACTAAAGTTGAAATAGAAAACACAAGGTCAACCTGGTGTTCTTTTTTTGTTGAGCAATTTTGAGTGTTAAATGAACGCCACTCCACATTTATTAGAATTAAAGGCCAAAAAGTTCTTTCAATTGTTCATTTTAATATTAAAATTTTCTATTATGGTGTATGCAATGGCCTGAGAAATGAAAAATATGTAATGCAAAATTATTTTTGTGAGTACAAATTTTGTTGGATTGAGGAAATTTGGATTTAAGTTCTCATAGGCAATCATTCAACATCTTCTTTTTTATATTTAGACATTAATAGTAATCTCTATCAACTATAAAAACTTACGACTAAGATTGATCTTAAGTCATGAAGAATTCAATATACTTATGATCAATCTTAGTCGAAAGTTTTTTGTGAAACTGACTCAGGACTGTCAATTTAAGTTACTACCTTAGATATTAGTTAAACCTTTTATATGTCTAAAATGTTTTACGCGATACTGAATTAACTAGTGAATTGTCTTCAAATGAAAATTATTCATTTTTTTGGGGTGACAACTCTTGTTTTCTATCGAAAGTTCATAACCAAAGAAACATGCATAATAACAAGAGGCTCCAAGGTGCTTGTAATCTATCACCTACCTGTATGCATAAAATGGTTTAATTTTACCCTCAGATTTCAGAAGGATTGCTTCACTATTTTGAGGAGGGGTATAAAAAAACCACCCAAATGTTTATATTAAATTCATAGTAATGATGGCTGTGATTGTTTATGGGCAGCATTTACATTTCTTTTTAAACAAGAGTGCACAAACTGAAATGTCTCGCCTTCTTTACTAATCATTGATATTATGTTGATAGTCCGAAATTTAAAGCTTTATTACTACTGTCACACAAACTTAACATTAACGAAGAAAACTTAACATTGACCTATGAACCATGAAAATGAGATGAACCATGCCAGGCAGGCATGTACAGCTAACAATTCTTCCATACAACAAATAAAGTTGACCTATTGCTTATGGTTTAAGACAAACAGACCAAAACACAAAAACTTAACATTGAGCAATGACCCGTGAAAATGAGGTCAAGGTCAAATAAAACCTGTGCAACTGACATATAGGTCATAAAATGTTTCCATACACCAAATATAGTTGACCTATTGCATATAGTGTTAGAAAAAAAGACTAAAACTAAAAAGTTAACCTTGACCACTGAACCATGAAAATGAGGTCAAGGTCAGATGACACCTGCCGGCTAGAAGTGTACACCTTACAATCATTCCATACACCAAATAAAGTAGACCTATTACATACAGTATAAGAAAAACAGACCAAAACACAAAAACTTAACTATAACCACTGAACCATGAAAATGAGGTCAAGGTCAGATGACATCTGCCAGGTGGACATGTTCACCTGACAGTCCTTCCATACACTGAATATACTAAACCTATTGCTTATAGTATTTGAGATATGGACTTAACCACCAAAACTTTACCTTGTTCACTGATCCATTAAATTAGGCTGAGGTCAAGTGAAAACTGTCTGACAGGCATGCTGACATTGCAAGGTATGCACACACCAAATATAGTTATCCTATTACTTATAATAAGAGAATTTAACATTACCAAAATCTTAACTTTTTTTCAAGTGGTCACTGAACCATGAAAATGAGATCAAGGATATTGGACATGTGAATTACGGAAACTTTGCAACATGAGGCAATACACCTTCTAAAATATAAAGCTTTCATTGCCTTAGTTGATTTTAACTTCCTAGGGGTTTCTGTTTGAAATATTTATTGTTTAAAGTTTATAACGCTGTGTGATTGTGACGAACAATGGATGCCAAACATGAGATAAACTCTCTTACAGGAAATACACTTGTACAAATCTGGTTTAATATTGTTTCCGGTCTTACATTCTAGACTGAAAGGTTTACTACATATGATAGAATACAGATTCTGTAGTTGACAAGTGATGCAATCTCACAATTGCCCTTACAGTATGATTAATTAAAGAAGATATAATTCTAATCAGTCCCAAATTCCAGAAGTACCACAGGTACAAAAGCCAAGTTATACCCTTCATACCTGCCAACTTTTAAAAAACCTTCAAGGGGGCCTGCAAATACATTTTAATGTTGTTTTTTGTTTTCTTCATACTTTTATAGGACTAAAGTCATTGTATAACTAATTGTTTTGTTTCAATTTGGGAGCCTCAATAGGGGAAATCTAAATAGTGACAGTTGGCAAGTATGACCCTTTATGGATATTTTGTAGAAGAAACATATTTTTGGGGGAGAAATTTGTCCATAATGGTCATGGAAACCATTAAGTCTACCATCATTAGTATATCAGAAATGATTTACAAGAGTCTATTATCATAAAATGGTGATAATTCATCCTTCCTCTACTTTGTTATTATCCTGTTAGCTTCCCAATCCACACTTGTTAGTTAGTTACTGCCAATCCAATGGTATGAACACCTGACTGATCTTATATACATTCTTGTATTTGTATTTAGTTATATTAAGAGATAATCTATTCTACTAAAGTTTATATTGTTGTTTTAAACAGCTACGTAGAAAACTATTACCTCTATAGGTATGTCTTACCTAAACCTTGTTTCCTGATAACATATAAAACCAAAAAGCTAGCTAGGGGGGCTAATTTTATTATTCTCTTATGTTTAATATTACATAATAGTGCAGAAAATACCTACATAACTTAACCAAAATTATCGGTACAAGAATCTGTATAACAATTTGGTGTTATAAATTTTGGTGGGTTCATGGACACAAGTTAACTTTTTTTCTCAAGAGCAACATGAAACGCCAAGATTTTTCATATTATCAACAAATTTAAAATATCCAATAGGTTTATGTACATTAGATGTGCCTATGCCAAATTTGCTCTCAAGAGGAATACAAATATATAAATAAGGAGAACAAAACAAAATCAAGAAAATTAATTGTGTCTTCTTAGCAGAAAGTAACATGCATTAAATTCACACATAATTTGCTTTAATTAGAACATGCATCACACTGAAAGTTTATAACATTATCAAAACATTTTGTCTGTGGAAAAATTGTGCAATTAAATAAACTGTGAACATGCATAAAATTTGGATTGTAGACGTGTAACATTAAAGAATGGGGCTGTAGAATCACCTCTAGACCATTGTGGTCTTGGTTGTGGAGAATTCCTTCGACTTTCATGCCAAGCATTTTGACCAGGGGGTAGTAAGTAATTTGAAGTATCCTGTGGATGAAAAGTATTTGGTGTTGTATTTTTTGTGCAAAATTTATATTTTGAATATTGGCTCTAGCATTTCCAACAAACATATTCAAAAAAGATAGATGGACCTATTTTAAGTTGAGGGATATTTCTTTGACCTAGGAAAGATTTATGAATATGATTACCAGGAGGTTCTTTAAAAATTCAAAACTCTTCATGAATGATGAATACACCAGAAGGTCACAATCTCAATGGGTAAGTTAATATAATGTGCAAAGAACCAATCAATTCATGGTGCATTTTCAACAAATATATCATGCTAAACAATTACAGAAGTTCCATGTGTGCCTAAGCTGAGATCCAATCTTAAAAGATTTGTACTATGATAAAAACTTAAGTCTGCTGACAATAAATGTCAAAGGTTGGGGTAACAAAATTTGAAATCTAATGCTGAAATAACCTTGACCCTTGACCTAAAAATTATGAATAGGTGTCTTTTTCACTCAAAGCCACCACTAAACATTAGTCAAAATCTGAAATGTGGCTCAAACATTTTGTCCCAAAACTTTTCCAAAAATTTTAGAACTAGCTGTGAGCTTGACTTTTGACCTACTGACTAAAAAAAAACAAACAACCAAGGTTCTTCTTATTGAGTATCATTCGCCAACAAAGTTTGCTGAAGGTTTAAAGGACAGGTCAGATTTTGTTCAAGACAGAAAACATTAATATTTACACTTAAGCTGGCTTGGGGAAAGGTTTTTATCTATCATGGAAGAACTCCAAGCAACTCTCAGGATTAAAATAAAGCAATGATATCCCTATTAAATTGATTATGTATCTTGAAAAAATATCTATTTTCCTGTTCATCATTGTTTATGTTTTCCTTAAAATATTTTGAACTCTTTTTTTCCACTGTTAGTATAAGTGAGACCAGTTTAATGGAGATAATACACTTTGGATTAGCAGTTTCAATCTTATAAAAACAAGGATCTGAAGTATCACCATTTTATAATTTGTAAAACAATTATAATTCAGAATTTCATGTAAATCAATGGAAAATGTTACTCCGAGGAGAAAAAGAAAAACCAAACCCATAAACCATATTATTTACACAGTATAGTACAGAATGGTGTAAAGAATTAGTGTTTACATCTACGTGTTTTCTTTGTTGGTGTGATCAGTCAGGCGACATACCTTCATTTCTGCTGTTAATTTCATTTTAGCATTTTCTAATCTGCGCCGTAAGTCATCTATCTCATGTGTTAGTCTAGTAGCTTGAATTTTATAATTATTCTGAAAAATATAATAAAAAACCTGATTATAATTACATTTTTATTTTATTTAAAAAATCAATAACAATAAATTAACGATATATATCATATCACATTTCTTTGGTAAAACAATAAATATTAAATGCAGTTATAAATGCTTGTTGTCTTGTCACACAGATATCAACAAATAAATATAAACACTTGGAAAAAATATCACAGCACTACATAAAAGAAGACATTCAATAATTTTCTATATATTCCTTGAGAGGAGAAATCCAAACTTATACATATTTTATTGCAATTGGTTTTATCTTATAAAAGAGCTTATAAAAACAAATATTATGGTTATTGAACAACATTTCCACTGGTTCATTTCCATATCAAACGAACTTTGAAATCCCAAACCCTAATTAGGCATATATATTCTTTAAAAATTCACTTAAAAAAAAATGTTTCAAGTCAATGTGATTTCATCATTTTTACATATTTTTGCTGAAGTTTTGTAGTTAATGTCAGAAAACATCTGACCAGTCAAACAAAAAATATGTATAAGGTTGGACCAAATCTACTCATAGACTGCAAACAGTTTGAAAAAATTGCTCTAAAAACAAGACATAACAATAGTTTAAACATGCTTACATTTTTAACCTATAACTATGATTCTCTTTAGAGGCAAGAAATGTCAAAATCTGACATGCAACGATAATGCACAAAATGGTTCAAGACACGAGCAAACTTATTTCTTGTCAAACCATGTATAATTAATGGCCAACAATTGCAGTTAAATCAATATCAGAACTTTTTTAACATTTAGAAATAAGTCTTAATCAATGATTATGAATAATGTGGTAATATTCTACTTATAACCTTCAATACCAAACTATTGGATGGGTGACAGTGCATATATTAAGTTATTTGAATTATATCTTAAATGTCAGTAGGGAAACCTAAATAAATTATAAAAAAACTAATTCAACAAAGTATAGATTAATGAATAAAAAATAAACAGTTTCACTTTTCATATTATCATAAGATTCCTCTAAATAAAAAAGGAGTAACCCAAATGGAATTAGAGCTCTAAACCATGCACCAAATATAAATGACTAAAATGATAAATGTTGAGAAATACAAATTTTACCAAATTTATGCAAAAGGGATTAACACAGGGGTAATCATTTACAAAATCCAGCTTTTTCTGTTATTTTTTGGACTTAACACTTTTTTCCCAGTTCCAACCTTTTTTACCGCTATATTGGACATCCCAACTTTAAAATTTCCTATGCCCATCATTTGATTTTTTTTTACCCCTTATATTCCATATCCCCCCTTTTAAAAAGCTAGTAATAGTAAGCCTTGTCAAAATGGACACTTTTAAAGGAAGTAGAACCACTATCCTTAGTAGCTGGTCGTTTCTTAGACTTAGGAGATAATATAGGAGAAGGTATCTTTGCAGATTTAGAATGGAAATGAGCTCTTTTCTTTTTATTAGGGTTCATCCATGAACCAATAGGACTAAAAGAGAATGCAGGTTTTGGACCATGAACTGAATGGAGTTTTGGCCCATGAGTTGGGTCCGACTGAATACTTTTGGTACTATCTGAAACCTGATCTGACAGCAAACTAGACAGATCATCTTTACCAATAGTTGATAAATCTGATTGTGATGAATCTTGATCACTAGGTATACCATTAGCAGTTTTAAGAATTTCTATAACACTTGACTCTTTCTGAATGGTCTCCCTTGATTTTGTTACATTATAATGACCATAATCAGACTGTATTTGTTCTCTCGGATTAAATTTTTTAATTTGTTTTTCTATTTTAGCTTGAGCATTGGCCATATCATAGCGCCCATAATCTGAACTGATACCACCTCTACTGGGCGGAATACTTATTTTGTCCTCATTACTGGACAGATCAGCCCGTCGGAATTGTTTTTGAACAAGTAAACCATCATAGCTTAAAAAACCAAATGGTACACTTGAGTTCTGTCCTGGATCTCCTAAACCAACCTGTTTTGAAGGTTTTAAATTTTCCATTCTTGTATTTTTGTCCTTCGAACTTCCTTCTAGAGCATTCATTAATTTTCTATGAATAACATCCAATTCATGTCGTAATTTATTACACTGTTCTTCTAACGGGGGCGTTCTCTTCTTTTCCTCAAAATAACGCTTTTTCCATAAATCTCTAGCTGTAAATGCAAAAATAAGTAAAATACATTAATTTACAATACTTTGTGTTCAAAAATACATTGATACAATGTCTTAATACTCGACATTTGTTAAAATATCTTGCATTCTCTTAGTATTTTTTTCTTCATTTGCTCCATTCTCTTATGTGTTTGCGTTCTAATACACTAATGTAGTACCATTGGTATCACTTAAATTAAATTTACTGATCAATTAGGTTGTTCTGCGGATTGACAATTTTCATATAAATTCAGAAATATTTGGTTTTTTAATAATAAATAATGAAATTAATAATTGTGATTTCCGTAAATACTGCAGACAAATAATGTCATCGAAATTTAAGCAGAATCTCAAGTGACCTTGGGAAAGGAAAGCAAATCTACATGGACAAAGATATTTAAAAGGAATAAATATACAAAATTTGATTTAAAAATTGTTATTTCTACATGTAAGGCCTAGATCTCACATGGTGAAATTAAAATGTACTGGCTTGATAAAATTCTGACCATTTGCACATGGTACAAATAATTTTAGAATATTTTTTGGTCTTGAATGGTAGACTTCAAACTTTTTTTTGTTTCTTAAATGTCTACAATCTTATCAAATGTATTGTCACAGGTATAAATGAACTGTACTGAAGTGTTATATTTCACATAATAGTATTTTTTCTGAACTTTCAACAACTAAAATTTAAAGGTGTTTCCACTTCATCAGGCATATCAAATGTGTTTTTAAATCTGTATTAATAATACTACAAATACTGTTAACAAAACATAAGGATATTATTTTAAAACAATCTTTTGGTTGCTGTATTTTTAAAGTTACATATATCACATATATCCTTTTTATTCATAAAACAAACAAAGATTTTCTTATTGAATTATGCAGTGATGGATAGCAACGCAAATAACTTTCATTACCAATAAGAAAATTAATAATTCATTAAGTATTAATTGGCAATTAAACTTGAGATTTCGATCAATACATTTTATTTACTTAAACTAATTGGACTATTGACTAATGTCTAAATTTGACCAAACATGACGATCTTCAAAAACCCAAGACTTTGAACAAATTTTCTTTGTTCTTTCTAGTTCTTTTTCATGTACACATTAAGAAAACACAGCCTCAATTTCATTTACATTTCAAATATGATTGATTTCTATAAAGATGCTTTAAAAAATAAAAAAATGTTTTTAGTTATTTTAAATTCTGTCTAAACATTTTTTTTTATTATGTAATGATAAAATAATGACAAAAACATTTGATAAAGAAAAAGTTCTAATACTTGAACTTTATACTAGATGTCAATTTTGATAATACCAGTACATACCAAACTCATTACTAGGTATATAAATTTTCAAATATTAATGTAATTTCAATTCAAACAAGTTGATACTTGGAACAATCTTAAAGCAAGGATATCAGGTTAAGATCTGACAAATGAATTTCAGAACTAACTTTTCTATATAGATTGAAGAAGATATTTTTCATAAAACTTCAATGAAATTTCAATGAGTTTAAATACTTTAAAAATATACCTGACTTAAATATATTCCAATTATACTTTTGATTATAGCAGTTGACAGCATATCATTTCTAAACATTTAAGTATGGTATATTTGAGACAATTAATGGAAACCTAACAATTTCTTTTGTTAACTAAAAATATTCAAAGCTTCAATGATATAAATCTTACTTATAAATGCAATATATGTCTTAGTAGATAAGTAGACTTTTCTTATTAATCTTAAAAGACAAGAGTCTAATATACTTGGAGGGGGTTTCTAAATCATACGTCCTTTCTACCTTCAAACAAAAACTGATTAAAACACTTGAAGAAAACCCATATGGAGGTTGTAGGGTCTTTTTCCAAGTTATACCTTCCGATATACTTATGCACAAATCAAATGATATTAAGCATTGTATAAAACCGTGTCTAAGCTAGACAGCTTAATGCACAATTTATTCAATACAGATATATCAAAAGGCTTCAAAAATCCAATAAAATGGATCATATTTGTTTGTCTGTCTGCTATAGAATTTCAATAATTGTAGAAAGTTAGATCAATAAATATATTTAAATAAATAAAGTTCATTTTATATCATGCTCATGACAAAAATCAGGTTAATTAACAATCACTCTGATGTTAAATGGTATTTCTATAAATCAATGTTGATAAAATGGTTTTATTTATTTTGGTTATAAGTCTGTTAAAAAGTACAGAAAGACAATGTATTATATTGTTATCCCTAAAGTACAAGTCTTAAAACAACAAGTAAAAAATAAATTAGAAAGAAAATTAATGTTTAATTTCAGATTTTGTCAGTTCAGGATATATACTGAAGAATTTCAAGCCTGCCGATTACTTGAATGTTTATTTTAGCTTAAGAATCAATATTGACAATACATGATCGTCCATAGATCATACTCAGTGAATGTCAATACTAATGTGAAATAACATTTCGTCTTTTTTTCACAGGGGTAAAAAGAACTCTTCATTAAATGTCATCCCTGTTTCTGATGGCCGTCTGCCAAATTAAATAGAAGAAATTTTTCAATTCAATTGAAAATGCACGGAGACATATATACATAAGAAGACCAATATATCAGAAAGGAAAGGATTGAAATCTAATGCATTATTGATTCATATCATACAGGATGTTATTATCTGTAATCCCTTAAAACGGATTCCTCAATATATAGATGGTCATTAACAAATAATCCTAGATACCTAACGGTCATACATCAATGATAATGGACTAAATCAAAACAGTTCAGTCTGAATTTTACCCATTTAATGAAATCTAAATCACCTCCATGTTAAAAATTAGTACAGATAAATTTTACTTCAAATCCCTGTCAAGAGATTTATACGACATGCCAAACAATAAAAAGACGAGTGCAAACTTTTTACACAAAGCGGCTCGTTTTTAATTCATGTTCATACAAGAGCTCTTCAGCTAGAGACGTAGAATTTATAACTTGTGTCACTGTGATTCTACTCTTTTATATATGCCTCAAGAAGTCACTTAAATTAGATCTTAAAAGGTTAAAGCATGCTTTTATATATTTTCAAAGGATTTGTTAACTTGAAAATGGATTTATGGTTCGAATATAGAATCATATACATTTACCAATTAAATCTGTTTGAATACTTTTATCTAAATAACAGAATAAATACATAAATATTGACGGACTAAGTATTTTTCAATTGTATACATAGATACACCCCTACACTGATGATTTTAATACTAATGAATCTTGCATGAAATAAATGATAGGTACTTATATGTTATATAAGTTCAAGTGCAGTTTTTGAATTATTCGTTAATGAAATTTCTTTAAACTCCATCTTTTTCTATGCTGCACTTAATTGGTTGATGGAAAATCTTTAATATATAGCAGTTAAGGTGGTTATATAGCAGTTTGAAAAACACTAATTTTGATTGTTGAGAAGCTTAATATTCCCTTAACAACACAATGTAATTAAAATGTTTAGCTTATTTTACAGAGTTATCTCCCTGTAGTGTTAGGTACCACCTTAATTGCACCAAAGACATATATTTGTCACTGATTACACTTCATTAAATATATATATAAGTATACATTATATATATTATACATTATTAATGATGCATTTTCACTTAACTGTTAAGTAATACACCACAAGAGGTATCCTCATTAAAAATTAATTTATCAACAATACCTATGTGTAATTAACAGTAATGTATATACTAATACTAATGGCTCATTAACCAAATTCTGGAAGTCCTCAATATTCATAATAGATTGAAAAGCATGATAAAAATTTGAGGAGATTAAGTTTTGGTCTTTAACTAACAGTAAAGTCATATTTACAAACAGGGTAAAAGACTGTTGTTCTTGAAAAATATCTGTGGCCCTTGATTTCACGGAAAAGGCTTATATCAGCATAGTTGCTTTATTGAAAAGGCACCAAAAAAACCCATAAAGACAAAAAGTATCATTTACAGAGTTTCTAATACAACTTAACTAATAAAAGATGCATGCTATATTTTTATATAAATTGTCTCTCTTGATAAGTTAGTTAAATAATGGTTCTTACTTCCTTTGACAAGTAACTTTCAGATTGATTTGTTTATTGTTTGGCCACTTTGGTTTATGCCAAACAATTGCATATATTTTCATTTTATTAAATGATATGAGCAAATAAGCCCTTATACGGATTAATCAGCATGTGCAATACTAAAAACGTTCCACTGTCGATATAAATCAAGATTTAATATTGCTCTTAGAACAGGGCCAATACTGAAAAAAAACAGGGCCAATACAGAAAAAAGCAGGAAAAAAGCCGTATTAGCCTAGGGCTAATACAGGACGTTCACTTCCGGTTTTCAATTTTCTTACGCCATTACTTAACTTTGGAAGTATCATTATGCATAAAAACATTTGTATAATATTTTTTAAATTAAAGTCATAAAATAAACAGGTTAAATGATGTGCAATGTTTTGTAATGTCTTAAAGTTTTGAAACAGAAAAAAAAGGGCCAATACAGAAAAAAAGCGGGAAAAAAGCTGTATTGGCCCATTGGCTATTACGGGACGTTCAATACCGGTTTTTAATTCTCTTATAATCATTTAATAAAAGTGTTATGAACTGGCTGTTTCTGTATTGGCACTGGTATAGATTATCGGTCAGCTGTTTTGGCCCTGGACCCTACGGGTCTCGAGGCCAATACAGCAAACCTTAAATCTATACCAGTGCCAATACAGAAACAGCCAGTTAATAACACTATAGTCTTGAACTGATCAACATAAAAAAGTGATGAGATATTCCTCCAAAAAAAAAACCTCCATATTGTTCTTGTAAAAATTCAGACAGAAACCATGTTTGTTAAATTTTGATATTTAACATATGGTTAAATTTTGATATTTAACATATGGTTAAATTTTGATATTTAACATATGATATCAAAGTAGGTTCTAAACTCACCATGGTTGCGTCTATTTTGTGTTTTATTCTGCATTAATTTAGCTTTTTTCACTAATTCCTCACGCTGTCTTTCTATAGCTCTTCTGGCCTCCCTGGCAGCTTCCAATTCTTGTAATAATCTTTTTTCTGACAAATAAAAAGAAAACGATATCTGAATGTACAACGTCAACGGTAATGGTTTTTTTACAAAAATTTCCTTTACCATTTTCTGCCCTTGCAATAGTGCTGTGTGTCACTAACAAGTCCCAAAGTCCATACAGGATATACTGTCATTCAAAACCACACTGTGCATTCATTATAATATGTTTTAAAGCAAAAACATGGCTCCAAATTCAATAATAAGTAAAAATTTCCTAAGCAACTACAATCTTAATATAACAGTAACAGAATAAATCTTTTAGATAACAAGCCTGTTGTGACAAACTATTGTTTGTATGGAAAACAACAAAACTTTTATTTTAAACAATAAAACTCTTTCATATCATTAGCATTCCTGCACTTCCTAACAGCAGAATAATTCACAATCCCTTAACATTGTTTGCGTTTTCATTGCATCTGATTGCTATTTTTTTCAATAGTTTGAACTAATGTCAAATGTGTCTTGTTTTGCCATCAATTAAAGCAGGATCACATATGTTAAAGAGTTGTTGTAGCCATGAATATAATGAATCCACAGCATTATTAGAAACACTACTACAATACTTACTTCATTAAAAAAGGTCTTTTTAAGGACAAATGTACAATAAAATGAACAATAAAATAAAATAAATAAAATTATCAAGTCAGACAACAAACTACAAAAGTTTTCCAAGTTACAAAATCTTTTAAGTGTTGTAGTTTTTTCCTTAACCATTTGCACCATGTGATCCAAAAGAAACAATTTCATTTAAGGCAATAATGCATTTTTATTTTTAAACAATCAGTATAGAATTCAAAGAAAAGGTCCACGTACAAACTTTCATATATATTAATATAAAGGAAAAGTGAATATAAGAAGTATGAATTATTTTATTTCAATGATTCAATAAAGGTAAAAATCCTATTACCCCATTCTGTTTTCTGTCCCTAAATGCTATTTTAGAACGAAAATAAATCATCAAGAATACTTTGAATTAGTTTTTCTACATATGCAATGCAACATATTATGCAATGCCACTTTTGAAAGTCAGTAATTGGACATCCACTTCCATGTTTCTAAAATATTTCAATGTTTAATTTTTGATCATTTTTACTAGTACATGTATTGCATTAGTATAAGACTAAAGCTACTGTGTTTAAAGAGTTGCCACGGTCAATTTGATATTTGTGGTTGCAAAAATTGATTTTTACACCAGATTGCCCTTTAATCTGCATTTATAACTGTTAGATCATGGCAGCAACTCTTCAAACACAATACTATGAGTTCTCAATTCATATAACAGAAGAATAATGCCACCATTGCCAGAAAACTATCTATAACAATTGTGCCAACCAAATCACCAGTGAGGTCTCACCCTCCTCTGGATCTTTCTTCCTATTACTTTGTTTTTTCTTAAAGCTAGGTTTTTTCTTAATAACAGTTTTTTCTTTTTCTTTAACCGGTTCTGGTTCCGGTTCTGGTTCTGGTTCGGGTTCGGGTTCCTTAGGTGGTTCTGGTACTAGAAAATACATGTACTGTTGGATGGTTTCATGTAAAACTTTACCTCTGCTGAAAAATCTTGGGTACCATAGAAATAATTGTTAAACAACTTATCATGTTTATCCTTTTAAATCAAAAAATCTTGGGTACCATGGAAATAATTGTTTAACAACTTATCATGTTTATCCTTTTAAATCTGTGTTTATCATATTACCTTAATAACTCAGGCCAATACCATCTATCTCTTCTTATCCTTAAGAAGTAATAACTCAGGCCCTCTCCAAAATCTATCTTTTCTTATCCTGAAGACCTAATAACTCAGGCCCTCTCCAAAATCTATCTTTTCTTATCCTGTAGACCGGATTTTTTTGTAAAAAAAACCCCTAAATTAAATCATGTCACAAGTCCCATACAAAGCACCTTGTTGATTACATCTTTTTAGATATTTTGATATCTATAGCAGATCTTTGGTAAACTGGGTAACAACTTTTCTAGACTCTGAGCAATTTCAAGTTTCACTTATGTACATAAAGATATTTGTCGATTGTTGTACACAGTATTCAATGAGACAGCCCAATGAGCAAGCTGCTCTTGAAGAAAACATATGACAAGAAAGGCGGAATCTCTGTTACAAAAACTGGCAGTCTACTAACTCAACTTACTTTCAGCTTGTTTCTGTTCCTTTGTAAGATTTTGTGATCCAGAATCCAGATCCTGGTCAGTTGAGGCTACATTCATTGGAGGAGGGGACGGGAATCTATTCAGATCCTGAAAAAATACAAAGTACAAATAATATATCTGTCTGCAGGATATGACATGCTTACTAATTCATAAATTTTCATTTATATTTTTAAAAATTTACTCTAGGAAAATGTTTCAAGAACTGAAGACTAAAAAAGTTAATGATTGTGTATATAAAGGACAAATAATAATTACTTACACAATTATTTTTCTAAAACTTATCATGATAAGAATAGAGCACATCTTCTTATGAGCAAAACAAAACATTTTAGTGTATTCAAACATACTCTTCAACAAACAAATCTGAATGCAATTGTACTTATTTCTTTCAGTACATGTCTATTGTAATTGTGTTATAGTACAAAAACAAGGTCATTTGGTAAGTTAAACATTTAAAGTTTGTTAACATAGTGATAGATTTGTCGAAATAACACTAGAGGGGATGTTACTCTACATTCATCTACAAACTATTAATACATGCATTTAAATCGTTATTTCAATAAGTTACTGTATTTGTTTGTTATTTTCTAATACATAAATTTTACATACTGCAAATGAGGTTTGATTGGTTAGATAGAATAGAAAAATATAGTATTCTTTTGTGAGGTTATTTCTGTAGAAACTTACTAATTTGATAAGAATCTGCCTATATTCTATACATTCTTATTTTAGTTTGATAATTTCGGAGTACATGTATACGTTCAATAATCATTCCAGTTGTAAAATCGGAACATTTACAAAAAGCTAATAAATGGATTAAAAAAATTCCAACAAACTTTTGAATGTTTGAAAGCAAGTGCTCTCCCTTCATACTACCGGTATTCAATATTCTAATTAATAATCTGATGTAAAATTTCCTCAACCCTTGACATTCATATTCACAAAATAAAAATATTCAGCCAGTCCGATTCAGTAAAAGAAATTATTTGGCAAGAGAAAACATTAACCAGGGAATTTATAAACCACTGGCCTTCTTAGAATTAATACTTATATAAACCACTCGCCTGCTAAGAATTAATACTTATATAAACCACTGGCCTGCTAAGAATTAGTCTGTTGCTGAACAAACAGTATAACTAAGAAAACTTTATTTCATCTTGTATACAGTATAATGTTTCAATGATTGTACAAGACTTATGAAGTTTATGACAGATATTTTAGTAAAAACATGCTGTGAATATCATAATTATGTAATGTTTGGTTTAGTAAACTTGTGTGTCAGTAATTTCACACCTTTATTTGTCAGTTCATGGGTATCACTATGAGATTGTCAGTATTGTCAGTGGAGTTACATAGTTCATGTGTATCATTAAGGTTTTGTCAGTATTCACACGTCTTACAGACAGCTTCCGTTGATTGGACTTTCGGCGATGTATCACAGGTCTTCCTCCTTGATTTTGCACAGGGAAGCTACTTTTGTGTATATTTTTTCCTTTTTGGTTTTTAGTATCAGCAACTCTTGAATAAGTCCTGTCCTGATTTTTCTGTTGTTTTCTTAAGAGATACTGTTTCTGATCAGATTCCGAGCTGGGTGAGGATGGTATAACACTGTCTTCGGTCTCCTGTCTAGGATATGATCTAGTACTGGATCTAGTCTGTTGCACACTTCTATCAGTGCCAGAGGGTTGATACTGCCTATTTGTATCGTCTGAATGTCTATACTCCACGCCATCTTTAACAAATGTTTTAGATACTTTTCCAGTTGTGTAACTATGACTTTCTTCATGACCATCATTGTTTCTTTCATTGTTCTGCTTTGCTTCATATCTCTGGTCACTATATTCTCTTTCATTCTGTCTATGAGATGCTGGATTATTACTACCTTCATGTCTTTCCTTTTGGTTCCCCTGTCTGTATGTATTATTATTTTGAGGAAAATTAATTGCAGGCGCATTGGTATTTCTTGGAGAATTTGAACTGTCTTCCTTGCTGTACAACTCACTATCAGAAATTGGCTCATTAAGGTTTGGGTCAGGTCTTAGTGCAACTTGTACAAATTTATCTGATGGAACGGCTACACTGCCCTTTAGCCGTCTTTGGTCATATTCATTTGATGTCTGATCCCTGTTACTATATGCCCTTTTCTGGTCATCAGTTTGTCCATAATCCCTTGTCTGATCATTATTTGGACCATATTCTCTTGTCTGATCATTAGTATGCCCATAAGCCCTTGTCTGATCATTAGGTTGTCTTGACTTATCATCGGTTTGATGATATGCTCTTGTATCTTTATCAGTTTGCCTGTGTGACTTTGCCTGATCATCACTTTGTCGATCTGTCCCTTTCTGATCATCCCTTTGTTCATATGTCCTTTCCTCACTATCAGTTTGTCTGTGTGACCGTACCTGGTCATCATTTTGTCGATATGTCCCTGCCTGGTCATCCCTTTGTTCATATGTCCTTTCGTCTCTGTCAGTCTGTCTGTGTGACCGTGCCTGGTCATCATTTTGTCTATATGACCTTGTCTGATCATCCCTTTCTCCTTGAGGACCTAACTTCTGATCAACTTGATAAACAGTACCCTGGTCATAATCTCCATGTACCCCTCGTTTTGTCCAATCGGGATCCATTGGAGTCAAATGTGTGCTTCTAGCACCCTACAGTCATACAAAATTATTGTTTTATTTACTAGCGCTAGAAATATATATTCACTTGTTGAAATGCTAAGAAGGTCCTTAAAAATCTTAACCAAGTAGCTTTGTATGATGCAATTTGTTCTATAAGTCAATTTATTTAAGAGAAATAAGAATCATCATACACTCTTTACATCTTTACTTGTAAAAACAATTACTTAGCTTGAATAAATAATGCTGTATACAACAATAATGTAGAAATCTTAACAAGGGAGATAATTTCAAAAAAATGTTGTTTATGCATTTGTAATTAATTCAGCATGGCAGGTAGTGATGAAACATTTATTTTCATTAAAAGCATTTCAAAATGTTAGGCAAAGCTAAAAGAATATAAAATATATCATGGGAAAATGAGTCTTATGCAATTTATTGTATTTACAAAATATATGTATATCAAAATTCCAAAAGCATTAATTGTATCCAATTTAAAAGTAATGACCTATTTGTATCTTGAATATGTATTTTTAGTTATAACCCAACACCTATGGTACAATGAAAATATATTAAAGAACCAAAATTGTTGAAAAGAGAAGGTATGGCATCGCTGTATACAATTCACCTTTTTAATGGTACAATTAAGCACTGGGTTAGAATGTAATCGCGAGAATTTTCTTATCAAAGTTCTACTATGAAACAAGAAAATTGATTAGAAATTAGTTTTAACTTTTAAAATTAGATGGCTTTGCCTTATATCAGGTAGAAAACATTATTACAACGAACAATTAAATTTTAATGAATATATTGTTAGTATTAACGGGCTTCCATATTTTTTTCGCTATTTTCAACTTTTTAATTGGTGAATAACTAATCAATCATTCAATTATTATATCCCATCTTCTTTCAAAAAAACAATATTAAAATTTGTTATCAGTTAAATTAAATGTTTGGCATCACTGACACTAAAATTATTAAAGTCTTTATTGGAAAGGACTGATTAATTATTAAACTGGTGACAAATCACCAATATTATCTAATCAATGAGGGGAAATATTAATGGAGGAAAATGCAGCCAAAGTGTTATAATTGCCCGCCACTAGCGATACAGATCAAAGTAAAACCAATATCAAACTTCTTGGCGTATGTTTAATTGACCAATTTTCTCTTATGATCAATATCTTATTACTTTTGATATATTCATTCCCTGTATGTAAGGTTTGAATGTATCCCAGTTACAATGTCAATGCTTGTATGTAAAAATATCTAACAGATCCAAAAAGCTTCCTGACACTAAAAATCAATTAAATTATGAAAGGCTTTGAATGTCTAATCTTGTCTTTTTTCCCCGTACTGTTCTAATTCAATGAGCATACAGACAAGTTTTTTTTTAGATCATTATGTGCAACATAAACAAATATTACAAGTTGCTAATGGACACATTCATTTAAAGTTTGATGGAATTTAATGTTTATCTACTGTTTTCCCTGATATAATTGTTATTAAACATGCAGAAATTCGTTGAAAATAAAAATTAAACGCTATCTGTTATATGAAACTTTGATGGTATTAAGCAGGAAATCGTTGTTTACGCTATCGGCTAATTGCTTAAAAGCATGAAAATTAAAATAGTCATACAAAATTAATTAACACTCAAAACATCCTAGCATAGAAAATTATACAAAATCAACAAAAATTGTATTCTAATATATAAATTTATAATTAAAACTGCTATGAAGCATGCAATAAGGTTGCTAAAGAAGCAAGTTTTGGTAAGATATCTATGTTTGCATTAAAATCAGCACACTGCATGGGAAGAGTTATCTCCCATAGAGGAGTTATCTCCCATAGGAAGAGTTATCTCCCATTACCTTTCTCATTCTTCCTTGTAATTGTCTCTAAAAGTATAGCAATGACAATTTCTTTTTTGAAAAGTTTTAAAAATTACGTTTGTTTTCGAATCAGGAATATGAAGGTTGTTATCCATTTGTTTAATGTGTTTGAGCTTTTGATTTTACCATTTGATTAGGGACTCTCTGTTTTGAAATTTCCTTGGAGTTCAGTATTTTTGTGATTTTTCTTTTTTTGGTGCCATATTCTGATCAATCATTTATCTGATTTCTATGTTAAAAGTTTCATGATGTTTCCAGTGTTATAATAAAAGTGCTAAAGTCTATGAGGTCAAGGAAAATTTGTCTATTTTTCAACCAAACAAAACATTCAGTGAATGAAAGAAAGAGCCTCAACAAATATTTTCTTTAATTTTATGTAGTATAATATAGCATTCAAACGTAGGAAATGCTAAATAGTTAAAATTTAAAGCAAATCTTCAATTGCATTGACTTGATCTTGAATGATGTCTCACTCTGATATCATTGATGATGAATACCAACAATTTTACCATACATAAATATCTTTAGGAATTGTTGGAGTAAAGTATAATATCAGTGTACAAGATTTAAATTCAAAGACATATTTTAATGCAGGTTAAAAGTACATTATTCAATACACATACAATTCAATATAAACAAATTCTGTACCGTTTTGAAATCAACACAACATAATAATACAAAGTGAAAGTACAAGAGAACCGAATAAAAACATTGTAAGAGAAGTTTACATATCTATTCTATCTATTGATAAAAACCCTTAAATTCAAACCCATTCAAGATTAAAAACATCCAAAAAGGCACCAATAAAAAATTTGAATAGTTTAAATGCACTTGTTTACATGTAAACATTGAAACAGTTTTGAATAAGATGTAGATGTCGTTTTTGTGTATGTCAAATGATCTATAATTATCTACGTCTTCATAATATTATCTACGCCTTTTAAGATTACCCGACATCTCATCTCAGTTATTCAATGTATTTAGTCAAAAGAAACTACATGTCATTTACATATCCTTTTTAAAACTCTGAAAAGTCTACACGAGGGAGATTGAGATCCAACTATAGCTGATAATTATGGTTTTATATTTATCCAGGTCTGAGGAATGTTACTACATGTATTTGCCTTTTTGTACATAACTGATTTTAGCTGATATAAAAGAGAAGATGTGGTGTGATTGCCAATGAAACCACTCTACACAAGAAACCAATTGACACACAAATTAACAGCTTTAGTTCACTGTAGGCCTTGAACAATTAGCTTTCTATAAATGTCCATTAAAAAAGATTTTGATAGGTCCTTCTGTTGGAAATTGTCCATTGCATAGTGACATTTAAGGACCTCAGACTTTCTCTACTTCCATTCCTGGCTTGATGATATATCATAATTTTGAATACTTACTTCATCTGAACCTGATAATTTTTCTCTAGCCATCTTTTCCCTTTCTTCTTCTCTGCGTCTTCTCTCATCTTCCTCTCTTTGACGTTCCTCTTCTTCCCTCCTCCTTCTATCTTCCTCTTCCCTGCGTCTGCGCTCATCTTCGTCTCTATTCTTCCTTTCCCATTCTTCTCTCTCTTGATCTTCCCTAAGTCTGCGTTGACGATCGCTGTCATCCAGATCACCATTCATGCGATCACCGTTGAGCCGATTCTCTAGTTCTTTCTGCCGACTTTCGTTGTACTCATTCTTCCTCCTATATAGATACATCCTATTATGAAGATTATTAGTCTTTGTATTATTTTGTGCATGAGCTAACACAATAGTGATAAACTGCCATATGCCTGTCAGAGTGTCAGTACAGTCTCTTAAATATAACTGTTTCCTCCAATAGTTAAATGTAAATTAATTATTTAGAACATTAGTCTAGAACTGATAAGAAAGAAGGATTTTTTTTTTATTTAACTGAGGTATCAATTATCATAAAAATACATATTCACATGTAATACTGTAAACAATATGCTGGCTGAGAATGGAGACCAAATATGTAGCTTATATGACCTCTAGCCAGGGAATTTAAAATGTGAATAGTCAATACATGTACATTTGTACTACAATTTCTATCAAGTGACATCAAATTCTTGAATCTTTACTCAAATGTCAGAAACAGTGATATTCAACAGACTGTATTAACACTATATTGTTGGTAACTAAAATACAGTATATTAATGATAGGAACCATTTAACTTTCAAGACTTTTTTTAATTTTTTTATTGAATTTGAATCTTTCATGCATGATTAAAATCATGTCAAGATATTGCAGAAATGTATTAATTCATACCAAATGTTCAAAATACTGGACATTTGTCCTTTGGCATATGAACAATGACTATGAGGAAAAGACAATCAATTTGCACCACCAAATGTTCTCAATGTGAAATTTTTTAAATAATATTTTAAAAGGGCTACCTCAATATACTGTATAATATCTGCAATCTGTAATATTTATATTCAAGCTTGTCACTACTATGTTATTGAATGTTATTTTTGCCACTATTTTTGCATTTTCATTGAAATCATGTTATTACAACTTAATTTACTTCAACAACACTTTTTAGAAATGTAATTATATAGGAGAAATCGGTGACATACAATAAGATCTATGTATTGGCTTCAATTCATTCTACATGATTACACAATTCAAATAATAAAACATATTATGTGTTCAACAGGAAATATATACTGTGTAAATATAGATTCTTCTGTGTTCACTAGTCTATTATTGACAATCTTTAAGTTAATATAATCTAAAATAACAAATACATGTAATAATTTATGCATATTAAGAAGTTGCATACCCTAAAGATATACCTCTCTTGTATTTCAAAGTATCAGAAAACAGGAATTTGGTGTCTAATATGTCCAAAAGCGCAAAAAACAATATGATTTAATGTTAATTTATTTCAGTACGCGTGAAGAAGCAGAAGAATCTGTATTTTCTAACTATGTTTATATGTGGGATGACTATTTTCTGTTTATATGAATGTGTATAGTGAGTTACTTCAATGCCACAAGCAGTGAAAAGCAAACGTTTCTTTTGACAGTGCATTGTGCCGTTTAATATACACCTTGGTTTGTTACACAATTTGTTAATTCAGTCACTGCATCATCTATCACTGTAATTCTAATTAGTAGGTACACTAAACATCAAACACTTTTATAAATATTTCAACATTCAATTAGTGCACATCAGTGATGAAGTTACTTATTGACTGAAGTAATGCACCATTAGGAATTGTGGTGCGATAATTAACTATGTGTGATCAATGGAGTGGTATGTTAGTTTATACAATAACACAGACTAATAATTATCTGGACACAAGTGTTCAGCAATTTGAAAAAAAATCTTGTATATTTTTTTTGTCCCTTTTAAAAAAAAAAATTATATAGTGTATCCACTAAACAGACAAGTTAATTGGTTCAATAAACTGAATGACTTCTCACGAAATAAAAAAACTAAACAACTTTTCTTAAGCCATAAAGACACTGACTGACTTTATTTGTAAGATCAATAGAATGAATGACGTTACTCATGAGATCTAAGAACTGAATGACTTTACTTATGAGATCTAACAACTGAATGACTTTACTTATGAGATCACAACTGAATGAGTTTGCTTATGAGATGAAGCCAAAAACTATTTCATCAAACAGATATTTATTTAATTAATAATGACAAGAAAAGTAAGCAGTTAAGTTCAAAGTTTTTTAAAATGCAGAAGGCCCAACTTAAAAACAACTAATATTTTATAGAAGTAATTGAAAGAAGAACATTTGTGTCCAGAGATGTCATTTCTATTTCTCACCTTTCAGCATCATCAAAGTTTTCTCTGTATTCCTCTGGAGTTAGACCTGCTATCCCAGAATCATTGGTTTGGTTGGTATAAGTTGCTGAACGTGGATCATACTTGCTGGCTACTGGTTGATGTGAACTGGCCACTGGTTTGTCTGTAACCCCTGAATGTGTAGGGCTTGCATTTAAACGTGAAGTATCTGGGTAGTCATTTTGAGGGGGTGGGTAATCATTTTGCTGAGATGGGTATTCATTGTGTTTATGAGAATAATCATTTTGAGGGGGAGGGGAACGTGGAGGGGGTGATCTTCTAGAAGTTTGGGGGCTACGACGAGGGGATCTCCTTGTATCTCCACCCCAAGAATTAGATACAGTTACTATTTTTTCACCATCTGTATCCCCATTCTGATCAAAATGGGTTACACTTTCAACAGTTTTTTGTGAACCACCTCTATCACTTTTTATTTTCGGTAGAGGAGATGTATAGCGATATGGTGATGTGGCATTACGAGGCTTTTGTCTATATCTGTTTGACTGGCGTTCATCCTCACCTGTTAAAAAAGCAATTAATAGCAATTTACTACTAGCAGCCTACAAAGTCTTAGCTATAACAGCTTACAACATCTATAATGGCAAAAATTCATATTCATTCCAATGCAGAATTTGTAGCTTAACAAAATAAAGCAACAATTTTGATATATACATGTATAGAAAAGTAATCAAATATGGTATAAAATCAATTTTGAAATTCTGCATTGAATAAAAATGTCATCAAGTATAAAATACAAACATTTAACAAATGCAATGTAAAACAAACAAAACTTCAATTTCTGCATCGTTTGCTTCACTTAGTAAAATGAAATTTATTGATATTTGTATAAAATAAAATGAAATTAACTTTCAACTCCAATATAAATGTCAAGTTAAATATTTATAGTCGTTAAAAATTTTCATCACGTTTTTTCCCTCCTCATTTATCAAAATTATGCCAATGCTTTTACATAAGTAACAAGATTTAAGAGAAAAAAAAACAGTCTGACTTCATTCAGTTCATTTTTTTTTTTATAAAAATGAATAAATGCATTTATTTGGTTAATAAGTTAAAACCTCCAATTCTAAGAGAAGACAGTTTTACAGAAGTTCACATCATAAAGTAGACTTAAAAGTTTATGTTAAATTTAGTTTAGTAAAAAAGAGAAAGAAAATAGATATGAACCAAATCCTTAATATGTCTATATCTAACTTTGCAATATGATAAAAACATTAAAAAAAATTGAATGTGACATATAAAAGAACCTACTAAAACAACACAGTTTTTCTGCCGTATATAGCCTATAATTCTTTGGCCTAAAATCAACATAAAATATGTCTAGCAATCCAATACGGACTGTTAAAAACTAAATGTAAAACTGATGTTAACCTAGTGCCAAAGCTATTGTGCAAACTATACCATCTACCAATTTCACTTATATATATATATATATTGTGTAGTTCTTAATCTGCTGATTTTTTTTTATATATGAAATAAATTTCCAAACTTTTTGTTTTGAATAAAATTTGTTTCGTCTCAATAACAAGTTCTTGAATAGACAAAATTTTTAAAATATCAGCAGAATATGTAACTAGTCTTAAAAAATTCAGAAGAGAGTGAATTTTCTACCCAGGCTAAACACACATTTCATAAGTTATTAAATTCAAACTCTTCTGTTATATATTCTATAAAATAGTTTGCTACCATAAATCAATATCTAACTGCAAGCCCCAACATACAACTTGTAACCTATACTCCACAAATATAATGCAAAGTGATTCATGCATACCCGACCATTAGTTAATTGTTTTTGCTGCTTCACACAAATATTTCATTATTTTATTTTTTTCTCGGTACCAAAACATAAAAAACCAACACATTTTGTCACTTACGCGTAGCAAAAGATCTTAACACTGTAAAAGGAATTCAATTTAAATTTGGATGATTTAATTTTTTTATGAAGTTTTAATCAAATGAGTGAAACACCAAAAACAATATGGCTGGCAGTGTCTTTCTGTGCAAAAACCTCGAACCATTACAAATACCAGGGTGAAGGAAATTAGGAAAACCCAAGATATTTTAAAGCGTCATAAAGGATGAGGAATTTGGCTACTGCCGGAAAACAGCCATATAGGGGAAGGAACTAACTAAGAATTCATGGAAATGAAATGAAGAATGATATGAGGTTGAGGTTCTATGAAAAGAAATGGATTTATACAGTACTTCTTGTGAAAAATTGTTTCATTTTAGAAAATCAACATTAAAAACCAATCGCTAGTATCCAAAAACATAGACACAAATGATTTCATATTAATACATACAAATGAGAAATTTAATATCAGTTTATAAACATGGGTCACATAAGATTGCAATGATAAGGGTCCAATTTCAATTTGATTGGTTTATTTTTAACTAATGATTTAGAAAATTGCAAATCATTACACTGAATTTAAATTCATAATGGCCAGTTGCACTGACATGATCAAAATTTTAAATAACAAGTTTGTTACTTTCCATTTACCAGTATTAAAAAATATGCTTAAACATCTGCATAAGGTTCATACACACAAACAAAGATACATGTAATGGCAACTGTTGAATCTAACTATCTACTAATGAACTGCGATAAATTTTCCAAAATGACTGCGAGCTTATTTAATCCTATTGTCAGTTAAATCAATTTCATAGCAAGGTATTTACTTAAATAAAAATTTCTTGACATTCAAACATAGTTACAGCTCTGGTTTTAATTTCCTGAATCAGCAGGTAAAATTGTATATCTATCTAATCTCTAATGCAAATTTCAGATTTCTAGAAGGCAAAAAAAAATCAATCAATAAATATCGCTTAAAGCTATTTCAATTTTGAATAGGTTAAAACCATTTTTGGTAATTGAATAGCTAAGTAAAATGTGTCGAAATTGACGGTTGTTTGCTAAATGTGCAGTGGCAAATATTTCATACTAAATCAGGATGGTTATTCTGTCAAAAATAAAGCTTATAAAAAGAGTAGAAAACCTTGTATTTTGGCAATTCATATCTAGAACTTCAGGTAAACAAAATATGCCAAGACCTGTTATCAAAATGTGAGCTGAGGTTCTTTTGTGACATGCTTAGATGAATAAACAGACAAATGGTCAACATAAACCCTAATTGGTCAGTTGTATAAAGACATATGCAAAGAACTAAAAATCAGTAATTTCATACTAGGCCAAAAAATCTTGTATGAGACTGCTACAATTTCCAATGAAGATGTAAAAATGATTTAACACACAGTATTCATGTTACTGAATAGGGAATAACATGCATGTATATAAACATTGTTAAAGCTAATGTTATTCAAAGAAGTTAATCTACCATGTCTAGTAATTTGAAAGAACTTTTAAAAATCAAGCTCTGAATAATTCAGACATGCATTCTGATTTTCAACATGCAATTTGTATGTCTACAAAAGATTGAGGAAAGGGTGCAAATAAGTATAGAATTAGATCCTCATATAAATGTAGTCATTTCTTTTTTAAAGATTTCCCCAAAAGATCCCATGAAATATCAGAAATATACCCCAAATTTTTCGATCCCCGATCTCCCATCACCTTGATTTGTGTTTTGACCATCACCTACTGAATAATGCTTATATACACGGCATACCACATTTATATTGTGTAAGGTAAGAAAATATCCAAATAAATAAAATACACATGTGTACACTCAGAATGTGCTAATGCCTGTACCCGTATGAAGGTACTTACTAAAAGACTTAAGCCTCTCCAGTCATATGACCTCATCACCATAGCAGCCAATGAAAAAGTCACATAAAGGGTTGCATCATTATATGCAATTTTTGATAGCTTAAACAATATTGTACAATAACACTTGAATATATAATGTACTTAAAAAATAAAATGCCTGTTTGGAAAATTCACTGTTTCGTATATTAATTAAAATTTCAAATAAGAAAGTTTATATTAGAAAAAGTCAAAGCAGAGTTCATATGTATGGGCTTTCCTCATTGTTGAAGACCATACGGTGACCTATAGTTGTTAATGTCTGTTTCATTTTGGTCTCTTGTGGACAGTTGTCTCATTGGCAATCATACCACATCTTCTTTTTTATATATTCATAAATTAATATCTTTTCCCTTATCTGAATAGATAAGATTAAGTCAATGTATTAACCCCCAAAATATAAAATACTTATGCGGTGCTCATTTACTGCTGATAAAAACAAAGTCTGTTCCCCTCTTTGTAATTTTAAGGACTGAGCTGCAGTAATTTTAGGTTTGGAATACTTGAAAGAGATACTTAAGTGAATTATGTTTTTCAAATATCCCCAAGTTTGAACTGCCAGACTGAATAATTTTATTATCTCATTGACCATCACATTTACCTTAAAAGAGTTATGAAATTCATAACATCGTTTCAATGAATTCAGACAGTTTATTCCACGAAAATCAGAAGTTTAAATAAGGCGAGTTATAAAAATTTCCATTTATGTCAAGGTAAATGTATCTTATATCATACAAGGAATACTGAATATTTAAATATACCAATAGATCAGTTATAGCTCTAATCCCATGGATCTCTATTGTTTGCTTGACATATAAGAGATGATCATCTTGTTTTAACATACAATGGAATCAAATGAAATTATGGTATGATAGGAGGATATCGAAATCCCATTACCAAATCCCACCACTGCCACCAAACCAGGAAGGAAATTACTATAGAGTGCTCAGGTGCTCTTCACACAGTGACAATAAATGGTTATAACACGTAATATATTTACACATTAATATTATTATTACACATTACTTGAATATAATTTATTAATAAAATTAAATTACCAATTAAAACTAAACTAAAATAATATATTAATCTTATAAAACTAAAATCCAAATCATATATATTTATATCAAATTAAACCATAGAAAAAAAACTTTACTTATTAAAAATTATTTCATTATAACTGAAGTATTAAAACAAAGGCTTACTCTCTGTAAATTGTGGTGATCTTGTTGTAGGTCTAGTACTACCAGTGGTTTCATTTTCATCATCTCGATTCTCTACTTCTAATAAATATAACTCTGGTGCATATGACTGTAAAAATATGGGAAAATGAAATAGATGAAAGATACAGTATGAAATTTAACATTCTTACAATGTATCCCACTCAAGAAAACCAAATTTCTGACAATTAAGGAAGACATTCATTCTCAAATTGATTGACAGTTTCTTTTAGCCCCATAAACAGATCATCAGATATTGACCAGTCATATATATACAGAATGCCAGACTATCTTAGACTCCTTCAATATGAACGACCCCATTAGAATTTTCACCTTCTTTAATTTTACAATATAGTTTCATTTCTAGTGATTGATTGCGAAACTTTGTCATGCTCTGCAAGACCTGCAATTTTTGGTAAAGTGAGTTTGTTCCACTATAATCTTTATATAACTTGCATATACATTCAATTATGAAATAAGTCAAAAATATTTATTTGCTGCAAATGATCATTTGAGCAGGTACAAAACTATAGATTATTTGACATCACAGGTGGACGAGGAATCAAGATTGAACTTTATGTGTACCTAAGCAATATAAATATCTAACAATGTTTGGTCTTTACTTACAGGATTATCATACTAACTTCATTAAATCAATAAGTAAATAATTATCAAAGTAGACTTTTATTGTCAATAATGTCCAGGATTTGTATATAAGTAAACCTACTGTAGTGTAATGTGGGGATCTACCTGGTATGTTCAAATAAAGAAGATGTCTTTTTTTATTCATGTTTTTTATTGGTGTCTGACACATAGGCTGCCTGATTGATTGATTATTTAATTCATTGCTGGTGTTTAAGGCCACTTTCACCTCATTTGCCTATATCCTGGTTACTAAGCCAGCTTTTATTGGTGGAGGAACCAGTTATTCCCAAATCATTTCACTGACCTTCCACAGAAAAATGTCTCATTGATGTAAATTTTATATCTTATATTAATAAGATGTGGTATGAGTGCCAATGAGACAACTCTCCATCCAAGTCACACATAGATGTGAGTTGATGACATCAATGCATGAGACAGCAACCCATCAAATAATATAAAACAAAACCTAAATCATATAATTTAGACTAAATCCCCAATGTTTTCAAAATTTCTGTGATTAAACTCAAGCCAAAGAATAAGGAAATTTCAAATAATATATTTGTCTGGCAAAAGTGTGATGAAATTAACTCTCAATTAGATTTTTTGGTACTATCAGTATTATACATTGTTATTTGCAGGGTTTAAATAACCATATATTCCTGTCATTTATCAGAAGATATGAATATGGATAAGATTCAAACAGGAATATCCGTGGGTCAATGTCATGATTACATTTAACACCTTCTGTTAACATGGAAAAAAACAGCAGAATTTACAATCTTTTAAGCAACACAAATATTACTTGTTTAAAGATAGTTCATTAATCTTACTTTTTTTTTTTTAATGTAAATGAGAATCTCAAAAGATTACGTTAAAACAGCGGAGATTTCCTTTGTTCGTTTTCAAGGTTGGAGAGTTGTGACAAGTCATTTGGGATTACAAATCAATATAACACTAGTACCACTTAAAAGCAATGTTGTATTCACAATATACGATCAGACTAAAGTACAAATCGCAATACAATTTTTACAATATTCATGTTTTTCAAATTCTTTTTTATTGATCATGCGGCATGCATGCATTAAAACTTAGATGCCAACAAACAAACATAATAATCTGGATTAAAAACATTCTCTCAAGTTTAATGGGAGCATTTTTCATCCTAGAACTGGTAGTCAGCTATAAAATGCACCATCACAGCCCCGTCTTAGGATACTTAAACTATGTCTTCTGGTAACCAGAAAATGTGCAAATATAAATGAACTTAAATGATGAAAAACTTTCACCTTTTAACAAATTACGAAATTTTCATTCTACCTTTTATTACCTATTTCTAACTACAAAAGAATGTAACTGTCATTTCAAAGATCCTCAGGTGTCAAAATCAACAATTTTTTATTTCAATTTTAAATGTTGAATTAAATCCACTTCACGACAGAATGTACACTGATACATTACAATACCCTGGTGACACAATCATCGACAATACCACATGCAAAGCTTACTTAGTACAATTCTCCGAACACTCAAAAATGTTCTAAGTAATGTGAATGTATATTTCATGATATAATTAGGTGCAATATAAATTGAAGTGTCATTGATTATTTTAAAATTTCTCAATTGCTAAGTACCAATTTGAACTGCTATTGTCTTTAATAAATAATGCCAGGCAACTAAGATGATCTTAATCCCGTAATAAGAGTTTGCAATTTTAAATCATTCAGAATGATAGTATGGCTGCAAACATTTTCAAGTTTACTGCAAAATTTTGTCAAGACTTATAGGTTTGAAAGAGCCTGTATTGTTCTCCTGAATAAATATTACCCTAGGTAAACATGCCTTAGTCAAATGGAATTAATTCCTGATCCTATTATAAGTGTTTGTTATTTACATATCCTGGTATGCAATACTGTTGCAAATATTCTCAGCATACTGCAACACTTTGTCAATAATCATAGGATTAAAGGAGCCTGCATTGTTCTCTTGAATAAATATTATCCTTTGATAAACATATTGGCCTATGCTAAATGGAAATATTTCCAGAAAATTCATGAGCAACAGCTAAAATAGCATTTCCAGTAATGACATGCAGCAAAATTGAGATATTGTAAATTCAGAATTTATTGTGTGCATTTATTATTGCAATTTCGTCATTTTAGACTAAGTGAAATTTTAATTTTTATGATTTTAAAAAAAATCCTGTTTATTTTAATTCATATAAAAAAATTCAAAATGCGAGTTTAAATTATTGCGATCATAACCCTGTCACATCTTTTTGCAATAATAAAAACATTGCAATAATTTCTGAATTTAAAGTATTGGGAGACCTATGGGTAATCTTATCATAGTCTGATCAAAGAGGTTTGCAATGAGGATTATTTTATGTGCATGATACTTACATTTGGAGGTAAAAAATGTTTGACTTTTAACTGGAACTCTTGCTTTGGTTTTAACTGAAAAATATAAATCAAAAACATAAAACATGGAAACCACATAAATAAAATAGCATTAAATTTAAACTTTCCATAAGTGCAAATTTGATAGAAGGAAAACTTGAACTTTTGAAATATAGTTATATAATATATAATATGACTCATTTCAAAAGCCCTTTGAATTATTGGTACTATAAGTCTGTCATATAAATTCACAGAAATGTAAGCATGGAAGTGGTTACATAAAAATAAAATGAGACACATGGTATAGTAATATTAATGAGGCAACAACCCAATGACAAAAATAAGCAAAAGACATTAAAAGGGCAGCATGCATATCAATGTCTACTTTCCATAATTTGTACATTACAGAAATTAATGATTCCTATAACTATATCATTTAAAATAAAAACAAATAAGACATTAAGGTAATTGCATTTTGTTCACAATGCTGAAAAGTAATAACCAAATCTCATCTGCAATCACTTTAGTGGTTGCATGCAAAACCAAAACCAACTACTTTCTAACAGTCACATAAACTTTTAAAGAAAGATTACATCTATGTCTATACCAACATAGGCGCGGATCCAGAGGGGGGTTCCGGGGGTTTAAACCCCCCTTTTTTTTGGATGATCAATGCATTTGAATGAGGACATGTAATTGGAACCCCCCCTTTGTCCTGGGTTAGGACACACACCCCCCTTTTTTAAATGGCTGGATCCACCACTGCAACACATGTATGAAACCTCGAACATAAGTGCATAAAATGACAATAACTATCTCCTAACTCTGTATCCACTTATAGTTAGCTCTTATGAATAATTTAACAACAAAGTTAAATATTTGTAGACCTAGATGTTAAAATTTTAAAGACATTTCAACACCATAAAGTTTATCTAAAAAGTTATCTGTTAAAATGTAGGCCTAATAATTCATTTTATGGTTAATGAAAAATATAACATTTGATTCCTTGAGTAAGATATTTGAAGTATTCATTTCAACTGGATATTGTATTTTAAATAAAACGGTTTAATCAATAATATATCTGCCTAATTGCAGCAATAACATATACTTTATAAAATTATTACATTTGTACATGTATAAACTTCAATGAAAATCAAAAGTTTTGTGTCAACAGTAATTTTTAAAGATAAAATTTAAATTGTAAGACATCTTTGAATACAATTTTCTGATTTGTTAAATTTTGTACTAATAATTACTAATGATCAGATGACACACAAACTTAAAAGGTCCAATTTCTCAATTCTAAGGTCCTCAATTACAGGGTTTTTGTATCTTTTACATGTAATAAGTCATTTTATGTAACATTATGTTCAATGCATGTATTTTTTAATCACTGAAGCTTCACAAATTTTCAGAATATTACATTTTACCAGATTCATGATGATTAATGTGTATGTTTTAGACCAAATTTTTGAAATAATGTGGCAATTAAGAAATATTAACAGATATCTCATACTTTATTAAAATATGCAATTATAAAATGTGGGGCAAAGGTGAATAAATATCTTTTGAGAAGATATAACACATATTGAAAATTTTCCAATGGTAATAGGTATATCAATTTTGTGCAAAGGAAAAATTGAAATCCAGAACTGGACTATATGAGTATATGATCGGAACTAATGCATAAATAATCTTTCAGAAGAAAATCACATCCTTGGCTTAATTTTAATTTGTCAATTGTTTGTTGACTAAAATCTAAGAGCAAATTAATCATGTTTCCTAAACACAAGATATGATTAAATAATTGGTAGATCACAAGAAAGTGAGTTGACAGAAAGAAGAGGCTAAGGTTATTCGGGCTTCCGTTATAAAGTAATTGTGTGGGTCGAGGATGAGGATTTTTTTCACACAACAGCTTCACCAATGGTTTCAGAAGCATAAGATGCTACATTGATACTTTTACATACAGAGAACATGGTATTTGAACACTATTCTAGTCCAATAATTGACTAAAGAATTATTCCATTTGTCTACATGTGTAAGAACAGATTTTTTTAATTTCAGATTTCAACAATAAAGAAGAAGATGTGGTATGATTGCCAATGAGAAAGCTATCGACCAGAGTTCAGATGACAGGGATTCAAGTTACTATAGATCACCATATGGCCTTCGTCAGTGAGCAAAACCAATACTATATAATCTTATTTGTCATGTCAAAGTATTTGTTATCAATTAAAGAAGCTTTTCCAATAAATATATCAATCAGATAGTCAAAACAAAGCATAGTGTTTGAGTTTCTTCTTTGAAATGTATGTAAAACTTTTTAAAATGAAATTGATCATTTGCTTATTACTAATATATAGGGTGACATTAAATCAATATTTAGATCATTATTGAGTATTTGAAACTTTCATCAAATGCTTTATTTACATTTCGAGAAAGTTCTAAATGAAATCTAAATAAAAAAAAATCTATGCCTTGTTTTAGATACCTAATCCGACTGACGTTTAGACATTGATATCAATATTTACTGTCTTCCGTAACTATCGCGTATATGGTATCTACCGATAAAACATTTAAAACTTTCTCTTGTCGTTATACCAAAAATAAATACAAATCTACAAGTATAGTTCTTATACAAATATTTACACCTGGTTGATTCAAAATTTGTTTGAATAATAAAATGTCTTTCTTATTCTGATCAATCAATCATGAACTATTTCAAAAGAGTTATTAAACTGTGTGAAAATTCTATTGTTTAAAGCTAATCTTCCCAATAAATGATCTTTTTAAAGTACGAACTATAGGTATTCGTTTGAAAAAACATAAAGCTAAATTCCTAACTGGATATTAATAACACATGAAAAGCCAACATAAAGTTACTTGTATCTTAAAAGAAACATACATGTATGTTCTTTAATACATGTAAATATCAGTCAAATTTAGTACCTACACTTTAATTCATTGTAAATGGTCTGGTTCTTCACAATGTTATAGATTTATAGTAAAGAAACTAAGATAAATATAGGATATTTAGATTAAAGATCTGGTATATAGACTGACATACTTAACATGTTAACTTTTAATCTGTGGTATTCATATGTTAATGAGGATGGATTGATAGCTTGATGTTTCTTTTTCAGCAAAAACAATTGAATGCAGGACAAAACATAATAAACTGATCTGAATATGAAATCTGATGTGTACTTGACACTTGCTAGTTCACAAGGTTACAGTATACCGGAATATCTATTCCACAGTATCTATACTACTAAAGGAAGAGACCAATTTCATTGAGCTGCAACAAAGTTGGAAATATTTGTGATATGTATAAATGTAGTTTTGAAGAGTTTTGCATAAGTAGAAAATAACTAGTTTTCGATACATTGTAAGCACTCATTTTTCAGGGGCAGATCCAGTCATAAAAGTGGGGGTTCTCAACCCCCAGACCCCCCACCCCTGGATCCGCCACTATTTTTGTCTTAAATGATAAGCTGTCCCAAATGAATCTTTAAAAAGCCAGACTGTAGCTTCAATATAAACTGTCAATTTGCAAATGAAATCAAATCAAAATTTGTTTTCGATGCTAGAATGAAACTAGGAATCTTTAAACTTCATTTTTACATTGCAGTTCAAACACTGAAAAACTCCATAGTGATTTTCCATTTATCTATTTAACAGTATTGATGATGTGTTCCATTCTGTATGGCAACAGGAAGTTTATGTGTTCCACTTATCTCAAAAGTTATTTCATGTTAAAAGTTTACTGGTAATTAATCAAACAGTTACATTATTGCATTTTCTGTTCATTCAATACCAGAATATTGATAAACATTAACAAGAATGTGTCCATAGTACACGGATGCACCACTGGCACTATCATCTTCTATGTCTAATAGAACGTGAAATTGGGGTCAAAACTTTAATTTTGGCATTAAAATTAGAAGGTTATATCATTGGAAATGTATTTACTAAGTTTCCAGTTGATTAGACTTCTAACTTCAACAAAAACTACCTTGACCAAAAACTTTAACCTGAAGAAGAACAGACAGAAGTACAGGCGAAAGGACGAACGAACCAACTCTTCATCATTACTTCTTTTTTTCTTATTTTTTTTGTCCAGATTCATTGCAACTTTTAGTAAAAACAAAATTATAAAAATAATGAGATGTAGTATGATTGCCAATGTCAGAGACAACAATCCACCAGAGTTAAAATGATAAAATTGAGCAATAATAGGTCTCCAAAACAGCCTTCACCAATGAGAAAAACCCATACCAAATAGTAGCTATAAAAGGCCACTGACATGAAAAATTTGAAACATGCTAATGTAGATGAAATACCTTAACATGATAAGTATTTCATTATGTTCTTTAGGTTTCAGATTAACCTTGTTGAAATTACAAATTCAAACATTTTATAAATCCTTTGGTAAACAGAAAACACATTTGGTACAAGTCCAAATTGAATTACAATTCAAATAAAGTCATGTGTTACAATGAATAGGTACAATTCTGGATGAAAGTTCTTTTCAATACAAATGATTTTGAAAAAAAACCATGTGTTACAATGTATAGGAACAATTTAGGATTTTAAGTTCTTTTTAAGACAAATGAGATGGAAAATAAAAACTTCACTTTAACATTAGACAAATGAGAGGGAAAGCAAAACATGATCCATTTTAAAACACTTTATACAATCTAATTATTGGATTTGTTGATAAAATGGATTAACTTGGATCAAACACCATTTACTGGTAATTTCTAAAATGTGTATTGCTTCCAAAGTGGATCTAACTTAGTAAATGGTAAATTTTTAAACAAAGTACTCTAAATCACGAGTTAGTAAATAGTCTTCAGAAAATAAATCAAATAATGATAAATGAAATTATTGTTAAATCTTAAATAACACTAAATTTTCATAAACAAAGTCATTATGACAATATAAATTTGAAGTTAACATGGGCATCATTACCAATACCAAATTCTACAAATACATAAAGTTATGACTAAAAGATGGACAGGCACATGAACTTGTGGTTGGATTAAAGTCTGTTCTTTAAGATTTCAACCCTCCCTGTTTTGAGAAGTTTATATTATCCAATTACTGTGAATTCATTTATTTTCGTGGGTATCAATTTTCGTGGATTGCTGAAAACTTGCATATTCGTGGATATTTGATTTCGTGGTTTTGCCAATCTCTGTATACAAAGCCTATTGAAAATATGATATTCGTTGAACATTTGAATTCGTGGTTCAAATGTACCCACGAAAACAACGAAAATTGGTATCCAACGAATAATGATGAATTCACAGTATAGGTTATTTGTTTGCTGTATATCAAACTGGTATTTTATACTGCGCAATTGAACTGAAATAATTGTTATGAAAGGATTTTTACAAGAAAAAAAACTTGGAAATTTAAACTAAACACTTGAAAGTAGGTTTTTTTTCAGGGCAGTCTTTCACTGAAATTCTATCCATATATTAAAAAGATTTAAAAGGTTGAATAAGCAGGTCAAGTGAAGTTTTCTGTGTACAATAGAACTAAAAAAATATATCTGCACTCAAAACAGCTCTTTAAAACAAATCAAATACATGTATCCGAGAATAATTTCGTAATGTGACGTCAAAGTTGCATGAAAGGACTTTGGTTGTATATCTTCAAATCACAGCAAGTTCACTACCCTATGAAAGCGTTAATCAATGCCAGTCTTATTTGAACGAGTTTCACCTTGACCATAACTTAATGTCTTGTAATTAAAACATATATAGACATGTAATAAATTCAAATACAACCATTTACTGCTAGGTAAAGAAAAACTAAGATTTTTATCAAAAACAAATTACTATGCATTGGTAACATGGTCCCTTTCAAATACTTGAACAGTAACAAGACCACTTAATAGTACCTTCTTCAGTAAGTATTAAAGTAAATGCACTTTCCAAGGATTGATTGATTGTCAATTTTACTGAAGTGATTTTTATTGTTAGAAGGTCTTGGCAAGCTTTTTAAATTTCATCTTGAGTATAACAATACAAATTTGATTTAATCTTAAAACCCTTGTGAAACGTGCCAGTAAATATATTTTCTAGCCAAAACATTAAAATACTTTAAAACTACAATTAATTCTATTTAAACTTGATTAAAGTTGAAAATGTTTCATAAATGAGAAATAAATTAAATTTATACCTATTAAGTTCTTAAATTTGAAAAGAGTTTGAAAACATTTAAGAGATTTTCCCCATAAAATAAAATTCAATCAATTATTCAGTTTCATGTTAATGTCTTAAAGAAATGTAAAGAAACGTCAAATGGAAATTAGGTATTTTATAGTTAGTTAAAATCTTTTATTGATGAGTATAAATATGGGCTTCAAAACAAAAGTAAATGGTTCACCTCTTTAAATTTGACCATATAAGCAAAAAAAATATTATAAATTTTGGCATATATGGGTTGAAATCTTATCATAAATTCGAGTCTACTAACTTTAAAACTACAACCAAAGATATCTCTCTATAAAATCATGTTATGGTTTTTCTTGTCCATTACACATTAAGAATGAATAAAATCACCTTGTAATCCCATTCTATAGTCTCGTCTCACCTGTTCAGAATCCTAATGTTTCATAATAGATAAATTGCCTTTTTTATTGAGACCTTTCAATATTTAAGTTAATGCAAAGATTGTTGTTCAAAGCATACATTTCTTTCTTTTGAGCAACAAATTGACAAAGATTCTTAGACAGATAGACTGGCATTTTTTCAAATGAACTAGAAAAAAATTGACAAAACTCATTAATTAACTATATTTCATTTCTTTTTATAAAACAAGGGTCTTTGACTTTCATTTGAGTTGACCAGTGTTTTCCATGGACTGTTATCTGTATTATAGTTAACTGATGACCGATTTACTTTACAAATACAGACACTTGATTCTTATGATTAAGGGGATATATGGTGGTATATGACAGTGAAAAATAACAAACCCAACAACACAAACAACACAAACAACCAAAAGACAGTCTTCTTTTAAAGACAGGTGTATTAAACCAAGTATTATATCAACCAAATTCTTTTTTTTTTTTTAAACAATCTGCCAGATCTCCAAATAAGAAAATAAACCATTTAGATGTGATCAAAATAAAACCCTGCCCTTAAAGAGGCCAACTTACCCTTGTTATACTTCTGCCTACACTTTTAAGAAATATAAAATCTCTAGGTAGTAATTCTGCACCAAGCTGGGTTTCTAATTCATCACGTAAATTGCACACTCTTGTCTCTGGGTGTACCCTGCAAATATAAGTATAAAGTTGTATGTATAGAAAACCAAACCATACTGAATCGTCAACATAAAACCGAAAAATTAACTTTCTTTGTTTTAAAAATAAGACCATTCATTCAAATCTGTGTTTCTTATTTTTTCGCTCTTTGGCAACAATATCTGCTTTGGTTGAGTCTTCTAGAGGCTGATTTGCTGAATTCTACTGCCTCACATTTCATGGCAATCTAAAATGCTCAAAACCATTTTAGAAATTGAATTAAGAGATGTGGTATAATATTGCCAATGAGACAACTATCCAACAGAGACAAAATGACACAGATGTCAGCAGCTATAGGTCAAAGTACAGCTTTCAACAATGAGCAAAGCATAGCAGCTATGTAAGGCCCAGACATAGCAATTGACTTTCTAGTCTACTTGCAAACTTTTTCACCCTCAATTACAAGATAAGGCAATTAAATCATTTAATTGGACAATTTTAATAAACAGCTATGCTGTGAGCACTTTATGTTTTGTTCCGTGTTGAAGGCAGATACATTCCACCAATGATGTTCCTTTGTTTTCATTGATAAAGTGTACATAGGGATTTTAGGTCATAAATTAGTACACTATATATTCCTTCACACGTTTGGAAAATACCAACAGTGAATGTCTGATCACTGGCTTTGAGCAGACAGATTTTTAATGAACCTATATAGAATAATGATTGTCAGATTTTAATCAAACTTGGTAAGAAGCTGTGAATACCTGATGATTCCTGCAGAGATTGTTTCTGTGACGTTCTGGTTTAACAAGTTGTTATATCTTTCTCTCCACAGATCTGGCGGAACTATATATACATGTAAATCAGATAGCTGAAAATACAGAAAAAGAAAAATTGATTTTACAAAAATTTGAATTCAAATTAGAATGTTAACTAATGTTTTTTTGTTCCTGCTGTTATGATCTGTAATGTCAAGTTTATTGCACAATGCAAATGAAATTATACTGATAGTGGCATAAAACAAGTTGCTAGTTCATGCATACTGTTTTCAATAACTATTAAGTTTCCAAATCTGCAAATTAAAACTGTTTTTTTAGGGTTTATAATTTTATTACCGGTATGTTCTAATGAATTATAAAGGTCAACTCATTAAAAACTGTGATTTCAATTATATTTGGTTTACAAGGCACACACATGAATTTTCATTTTCCTAAAGGGCATATCACTTTGAAATACTTTCAAAATAATTATCTGATTTTGTTACATAAAAACATACAGTAAGTCCCATACAGGCTAATGCTTTTAGTCAGCATACACATGTACAAGTCACAAGATCTAGCGACTAGCAAAAGAATAGACCTTTCTAAACATTGAATGAATATGAAATTCAGTTCGAAATATTCATATGAATTCAATGTCCTTGTTCTGGCTCAAATTGATTCAGGCAAGATATATTTTCAGTTTATTTCTATGAAATTGCAATGAAAGTGCTCATTTATTGCGTTTGTAACTTCAAAATTTTAAAATCAATGGCTGTAATTTTAAAACATATCATAATTTGGCTGACTTTTGCGGTTATAAATCCATTTACTGGCTGTGAATTGAATATGTAAGGGAAATATGTAAATAAAAATTCTGTTTCATTTAAATTTTCAATATCAGTTTTAAAATTCATCTTATTGATATGTGAATTGAAATTTTAAAAGTTTGAAATGGAAATCTATAAAAATAAAATAAACAACTTGTTATAAGTATACTTCAAACAATAAAATTTAAGCTGGGTAGTCTTATAAATCTTTCAGCAAATATCTAATTTACAAATGTACATTTAGATTGTTAAAGATTAGAATATATAACTAAATATATAGTTTGTAAAGTGCATTTTATCCCACAAACTGATACTTTTTTTCAAAAATTAAGGGGTAAAAATGAAATTAAAGTATAGATAAGAAATGCTTAAAGCACCTTCAAAAGTTCAATTCAAATAGAACCAGGTATACTACTTGTACTAAGTTTTAAAATGAAATCCATAATCAGTTTATAAGATTAGTGACATAATTAAGATTTATTTGTGAATACATAGTATAGTACCAAACGAATGAAGTGACTATACATTGTATTATAAGTCTAGGAACTCCTGTAATATTGTATAAGTTGTTGACTGTTATTTCATGCAAGAAACAAACCCACATGGAAATTTAAAAAAAGCTTTTCTACATGGTCTCTTGAATTCAGTTCAAAAATACTAAAAAAACAAAATCAGAAATAAATTTATAACATGAACTTTGAAGTTTATGTAATTTTTGAATTTGTAATTTAGATTTAATTGTATAAGAATTTCCACATTATTAAGCAAGGTAAATGTCATGTTGGCAAGAAGAACATACCTGGGGCATAGAGTCTAATTACGTTAAAAAAAAATAATTAAAAAAAATTGAGTACTGGTAGTGGTAGATAAAGTGGCATACATCTTGACAACTACCAACAACACCTTTAAATGTGTGTGACTAACAAACTTCACTTTATATAAGAGAATAGCAGCTAAATAAGTTGATAATAAAACAGATTTATTTTTCTGTACTACAATGTTAGGTTTGTGACATGTTTCAAACCGTAACTTATTATCATAATTACAAAAGATAACAATTTAAAATTGACATAACTTATTCTGATACTTATGAAATGTTTAAAAACCAATTTGTTACCAAACGAAAGGAAATCACACAGATCAATGGATGTCTGTGGGTTTTTAAATGCTCGGACAAACTTCAACACCAGGATGTGTTTCTGTATTTATAACTTACACGGAACTATAATCCATCCTCGAGGAGAATGCTATCAGGGATGCATAACCCCTTTGTACTTAATGTTAATTTATATATATCAATATGACAATTTGCCGGCAAATCATGATTGATGAAATTTCGATAACTTATAAATTGTAATTTGATAGTATAAAAATCATGTTGGAATTAATTCCATATTCCACCCCCGTTACTTTTCACAGCATTGGCATCTACAGTATTCTATTTATACCCTTCTTCAAATTAATTGCAAATTGCTATTATTTTAGGCAAAGAATACATACATATTTATTTATTTTACCACATTCTTTTTATAAGACATTTGTACAATAGTTCTACAAGATTTTTATCAAAACAAGAAATAACATGTATTCAAATCTCGTTACATTTCCATTATAATAGGTGTTACTATTTATAAGGCAAGGTAATGAGATCTCAGCTGTTTTGGTGATCTTTCTATTTCACAAAATAAATTTACCAACAAAGTTTATAAATCAGCAATTGTCGTTAAATTTATTGTATTTATGAAGATTTAAAATCAATTCACTCATTGTCACTTTGTTACAAAGTTACCACTTAACTATTTAATGTTCCCTCAACTATATTTTACAAGTGAACATATGTGGGGCTGCATGTATTTATAAGCACTTTAATCAATTCCTATATATTCTATCGCATCTGTATGAAGTCATGATATCATTATCAAAAATATTTTTACTTCTGATAGCACATGGCTTCGAGTATAAACAAATGACAACAAAATAAAAATGCATCCAAAGAAATTTTGGTTGGTGTGGGCAAGGAAATTTGTATGATCTAACATGAACACACCAATTAAGAAAGTGTTGCTGTTACATCCAATTTACCCCTCATATACTTTTATTCATCTTAAATTTTTGGAGGAATTAGAATCCATTATTATTATGCAGTGCTACATGTAGATTAACTCTCAGAAAATACTCCATTATAGGAACACATGTTCTTGAAATAATGGAAGGATATAACATAACTTCTTAAATAAGATTTTTCGTTAATAAAAGATTAAAATATGAACTGAAAAGACCTTTATAAAACTGCAAAAAGCAAAAACTAAGTACTTTACATTACCTCTGCACTTTTGACCCTTTGAACTTTTGGTCTATAGGAAGCTCTGCTAGCTCTGCTAGCCACATCCATAGTGAAATCCAAAAACAATTATTAACAGCAGAATCTAGATAAATTTAGTCTCCAGATAAATTCCTACACACAAAAACTATATGATTTTGTACAGTTATCCGACAATACGATTACAATGCCACACACTATAGAAGGTCATCAATGAAGATTTATCATCCAATGACGATTTAAAGGAATTATTTGAGGATTGATGTAAAGTTTCTAAATCCTACAATGACTTTCCATATCATATTGACACCTCCTCTAGGATACCAGTAGAACAGGTATGTAATGTTTGTTATAGTAATATGTTAATGCAGGTCAATAGTTACTCAAATCCTCACCAATATCCCATTTGTATATTGGTCTCTTTACATATTTGTATTGCAGTAAGTTTTATCAGCGGTTTATCACTACGTTTTAAACTGTACAATACTTATTGATAATACAATCGATAATATTTCCTCTTCTATTTTGGCAATGTGTTTCTAGTATTAGGTAGCACACCTTACAAATGAACAAATACGTATATTCGTCAAATGTCTATCCGTTGAATGTTAGACTGTTTACTGAAGACAATTATTACACTTAGAAACGCCTCAGAATTTAAACCAATATTTAATCCCTGTATGAAGTAAACACAAATAGCCAATAAAAACAGTGACTGTCAGGTATACAGTGACAGGACTTTTAATTCTACTGAATTTAAAACTTATCAAATGAGGTAATAATTGAGTATATTTAATCCTGATCAATGGATTCTATAGCACTAAAGCACGCTGACGAGCTTTATAGGTAGATCTATTAATGAATTGATATTACCTTTAACAATTAAAGAATTAATACAGAAATCAGCACTTCCCTGAATTAAAGGTATTCACTTGTAATGTGTCAAATTCTATTGAATTGAATTTAATTAGAAAGTGAAAAATGTATAAATATATACAAAAAAATAGCAACAACACAGTTGTTAATTAAATTGGAAACTGTTAAAACATAAATTAAAGGATTACTTTAAGTAAAAAACTCCATGTAATTCAGATTTCAATTTTTTAAATAACGACACTAAACATGTAATTTAATTTATGATTTTTTAAGGGAATTATATCATAAATAAATCACATGTCTTCAAATGCAACAAAATTTAATAGTTTTTTTTCAAGACGTCATAAAATGTTTCTTGAGAAAAACGAGTTACCCAATCGAACTTCCAAAGTTCATGAATTATTCAGTGGTAATAAAATTGTTTAATCAAAGTTATCTTTTGTGATACTTCTCTCTACATCAATAAATTTTAATATTTACACAAATATATCTACATTTTATTATTTGTAGTAAATTTTTTGTTTAATATCTTATTCAATGCATGAGTTCTGTTCTATTTTACGAGCATCCCTGGAAAACTCGATTTTCCCATTGTGACTTGCTAATATAAAACCCTATATTTAGAGAGATTAAACTTGTTGGTCAGCTTGGTTTATGAACTTGTGAGATATAAATCTTTACTTGTGAGGGTCACAATTTTTTTTCCTTTGTATAATCAATGTTAGTTGCGCCTAATAAACCGTGAAGAGTAAAATTATTGACAATGAGTGTTACTGGAGCTTCTAAAATGTTGCCTTGATTGTAAAGATTGAACCCTAAACCCAAACTTTAATCTGATACAAGACTGACATACACACAGACAGGAAAACATAATGCCCCTCGTCATAAAAAATGTTCCAATAAATCAATGATTTTCTCTGTCAACTACAAAATTTTACATCTACTAGACTAACTTCAGGGTAATCTATATAATATTAACTATATTAGAACATATGCACGCTACTTCTGAAAGGCTGTTTCTAATGAGAAATTAAGTACCGGTAATACATACTTAATGTGCTGAACTCAATACTGCCTTTAAATAAACAAAGAATTTAATTAAGAATACTAAAGATTTTTTTTTGAATTTTTTAATTTCTGCAATTGTTCAAAGACTACACTCAGAATAAGGAATGTATTGAAACTTCAACTAATGCAGTTCAACAAACATAAATTCTAATTTTATCTCAAATATGAAAAAAAAAACTTGTAGTGTACAGATATTCAGACCAAAGACCTGTAAATGGAGCATTTGTACCACAAGGCACATGGACTAGACCAGGTATTTGTTAGGCAATTCCCTAAACTGTATTTACAGGTACACATCATGGAAAAATAATGTATGTACACTATACAAACATACACACGTTCAAAGTTCCAAGATCACAACGAAACTTATGTCCCCATTGTGGAAAATAGTAACCTCCACACTCCAGCTTTTGTAAGTCCTTCAAAAACTGTCTGCCCATGAAGCCCAAATTATTTCAAATCCACACTATAATAAAAGTATCAGATGTCTAAAACAATACTTGATTGACAATCATTTGATTTAAAATTTGATTATCTTGGATCAAATTAATGAAAATGTTATCAAATTAAATGTATTTAATTAAATTTGTTCAATAGTCTAATTGTTTAACCTAGACCCTCCAGTAGAGTTGAATATAATTAGAGAAGGTATTGACGGAGTATGATATTGGTAGCTACGTGGAACAAAAAGTCCCGCCATACTACAGCATGAGTGGTAATAATTGTTTTCCCCCAAGGTTAACATTAGCAGTGCACAATGTTTACGTAACCCAGTCTGTGTGCAAGGACGTATATTGAAATAAGTGCTTAAGGTCTCTTTACTAGAGGCTCCAAGGTGTTTCTAAACAAAAATAACATGTTATTTGAAATTACAGAGTCAAAATTGTTTTTTCTAGATAACCAAAAAGGATTTTAAAATTTGAGGGAAAAGTGATTAATATTAAATTTCTCTAAAATACAGGTCTGATGATACTGGGGACAACTGAAAATCAGGAGATCTATTGACCAACCTCAAAAACTTTTTCCTTCAAGTCACAAGTGCACACAGTTGTATATGTTTTAACAGAAAGAAAGGCAAAAATGCAAAAACAAAACCTTTAAGTTTATAATACAGGTACTACAGAAATTTGGGGTAGTTGAATTTATTGACAGGTTATTGTTGGCTTGGTACCCAGCTGTGAATCCTAAATTCAGAAGTTCATACTACCAACAGCAGAGTCTTACTTCTATTATTGTTTGGAAACACCAAGACTATGAAAATAATTGCTTTACTTAGTATGCTTAGGATTACAACAACAAAAACTTCTTTAGTCTTTCTACTTTTCACTTTTTTAGTATCTTTGTAATTTATTTAAAAACTCAAAAGACATGATTTGCTCTTTAATTTATATATTTATATAAAACACTTGTCTTAAATTTAATAATTTAAAAAAAACTTTAATCATAACCAGAAATAATACTTTTATTGGTCATAAATAATCATAATTTATGTTATTAAAAAATTTAAAATATATTAAATATACACCAACACAAAGTTTGTACCCATGACTACATATCAACAATTTCAGCCTATAAGTGTATCGTTGAATATTGTGTTCTTTAAATTTATATCTGTCGTAAAACAAATATAGACACTCTCATGGATACCATTTAAGCGATCACTTAATGTGTTTGAGCAGAAGGTGGTCTCTAAAAAGAAGGACAACTGTTAAGGAGCTTAGCATTCAAGAAATCTTTGCACAAATGAAATAATCTCATGTTAAAATACGCGTCCATAACTTTTAGTATACAACTTCTTATTTTAAAAATTTAGATCAAGTGCTTGGTAAACATCTTACTTGTGACAACTATTTCTGACTGACAAAATTCAGGCTAAACTTTAAATCAACATAAATCATTTATAAAGACAAATAGTCGGATATCTGAACCACTTAGTACTTATTCACATGGTCAAAACTCTTACTGGTGCTATCTATTTTTAAATCAATAATGTGAACTGCTTTTGTAGGAGTTTTTAAATATAACATTTTTCAACATTTTTAGATGTTAAAAATAGACTTTTAAGCAGTTGAAATAAGAGAATATTTGTGAAAGCCCATTACTTGGTAATTATGCAACCTTTAATACTCTAGCAACAAGAATGTGTTCATAGCTTCATAGTACATGGATGCCGCACTCTCATTATCATTTCCTATGTTCAGTGGACCATGAAATTGGGGAAAAACTTGAATTTGGCTTTAAAATTAGAAAGATCATATCATAGGGAACTAAGTTTCAAGTTGAGGGGACTTCAACTTCATTAAAAACTACCTTGACCAAAACCTTTTTTAACCTGAAGCAGGACAGACAAACGAACAGACGATTGGACAAACAAACAGATGTACAGACCAAAATCATAATTCTCTAGGTGGGACATAAAAATTCTTAGTAAAACAGTTACACACTGTACTCAGCATGCTAAGATGACAAATATTTGTCTTTAAAGGGGACAGCATTGACACCAAAACCTAAAGCAGGGTTTACACAAGTCTACTAGAAAGTGTTATATATTAAAATATTAATAGAACTTACATGTATAAAATACTATATATAGTTTAAATTGCAGGAGCCTGTGTTAACCAAGAGATAACAAAACCTCCAGGGTTTTCCATAAGAACCGGCCGCCGGCCAAATTGACCGGTTCAAGCAATTATTTGGCCGGTTCAATCGTCATCAGTCTAAAAAAATTGGGTGCATATTTTACTTATACGACTATTTTACATTTCGTAACTTTATTGATCTTTATTATGATCTTCATTTCTTGAAGTTTTATTTACGTTTGAGAGTTCCGGTTTGTATTTCTATCGGAACACACGGCCGTTATCCATCGAAAGAGAAACTCCCGAGAGATATCGAGTATTTATGCAAGTCATGCCATGTCAAGGTCGTTAAAAACTTTCGTTTGTTGTTGAAGATGAAACGTTCCATTACAGATTTTTTCCCCTCAAAGCGACACAAAGGTGTGGATTTTTATGATAATACAATTTATAAAGTTTGCATGCATTGTTTTTCAATTTGTTCTGTTGTGTTTATAAACGGATAGTTTAAATCGCGAATGAATCGATGACATAGCAGTGTTCCAGCTAGGTCGTTTCAGAGGGCGCGGCGCCCACCCTTTTTTCAGTTGCGCCTGTGCCCTTTTTGACGATTTCGGGGCGCCCTGTGCCTTTTTCTAGGCGTCCTGCCCTTTTAGAGATCGATGGTGTTTGATTTCATTTCTTTGTTGACCCTATAATTAATATCGATTTTCATCATTAATCAAAGTAATTAATACCTGCAAGTTAAATTGACAACCTACTGACTTCACTTGACAGCTTGTGTGTCTAACAAACTGTTAATTAATATTACCTTCAGGAGCTTTAGGTCATAAATTATCCGCGAATTTGAAGCGTTTGTAAATATATTTTCTCAGTTATTTCCCCCTTGTTTAGCTTCAATCAAATTTATTATCCTTCAAATGTTATTTACTATTAAAAATTGAAATAAACATGAATTTAATAAGAAATTGCATAATTATGCATATTTAGTGATCAGAAATTTATTTTGAACTTGCAGAGATAAATATTTTGCAAATTATTTTTTATCTTTATACTTTTTTAAACGTCTGACAGATTATGATCACTACCTTTTCTTCAACATTGATATGATAACTACATGCAATGACATCTGTAAACATGAGGAAAAGTATGATGACAAATACACTGATAATTACAGTACACTAGCATCACACTATTAACATTAACTGTTTAATGGTTGATAACTATTTTATAGTAAAAGAAATATAGTTAACTTTAACTATCAAAATAATGTTTGATTTACATCTTTAATAAAATATGCCTTTTAAAAATTATCTTTCACGCGTTAAATGTGCACAACACTTCAAACAAATACGGAAAAATTCCTACGATAAAGGAATATTTACAAATCAAATATGTGCACAATAATTTGCTTAATTTTGTCAACGTTCATGACGTTTAAATTATAGTAGTATTCAAAGTCTTAAAATTGTGCAGACAAAATTTTTTAGAAAAAAATTCTGCTAATAATATGCCCATTTAACAAGCATGAAATATTGTCTTAAAATTCGTCAGATGCCAGGATTTTGAATCTAGATTTCAAAAATTTTTCGGGGGGGCAAGCCCCCCCGTACCCCCCCTATTATCCGGTGACCGCCTACTTATTCATTTTGGCCTGTTAGGCCAAAATGAATGGAAAACCCTGAACCTCTAGACGAGTTAACATTATGAAAAAGACAGAAAAAAATATTTCTAAGATCATATCTTAATGCTCATGCATGTTACACAACAGTCACTTCCAATTAACAGATATAAATCTGCAATAATTAATCAATGTAGAGTGCTGTGGAGTCATTATTATTCAAGACATACCAATTTTCCTTGGTTCTGTGGATACAGATGAATTTAAATTTAAATTGTTATTGAACTACAAATTATCTGATGGTTTGTATGCCAACATTTGGAAACCACAATATGAAATATTAGTACTATACTAGTAGTCTATACATGTAGTATCCACAAAATACATGTTTTCACTAAACCCAAGAAGTTGGTACTCAGGTAGATAAATAAAAACACAATATATGCTATTTCTTAGACTATATAAATGTACAATGTATATGAACATTTGATTTAGTTTTATTGGTATTTAAAACCACTTTCAGCACTATTGTGATATTTCATGGCGGTCAGTTTTTAATGGTGGAGATCTGGAGTCACTGGAGGAAACCACAGACCTTCGATAGGAAAACTGACAATCCTGGTTAATCAAAATTAGAGTCAATAGCACCTACATGAGTGGGGTTTGAACTGACAATCTCAGTGTTTACTGGCTAGTGATAACAGTAGTTGAACTACCTAGACCTACCTAGGCAACAATATGTAATAATACATGTATGTTATATATGCATTGCAGCAATAAAGATGTGGAGCAAATATCCCTACCCACCTACACTACCTATTTTTTTTATTGCTTTCTTTTTCCTAAACTATGGCACAAAAAGAAACCAAAACAAGAATGTGCCCATAGTACACTGATTCCCTGCTCGCACTATCATTTTCCATGTTCAGTGGACCGTGAAATTTGGGTCAAAATTTAATTTGGAATAAAAATTAAAAGATCATATCACAGGGAACATGTGTACTGAGTTTCAAATTGATGTGACTACAACTTCATAAAAAACTACCTTCACCAAAAACTTTAACCCAAACTTTGCACTTTCATTTTCTATGTTCAATGGACTGTGAAATTGGGGTCAAAACTTTAATTTGGCATTTATTTTAGAAAGATCATATCATGGGGAACATGTGTACTAAGTTTCAAGTCAATTGGACTTCAACGTCATCAAAAACTACCTTGACCAAAAACTTTAACCTGAAGCAGGACGAACGGACGGTCAGACAGAGACACAGACCAGAAAACATAATGCCCCTCTACTATCGTAGACTGTGGGACATAAAAATAATTATATGAAAATGTTCTCCTGCTTTTTCTGTTAGTTTTTAAAGAAGATTAGTTAAAATCTCTACTTCAGATTTTTTCTCTCACATTACAGTAGTTTCTCTGTCCAAACTATTCAATCAATGCATCCAGATCTTTGCCATAGTCTTTATATCCATTATTTATCATTAAAGAGTATTTAACTTGGGCAAGGTGAGACAATTCAAATAAAATGAAATGAATTACTTTCCTCATGTTTGAAACATTCCTGTTGATCCATGTTTAATTCTAAATGGTAGAATGTTTGCCCGTTTACCACTTGAAAGAGATGTGTGTGTGGTCAAACACACTCTCCTTCAACAAAGCCTACTGAAACTCTTCTTTTAAGAAATTTGGCTTGATTTGTTTTATACAAGTGTAATATTTTTTATTGCTGCAAATTTGAATACGTTTTAAAAGGTCATAATAAAATGCCAAATTGACATAAGAAATAATTTGGATAAAAAACATTATGTGTGCTGTGCAATGGCAAAAAATATTTGAATTCTGAGAAAGTTCCCATAAATACTAATTCAGGGTTTCAGAATTTTGAAATATCAAGAGTTCAACTTAAGTCACAACATTTACATTTTTGTATTTTGGTGCTAATGAATAATCATACAGAGTTATGAGACCTAGCCTTGTGGTAATTAAAATTTCAAGCAGAATTATCTAACTTAGATTCTGAAATCATTATATTATCAACCAATCAAAATAATGTTGTTTAGTGTTTTGCACACCCATTTTGTTAAATTGGAATATAAATGTACTCAGTATAGTTTTATGATCGAGAACCCTAGGCTTTCCCATAGGGATTGTTGATGAAAAAAAGAACTATATTTTCAATGAAATGTACTGCAGACTGTAGAGTTATCTCCCATTTCTGAGAACATTTCATACTATGTTTATCTCAACCATGACTATGGATAAAAGTAGATATTATCTGTACTTTTTGAAAATAATTTGCATGAGAAACAATACATCAAAGTAGGCCTTCCACTGACTAACCACCTTTTACATGATCATTAGGTACTTTGATCTTTTTCAGTAACTATATATAGATATCATTTAACTGGATATTGCATTATTTCTATGAAGTCATAATGAAGCTCTGTAGTTTGGTCTTCTGTAATGCAAATAAAACAGATTTTGTTGGAGTCCGTCTGCAATTCAGTTGTCATTTGTACATGTAGCTGAATATCATTTTTTTATATTGATCGTTTTGTACATGAATCAGTATATGTTAGATTTTTCAATTGAATTGTTTTACATTTGTCATGTTGGGCCTTTTATAACTGGCTATGTTATAAATGGGTTTTGGCTATTGTGGAAGCCATATATATTTAAACATGTATAAACCCTATTTGTTAGCTCAAATCAACTAAAAGAAAAGAGAAGAGGGACCAACCACTTTTCATTTTAAAATTAGGTACCATCTTGTTGTGATCTCTAGTTCAAATTAAAAAATTTAAACTATAAAGATGATTTATGAAATTTTGACTATCCTTAATTGATTAAAACATAATGAATTAGTTGCCATCAATATTTCATTAGTTTTACCACACTACCTCGTATCGTCAGTTAATCTACCTCAAGTACTGATCAATATTCCCGTTTTAATTGCATCTATCATACATTCGAAAAAAATAAATCTGTGTTCACGATGTCAAAGCTAATGGTACATGCAATTCATGCACAATAGATAAGCATCTCACCGATCGATACTTATTTATTATCTATGTTGTAATGAAAGACTACTCGGAAATTTAAAAAGAAAAAAAACAAAGGTTGATACATTCAAATCTATCATGCAAGAAGTGAACTTCCTGACTAGTAACCAGCCAACAAACAAAGTCTACGAAAAGCCAAAAAAATATAATACGGTCATTCAAATTCAATTTTTAACTCTTTGAAATTTTCAGGGGTGAGCTGTCAGTCAAGTCAGTACATTTTTTGTAGTAATGAGTAGGCAAAATTCTACTTTAATTAAAATTTTAAAAGTTTGAAGAGCAAAATATGATGCAAGAAAGTCGGTTTTAATTTTTTTATAATTAAAAATTTGCTTTTCCCCAGTCAAAAAAAACCTCTTGAATAAAATTTCAAAATAAAAGGTGAAGGTTATGATTCAAGTGATATTTTGACACTCGTTAATAGATGCAATGAACCTTTAAACTTTAAATGTAAATTTGAAGGTAGTATGCTATGGGTGTCACAGAACTAGATTATTATGCTTGATTTTTATTGGTTTAAAAATTGACATTTTAAGGGGAGGTAACTCTGAAATAGTGCATTTTCTGAAGGAATCTATGTGACATTTAGCTGTTCTATATTTATTAGCAGGAAAAACATAGTGACCATATCTTTGCTTTTGATATTCTCAAAGAATTTTCTAAAAACTATCTTCTCATATTTTATTTTACAATTCTATCATTTAGTTTAGCTTCTATTTATAAATCACATAATGCTGTTTTTTCATGTACATGTACAAAAATGTATAATTCACACAAAATGTATCATCTGTATCTTGAGAAAATGCCTGGTAAGCTATAATTTTTGTCATAATATCATATCACAATTATATACATTGTACTACATTTTGGCAAATTCTATCATTTTTATTTGTACTTCTGTATACCACCTGAACAAGAAAAATATCACATTTTGGTTGGTCAGAAGGCAAAGTAAACAACCATTATCATTTGTTACTTTTTGAGAACCTTTTTGTGATCAATATCGTTTAGAAATATGCTTCAGTTAACCATAACCATATCATTTCTTTTTCAACTTTTAAGTAAGTGTTGAGTATGTAAAAAGTTTTGAGATGGTCATTTTTTTATATTACAAATTTGAATGGGTTTTAAAGGATTTTTGAGAAGAGAAGAAAACCTTACACATACTTTACACAAGCAGTAACATGGCTTTATATCTTTAATAACAAACACTAAGTTATTCACAACATCAAAAATATAACATGTTACCATTCAAAATGTATAATGAGGTGCGCTACATCAAAAGAATTAGTAATACAGCACTTTAAATGTATGTCTTCATTCAATAATATAACTTCAAAAGATACAGCAATTGAATACTAGCAAAAAAGGTTGCATGTACAATGTATTTTGTTTATTTTACAAACTCAAACCAGTATGCATGAGTCTTTATTCAATTTCATAACTTCAAAAGATACAGCATTTGAATAGAAGTATAAAAAGTTACATGTATGTTGTTTTATTTTCCCAACTTCAATGAGAATGCATATTTTAAAAACTTTGTTCAACAACATGACTTCTAAAAATACACCAATTGAAAAGTGGTAGAAAAAAAGTTACATGTATTTTGTTTTATTTCACAAACTCCAAGTAGTATGCAAAATAGCAGTAACATCAACAATACTACACAAGTATTGTTCACAATGCGTGTTTGAAGAAAAGGCTCAATAGATATTGAATAAAAAAATCCAAAACCACTAACTAATATTTATTATGTTTAATTAAAGAGCAGATGACCATCATGTTAGACTGCTTATTAAATGTGAATGTAGCCTAAGAGTGAACTGATCAAAAAGGTCCAATTGCAGATCTGAAAATCATGTTGTTTAATGGACATAAAATCAAATTATTTTTTTCCATAATAATTATCAGTGTCATTAGAAAATATATGAGTTATATAGTCCTAGTTTAAGTTAGGTATCAAAGATCAGATATATTTAGATTGAAGCCGATGAAAAGACTGAGAAAAAGTGTTGGATAAAAATATGACACAACAGTTACAGAGTTAAATATGATTATATTTTCACTTTATGATCAAAATGAGAGGAAAGTCAAATGATACAACAATTAAAATATATCACAAGGTTAACAATGTAAACAAAAATCTATCCAGTGATATTGGACAAACTGTTTTTCTTATTAAACTGAACTTAACCATTTGTTTTGATTTAAAGAGCATCTAGGGCCATAGAAATTAGAATAAATGTTAATAACTTATTAACTATAAAGTCATTTTAAATGTTTGCAAAAACTGAACTTCCAGAGAACATTTTGAACAAAAAAAGTTATTTTATCTACCTTGTGAATGTAAAGCAGCATTTCAAAGCCAAAGGGTTTTTTTAATGTTTGCATATGGACCATAATTTGCTATTGGGCTCGTTTCCTATAACTATAGAAAAGTGATAAAATTGTGAATTACTGTAAGAAAAGTTGTAACTACATCTAAAGATGCCATTATGTTTATCAACATACAAGTGTATGCTACTCTTCCCTAGAAAAAAAATTGAAATATACAAATTTCAAAGATTCTACAACCGTATTTTCGTTTCTCGCGTTACTTTTTGCATCCGAAGAGCATAACGCTGACTGATTTATAGATAATCGTCACCGGCAAATTCGTAACTTTTGCTTTCAAATAACAAAGAACATCGACCAATAACAATAGTCAGAAGAAAATGCCGAGAACTATAAGTATTTATGTAGCAGATGTAAGAACAGTGGCGTGACTTTTGTGTCGGATTTCGTAACGCAAATTTTAGATGATGATATCTGCTTTGTTGTAATAGAATTCTTAAAAACAATATGCAAATATGAACTCTCGCGAGATGTTCAAACAGGTAAATCAGAATTGATTTACATTCTTGTTTTGATCTTCGTAATAATTAAGTAAGAAAATGACGTTATCGTTATGCATTACATTTCACACGAAACAGAAGTCCAGTTATTTATTAAAATTGTTTTTGTCTTTAAGTTCTAATCATTTCCGGTCATACGTGAAACATGTGACTAACATGTGATCACGCCCTTACAGCCGGACATACGATATACTAGTTCTAAACATTGTTTTTGTTTCCAACGGGATGTTAGCAAACATAATCTGTAGACTTGTTTCGACTTGTTTAAAAAGGGAATATACAATTTTCAACGAGATTGCGCCGGGGGTCTATTATTTTTCCTATGTGCATAATGTTAAATACGATCTTGTGTGAAAATAAATGCCCAATGACTTGACAAAATCGATTTCAAATTGGACCGACGTATAAACATACTACGCTTCCCAATAACGATGTAAAGGGTCCTTGGAAAATTCAATCGAAATTACGTCTCTTATCATGGTGCCGATGTTCGTTGGATTGATTTTGCTTCAGCAGTAAATATTACTGGATATTTTAGGTGAATAAAGATAATTAAATGAAAAATGCATGTGAATATACCGTTACACTTGGAATGTACAAAATTGGTAACTTTGTCACAATTTTTAATTAATTTTTTTTATTCATGTTCTGCAAACACTTTTCAGAAACGGAATAAACTTGTCAAAGGAAAAGTAAACTTTTACCAGGCATTACTTGAAAGGAAGAACTTTATTGATTTTAGCCCACTAAAGTAGGTTAAAATGTGGAAACCATGTAGATGGTGTACAGGTCACAAATATCACATGGTGCCTATTTTAAAGATTTTAATTCCAAGTTAAAAGTTTTTTTCTTTACTGGATTTAAAAAAATTTACATTGCCAATGATTTGGAATAAATTTTATATAACTGGAATTTCAAAACCAAATATAAATATATTTTTTTGGCCAAAACATCAAGATACAACGATTATGGTATCCTGTATCAATGAAGAAAATATGGAAAATTCTGAATAAATTGTACTAATTGTTTTCAAAACAAGCACATATTTAGGAGTTTTATAATACTGTTACATTTAAGATGGATTTTAAGAAAAAGTATAATGTTCAGATTATTTTTAGCAGATTTTGCAATAAAATAAAACTAAAAAAATGCTTTCGGTTTCTTATGGTTTCCTGTCACGTTTAAAAAAAACTTTAATATAACATTGAAAATAGATTTTAAATATTAACATGAAGCAAGTAACACTGGTAATGGTGTTTATTTATGCCTTTTGAATTATATTGTGCAAAATAAAGAAAATAAAGATTGGTTTCCTGTTTGGTTTCCTGTCACGTAAAAGGTGAATCAAAATGTATTAATTTTTTCTCGAAAAACTCATACTATTCTAACACCAACACAACCCACAAAATAAAAGTTAAAATTTTAGAACTTATAAAAAAGGATACAAAAAGAAACCAAAGGCTGAATACCAAAATATGGTCCATATAATTACACAAAATATTGAATCTTCCTCCTTACCAAGATAACTTAATCATAATATCAAATGGTCCCAGCTTCATATTGAGCCATCTTACATCATAACATGTATATGTACATGTCCAATTTTATGAAATGGGCTAAGAAATTTAGGAATATGCTCCCATTACCCCCAACCTGAAATTACTTGCACATTCTGACCCGAATGTTGACACCAGGATGGACCCTACAGACTTGAAAAAGTTGCAAACATCAAAGCAGGAGGTAACATTCAGGGTTCTTCTAAAAATTTAATAGCTCCAGTTTATGAAACGGGCTAAGGACTAGAAGAATAATGCTGTCATTATCTCCCACATGAAATTACTTGCACATTTTGACGAAAATGTCGACTCCAGGATGGACCCTTTTTGTTGCAAAAATCAAAGCAGGAGGTTAATTATAATATTTTTCTAAAAATTTTAATTGCTTCTGAACATGTAAAATGAACATAAACAAGTCAATCTATTAGAGAAGTAATCCTAGACCTTTGAAGTTTCTCTTATTAAAAAAAATATAACTGGTGTCACAGTAATTATCAAGTCTCCTTATCTTTTTCATTTAAATACAAACAAAAGATAAGATCTTTAAATGAGATCCTAAAACAACAAAATAACAAAAAGTAAGTAAATTAGTAATGATATACCAACATAAGACTAAGAGGTCTATAAACTCAGTGCATTTTAATGGAACTTTTTCTTATAGAAGCCTGAATATTAATTATGTGAATCAGCAGAAAACAAGGTCTATCTGACTATCGCTGATAATTATGTTTTTCAATATATCCTATATTTCATATGCTACATGTACATATTACATATACGTGTTTTTTGTATATTTCCTTTTTTATAATAAATACCAACAAGTCAATTATCATAAAAGGCCTGCATGTTCATTTGTATATATACAATGTACTGTGGATCAGGATTCATCATTTGTTGGATACCAATTCTGAGGATTTCATGGGTACAAGGAAACCAAGAAATTAGGGCCTTTGAAAATTAAATGCCTGATTAAAGACATACAATGTATTTCATATAGGCCTGTACATAGACTTCAACAAAACCCCAAAATTTAGTATCAAAGAACATGAAGTCTTCCTTGACACATGAAAATGGGTAACCATGGAACCAGTCCTGACACTCAGACAGTAAGTAAAATACCAAAAATTTGACTTACCAATGACGATTGTGTATTGACCAAGAATATTCAGTGGAGAAGATTTTTTTTAAAGTTAAAGAATCTTAAAGGACAATAATGAAAGCAAAGTGATAAGAAAAGCTCACTCTGTACCATTTTGTCCCAAGGTGCAAAAACCAAAATGGTACAAATCTGTTTATTTCTGTTAATTGTTTCTCGACATTTAAAAAACATAAACATGTCAATCTTTATTACAAATAACCCTTTGAAGTTTCTCTTATTACAAATAATTTCAGGTCACAGTAATTATCAAGTCTTTTTGCATGTTAATGCAAATAATTGAAATCTATGATTAGATTTTTAAATGAGATCGTTCAAGCCTTTTAAGTTTGTATGTAAAAAACATTTTTTAAAACAATTTAAAAACTCCATGTTCAAATCTTAAATGTGATCTAAGCCTAAAATTTTGTTGAAGGATTCTTAAGTTTCTTATTCTTGTATATATCCTTTTATACTACTACTATTACAGAATCACTGAGCGTGTTCAATGTTGTTTGCTATTCAATGCACACTTGTAACCAGGTCAAAAACAATAGAATCAACCAAATAGATATATCTCAATAAACATTAAACTTTAAGGCATACAATTCAATGGTTATGCTTTATTATGCCAATTTCATACATGTACATGTATGTCTGTAAAATGAATACAGCGTATAGTGTACTAAAATATGCACAATTTTATACTTTAATTAACAACTTCTACGACGAAAATTACTGCTTGATCATGTTGATGGCTCTAAAAAACATTGCCTTTATACAATAATTTAATAATACTAATATAAGAAAGTGTAGTCTGAAAATATGCAGATTTCCTAGGGACAACTTTTGCTTCTACCAAAATTTGTATTGAGCAAATAATTGAAATGGGTAAGAAATAATTTAAAACTTATATCTGGTCAAATCAAATTGGTGTATGACCCAAATAGTATTAGTGGCAACGATTTACAAATAGCCATTTTACTGTTAAAAGCTTACATTAAAATAAAGAACATCTACATGAATGATGATGTATCATTTAAACTTTTAAAGTCATTGTTTTCATATTTTTTAAAGAAAATGAAACTTTAAAAAACTATTTGTCATTTGATTGCTTTTTTCCCTATTAATATTTGACATATCTAGACTGTGCAGTTAACAAAATCACAATTTTAGACAAGGTTCAAGTATTATTTGAAAAAAATATAATATTTAAAAGTCATTATTATTGAGTCCGAAATTTGTTTTTGCAGAAGACACATTTTGGACTTTTTGCGATTTTGAGCTTAAGGTTCCTACCTCGGCCGAACTTGGCCTCATTTTGCCCCCTTCGTTATAGGAGTTAAAAATCTCCTGTCTGCTCATGTCATAATTTCCACTGTCACATCCTCAAATCCTCTTTATTCTCATAGAAAAAATGCTAGCGACCTCCAAGCCGTGATTGTTTCCATGCATGTCACGTGTTTTCCGGTTTTTAAAAGAACTGCTATCCTGTATTCTTGAACCATTAACGGCAGTTATTGAGAGAAAGAGACCAGTATAAACTTAATTTGAGGAGCGTTTCAAAACACAAATATTAAAATCATACGGAAGAATGAAAAGACGCATTTTTTAATCACTGTTTGTTTTAATTGCATAGGCGGGGTCAAATACATTGAGTGGGGGATAATGTTCGAAATCCCCTTTATCCTGGGCTGGGAACCCTCTTTTAAGATGGTTGCCAACTTGGATCCGCCCGTTTTTTACGGACGTTTCCGAAAATTAAACTTTTTTCTCGACATTTTTCATCTCGGTTGTTTAAATATGGCAAGAAACTAGTTCTATAATTTTTAGATATGGCAGTATGCTATTTAGCCGGCTTTGATTAAGATATCTTAATTCAAGTCGGAAAAATAGTCTATTTCTTATTTCTTCGCTAGGAATGGCTATTTTGCCGGCACTAGCAATATAGTTGATTTGTTATTTCGCCGGTTCTTTTTGAATAGTAACTTTTGATAAATGTGCACCGCCAACATAGATAATCAAATAAATTAATTACCGTGATATTATTATACCAGTATAGAATAGAATAGAATATTTTTATTTCCCATATTACAGGGCCCATAAAGGGCATAACATCAGATACAATTGATTTACATAATTGGTAACAACAACAACAATAATAGAGGCATAAACATATATATATTTGGAATATAAGCAGAAACGTCCACCAGCAGTGGAATCGACTCAGTGGTGTAAATAGTTATCAAAGGCACCAGGATTATAATTTAGTACGCCAGACGCGCGTTTCGTCTACATAAGACTCATCAGTGACGCTCATATCAAAATATTTATAAAGCCAAACAAGTACGAAGTTGAAGAGCATTGAGGATCCAAAAATTCAAAATAGTTTTTAATGTATTTGGCTTCCACTTACCTAAGCCAGCAAAATAGCATTTTTTTTCTATTTTACCAGCGCCAGCAACAAATTCACTATAATGCAATTTCTTTTAAAAAAAATAGGCTATTTTGCCGGCTTGAATCATAGGATGTTTTAACCAGAGCCGGCATAAAAACAAGAAATTAATTTGATATTTTGCAGCTGCCTATACATATTATCGTCGTACTTACGAAGTGTGCTTTCATTTATGATTTAGGTAGTCTGGAAGGTTTGTAGACCAAAAATAATATATATAGGCAGTACCTTGAATGATCCGTGATGTCACTGGGACAGTGTTATTTGACTTTCCATGCACGACAACTGCTTGTGAGCAATTTGAAAAGATTGAACTGAGGGTACAATTAAATGTGAATCTAGAAATGCCACAATCATAATTGTCCGTCTGTCGTTTTGTAATTAATATGCATGTCTGTCTGTCTGTCTGTTTGTTGGTTTTTGTTTTGTATTTTAGTAGCAATCCTATTGTTTGGATTTTATACTAATACAATTCTTATTCTTATTTTTATTCTTATTCTTATTCTATATAGTTCGGAATAAAAAGTAATGAAATATCTTTTGAAGGTTTTGTCGTGTTTTAATATTTGTTCCTGAGTAACAAGTACAAAGCAAGAATTTGTATCCTACCTTTATTATTATTGTATCGAAGCAGTACTGTGAATAAAAATTGTTTTACTTTTCTTTTTTAAGGATCTTCTCTATCTCTATTTCTACATTGTATATTTATAAAGAACGTCATATTACATTTTCTGTCTATGCCAGAACTGTCTTGACCACAATTTGACAATATAAATCAAAGAAGGATAACTCAAATGAGCTAAGCGAACCATTTGAGTCGAAAAAAAATCCGACCCAAAAATATCATGAGTTTTGAGAGAAATACAAATCATGTGAATAACCCTGATCCAATCCTTCTTTGTCCGAAATAGTTAAGTATCCCCTTTTTCATATCAAAGTATTTTATTTTACTATGATTTCCATTTTAGTCTGCAAATATCTGCGTCAATATATATATAAAATTCCGCTGATTGGTTGAATTTCACTTTTCGGAACGCATTCAATATCTGCATCAAAAAAAGATCTGTAACAATTAGAATTTCGCTGACTGGGTGGTCAAAATAAATATTCCTCTAGTTTTTTAAAAAGGGCTACTCATCATATAATAATTTGTGTATGAAGATACACTTGATAGATAGTAAATATATTACCATAACTTTGTATAAGTTTTAACCGGGGTGCGTAAATACAATTTAAAGATTACATGTTGGGTATTTTGGAATTCTGACCCATAAAGTTTTGCAGGTTTGATAGATCATAAATTTGGTTATACAGATCTATAAAGGCAGATGATCATGAAGGGCAGATGATCATGAAGGGCCTGTACTTCAAAGTATATCTCCTGGTCAATATTTACAGTCGTCTACGACTCCTGACCATTATTGGAAGATGGTGATGATCACTGACTGGATTGAGCTCTTGGTCATGGTGTATAATTGTTGAAATTCTTCGCTTTGAGCTAATTTTATTGTTATGCAAATGCATTCTTTGTGAAATAAAGATTTTGACAGGCAACTCACATCTGCATGAACTGTTAAGTAAGACAATTAAAACTGTCGACACAAGGATTTATTAAAGAAGCACTGAATCCAATGTAAGAATTTAAAGGGGGCATCATGGCTATAAGATACATGTACAGCCTATGAATTAAAATATGATTTGGATGTTTGTTCAATCCTTAAATAAAGTGAAAACGTGTTTAAATAAGAGGCGAAGGTACCAAACGGACATCCCAACTCACAAGTCGAAAATAAACTGACAATGGCACTGCTAAAAAGGAATAACACAAACAGACAAACAATATAACTCAAAACACAACACGCCTCTGGGTGCGGGAATTTCTCGCTACATTGAAGACCTGTTGGTGACCTTCTGCTGTTGTCTTTTCTTTGGTCGGGTTGTTGTCTCTTTGACACATTCCCGATTTCCATTCTCAATTTTATGTGGACTAAGAGACTAAGCAATACGAATCCAAACACTTGTTATCTAAAGTGCTCCACGTGTGGCACCTGTCGTGTTGCGCATGTTAATACAAACCCCGTAACAAGTCTAATTCCGGTAGATCACATTCTTGAAAAGGGACGGGATTGTAGTTACGACATAAGGAACACATCTGTTATCATCTCTGAAGATAACAACCAACTCGTGATGGCGTCCGTAAATTTACATAGGGATTTTTTCAACTTTATATATATATATATATTTGCGAAAGCAAATTTACAGATCTAACATTGTTGGGTTGATGTTTAGACAAGGTGTATATATATATATATATATATACTCGTTTATATCTTTTTGTTTGGGCTTGTATCATATTTTCCCTCCGGTTTATATGATCTGTTCATCCTATATTGACTCTTAAAATTCAAGAGTTTATCTAAAAATGAGTGTACTGGTTATATGGCCTTCCAAATACCGTTTCGATCCCTAACATCAGTGAAGAGACATTTATTGTCGAAATCCGGATCGACACCGTATGTTTGTGGCATAACATCGTTGCCACAAGTTAAAATTTCTTTTCTGTTCAATATTAAATTTATATTAAGATCCATTTTATTACATCTTGTGATCAATTTTATCTGGCAATCGCCAATGGCAGTCGGCAGGGTGAAAGAACATCAGTTGTTCGACCTGTTAGTAAATTGAGTTTTGTTTAAACATATTTTTTTTCACTTTTTTGGTCTTTTGGAAAATGTTGTTTGTGCTGTTTTTAGACCCTTCTACAACGAAATTTGTTTTACATGCATAAGTATAAAAATTGCGGTTTTTATCCAACGTAATCTCAAGTGCTCCACATGTGGCACCTGTCGTGTTGTGCATGTTAATACAAACCCCGTAACAGGTCTAATTCTGTAGACCACATTCTTGAAAAGGGACGGGATTGTAGTTACGACATAAGGACCACATCCGCTATCAACTGTGAAGATAACAACCAATTCGTGATGACGATTTAACCTATGATTCTATTTCTCGTCAAATTTTACGGAAATATGTGAAATCTTACCCCTGCACTTCTTTTGTGCATTAATTTATAACAAATACATGCATATGGTTGCCATGGATACATCAGAAGAAATTGTATTTTACCATTTTGACTTGGACTCTAATTTTGACTACTAGGTATATAATCTATGGATCATTCTGATTACATAAATATGCACATAAAAGACACAACAATAAGATTAATTTGCAAGAAAGGAAGGACATGCAAGGGGATTTTGAAATTTATTGGGGTAAATTTTAAATATTTTCCTGCTACTTAAGACAAGTAACTTGGCCATTCTCTTTCATGAAACGAAGCAATATCAACTGTTTTTCAATTTGTCTTTTAGCTTGGAATGAAGAATACATGTGTAAAGTGATAAAAAAGTTTTAAAAAAAATACCACTATTGCAAGATGAAAGAGAGTAAGATTGTATGTACTCTAAAATATCTTTGTTTTTTTTTAGTATCTACATCTGATTCATGCCGCCTCTACAATAGGTAGTGTCACAACAACTTTGAAGCCCGACTTTCATTTCTGATAAAATTTATGAGAATAAATTAGAAAGAGAATTCATGGAGCACTTGAAAGACCCAGCAATATACCATCGTGTGTAAGGACACTTATGTAGCAAATACAGTGATGGAAGATCCAGTTCTTCATCTTTGGTAGATAAATTCCAAAGGAAGATAGAACAAACCTATGATTATCCAGGATTTCCGCTTTAGTAAGTATCGGGGCGGTATATGTGGAGTTTTCAAGTGAATTGACAATACCTAATTCATTTATTAAGCAGGTTACAAAACCTGTAAACAGACTTATGAAGACGGGATATAGTTACGATACTGTTGTCAGGTCATTAAAGATTGCATATTTTGGCTTTAATATTGATTCACTTATATGTTCTTTGCATCGTAACTAAACACATTTATTTAAAACAAAAAAGTTGTTAGCATGACACTGGTTATGTTCTTCTCATATATTTTATGATAGTATGATACTGAACCCCTAACGGGAGAGATTGTGCCTGATATTCATATGATGAAGACATAATCTTTCAATCAGTTTAATTGAGGTCTGGAGCTGGCATGTCAGTTAACTGCTAGTAGTCTGTTGTTATTTATGTATAATTGTCATTTTATTTATTTTCTGTTGTTATATCTTTTGACACCGGACTCGGACTTCTCTAGAACTGAATTTTAATGTGCGTATTGTTATGCGTTTACTTTTCTACATTGGCTAGAGGTATTAGGGGAGGGTTGAGATCTCATAAACATGTTTAACCCCGCCGCAATTTTGCGCCTGTCCCAAGTCAGGAGCCTCTGGCCTTTGTTATTCTTGTATGATTTTTAATTTTAGTTTCTTGTTCATATAATTCGGAGTTAAGTATGACGTCCATTATCACTGTACTAGTATACATATTTTTTTAAGGGGCCAGCTGAAGGACGCCTTCGGGTACGGGAGTTTCTCGCTACTTCGAAGACCCATTTGTGGCCTTCGGCTGTTGTCTGCTCTATGGTCGGGTTGTTGTCGCTTTGACACATTCCCCATTTCCATTCTCAATTTTATCTTTATAACCTTTTACAGGTCATTTACAATTGGTATATAGACATAGGAAGATGTGGTATGAGTGCCAATGAGACAACTCTCCATGCATCCTAGACACAATTTATAAAAGTAAACCATTATAGATCAAAGTACGGTCTTCAACACAGAGCCTATGTTTACACCGAACAGCAAGCTGTAAAGTGCCCCAAAAAATTACTAGTGTAAAACCATTCAGACGGGATATGCTTAAATGTAAGAAACGGACTTTGTTAAAATAACAATGCCCGCTATGTTTGTATATGGATGTAATTAAAAATGAACAAACCAGGATGACACCCATTTATTTGATGGTATACCAATATCATCTTCTTTGTCAGTTACCAAATATGGTTTAGTATTGTCCGAAATAGGGTCTAAATTGAATAAATAATTGTAACGTTGTCGATGTAAAATATTAGTGTCAAATAACTGTCACGGATGTCTAAGAAACGGATAAATATATATTAAGTTAAAAGATCATTGATTCAGGATCCTTTTGATTATTCGATTGTATTAATATGTTAATGCCAAATTGTGTACATTTTATTTAATTAACTGAAATATTATATATGTTTACACTAATATCTGTCCCAAAACATATATGGTCCAGCTCGTATAGTGCCCCGGCATACGGTCTGGACCGTACACGTACGGTTCAAATACTCATATGGTTTGGAAGATCACCATCAGAAGTTTTAATCAAACTACGAATGATCAAATGTTTGTTTAAGTTAGTTACTAGAAAGTCTGAAGTCCTTATATTTTGTATAACTTATATAGCCACTGTCAAATTTGATACACATATTTTATGATTAAAACAATCAAATCATTTTTGACAAGTGGGACATGCAAAACTTGTATGCACAACATTTGTTTTTTCACTGTGACAAAACATGGCTGCATGTAACCATTAAGCAGAACTTAATAGATCAGTTCAAACAAAATTGGTTTACAAGTCTACGTAAATTATTAAAAACATTAAAGCATTGTTTAGTTTAAGGATATTTTAGAGTTAGAGAAATATTTTAGTATTTTGGATGACAGACAGATTTCTTTATTTTTAAAATTTCGAACTCTAAACGTAGAAACGTTTCTTACATTATCTATGTATGCAACTGTTTTGAAATATGTATAATTATTTATATACATTTGTTATTTGGTTTGTAAGAATATAGATACAAGGATCTTATAATCTGTTATAAACCATAATGAGTACCACTGTCATTACAAAAAGTGTAAGCTGTTAGTTGTGATGTCATTTATGTTATACTTAACTTGTGTTTTGTAACCTAGGGGATTACATGGGTGTATATATATTCAAGTGATTTCAAACTAGCTGACATACACATGCACACAACGTTAAACCGTCTTCGTGAGTTCACTGAGAGATTTCATTGCATTTACATTGACATTCATCTTCGCTGTTCAAAATGGTATGTCCTATGTATTTTTTTTTATTATTTTTTTTTTATTATCATTTTGTTATTATAATTTCATGATTTTTTTTTGTGTATGCTTTTATAAAAAAGAAGATGTAGTATAATTGCCAATGAGACAACTGTCCACAAGATACCAAAATGACACAGACATTAACAACCATAAGTCACCGTACGGCCTTCAACAACGAACAAAGCCCATACCGCATAGTCAGCTTTAAAAGGTCCCGATATGACAATGTAAAACAATTCAAACGAGAAAACATACGGCCTTATTTATATAAAAGAATGAACGAAAAACAAATATGTAACACATAAACAAACGACAACCACTGAATTACAAGCTCCATACTTGGGACAGGCACATACATAAATAATGTGGCGGGGTTAAACATGTAAGCGGGGTTAAACATTTTAGCGGGATCTCAACCCCACCCCTTAAACCTGGAACAGTGGTATAATAGTGGAAGATATAAGCAGGCAAAACCGAGGGAATTGTGCAAATGATGATACAAGCATGAAAATTACCACAAAGCATCATTATTATATACTTTTAAAGAAACAACTGCTGGCCATTAAAAAAAATCATTTTTTCAAGATGGCCACCGCCGTTTTCTAAAATGGCTGTTTTTTTCAGTTTAAAAATACTGATTTTTTTCTGGAAAACTTTTCGTTTACCTTCTTTTAGTGAAAAACAGATGTCAGGTTTGGTAGCTACCTTCTTTACATGTGAATAATTCACAAGACATGAGTATTTGACACATACAGGGTTTGCGCATGCGCGAAAATGTAACAAAATTCATTAACAAATATTTTAACTATTTACCATAAAATAAGTGATTTGGAATTTTCAATGATATTATGATTTGGTTTGATAACATTTTTCAAGGTTATACCACACATGATTTAACAATTTGCGCATGCGCAAACTAAATATAGACATAATGAGTGATTTGTATGCACTACTAGGGCAAACTGGTATAAATCGTAGTTCATCTCATTACGCTAAAAAGCAAGTATTACTAAGTGTAAAATCTATGATGCCACTGTTTAAAAACCTGCCAATTCAGTTGCAATGATCAGGTATTGGATGGATAAGACGGAAAATGTGGTTAAAACGAGAAAAACATCAATAGTAACGGCAGATCAGCCACTTTTTGTAATGGATATTCAGATGCCTGATTTGTACAGAGAAGATAAGTTTATCGTCATGTAAGTCGGATTTCACATTGAAATGACTTGTTATAAAATTTTGGGTGATATATTACGTGAAGGTAGATGGACACATGTGTCATGTGTCCTCACTAAAACCATTATTGCAACACCTAGAATGGCATATTCTTGTATATATTCAAATGTACCTAGGACTAGACACGCGCATCAGATAACTCTATGTGTTTTAGCTTGAAAGGTATATATCGGTTTAAGAAAGCTAAACACAGAAATTATAATCATGTCATGTTTTGACTCTGTGACGTTCAATGATTTGATAGACTGGCGTAAGAAAATATAGTCATCTCTACCACAGTTCAATTCCTGGCGTTCACTTATAAAATAAGAACTTCTTGTGAATTTGGTAGTATACTTATTTCATGAGTCAGATTTTGTACAAACAGTCTATATAAAGCATGATACTGTATTCATTTAGGTCTTGATCGTGTAACATATTCTCGATCGCGACCGACCTTCTCCGAGATATGGCTTCCCTTCTTTTAAGTCACCCACAGGTGGCAATTGATTTTGAACATTTTAAAATGATAATTGTAATGTACGTAAGACCAGAAAATATTTTTCTTTTAACACAATTGATCACACAAAAACAAAATAATGCAATTGTAAAGGGCGATGTGTTGTCATAGGTTTAACCGAAGACCTCATTTAGACGTATTGATGGTAGCTAGACCAGAAGTCAGTAGACTATCAGATAAATGTGCAAGATCTAGTGGTTTGAGGCATTATATAAAAGATGAACGACTTAATGACCGCACAAGGGTTTCTTTAAAAAGATCAAAGGCAAATAATTTGAAGATCGTTTGAAGCAAATACAAAACGAAGGAGAACCGGTTTCTTATAACCAGATTAAAAAGAACAACTCCTATTATGTTGGTAAAATAAAAGTGTAAACGTTTTTGTAAAAAAAAACAAAGCTAGAGCTCTTAGATATCTTTTCTAGACTTTTATTTTTTTGTCGCAGTGGACAAATTGATTTGGGATATTTCTTAATCCATAAAGACAAACTGCTCCTTCGTATTTGTCTTCGGATGTCATTTTAAACAGTGGTATTAAATCGGTGCAAATGGATAAACTTGAAACATTTTGTAATTTGCAGATCCAAATTCTGACGCATTTATCGTTGATAGAGCAGCAATGGTTAATTCCAGGCCACCTTGTAGGGAATTAATATTGGATGATTTTGCAATTGTGTTATACGGCCTTAAATAAAATCTTGCATCGATAAGTATTCAAGAGTAGATATTGTGTTAGATTTACTAAATGAATCATTGAAAGGCTAGATGTGAGAAGACAAAAGTTGGGTTTTAGTGTAGTTTTCTCTATATTGATGACAACGAAACGAAATTTTTCAAGTGTCTTGCCGACAGAACTGCTTCTGTGGAGACTAATAATGATACTTTCCAGCTACCCCTTGTAAGCATGAAGAAGCAGATGTACGAATGTTTGTCCATGTTCGGCCTGATTATGAAAATTGTTGTAGGACGGTAATTTAAGGTAGCACCGACACAGATGTAGTAGTATTAAGAATTGCAACACTCCAAAAATATGGTGGAACAAACTGTGAATAGGTTTTGGCAGGAATGAAGACTTTTGATGGCTTCCTGTACGTGATATATCAAATGCGTTTGGTCCTCGTGTAGTTACTCTTCCTTTCATTCATACATTCAGTGCATGTGACACTAAGGGAATAGGTCAGTTTGGATGACATAAGAAGTATTTCAACATGTAAGGGACGTACTTATTTCTTTGCTGAAGTATAAAGACACATACAAGGACATACAAGAAGCATTTGTTTGCATCATGTATGACAGAACAACATCACTATTTGCTGATAACGAGGCACGATGTAATTTTTACCCAAGAAGTAGCGGCATTGTGATGTAGTTCCGCCTACAAGAGGTTTTTTTTTTCGGAGCACATCCAAAGAGCAGCGTATCAATGATGATAAGTTTGGGCTCAGCCTGATTCATGTACCAATTCTTGAACACTGGGGTTGGATAAAAGAAAAAAAATGCGGCTACCGTAAAAGTTGCATCCTCCTGTCGGGAACTATTGAATGAGGAGGCGAAAAAACAGTTGTGTTGATGACTGTAAATGCTACCGTTCTGCCCTTCCTTCTGCGAGTTTTGTTATTGGCTACTGCCCGATAATTTTAAGATAACGAACCTGTCTTTCTAACAAAACTGGGCATTTAATCTTAACAAAGAATGTGATATCGCTTGTTAAGTTAATGAAAATAATAAAAAATACATTTTCAAAAATTTTGCCGCCATTTAAAACCGGAAATCACTCTTTTTTGTCATTTATGTGTTGTTTTTCGGTACTTTAGGGACTGTAATTTACGCTTAATAAAACCTTACATTGGATTATACATATAACACAACTTTCAAAGATTTACAACTGGATATGACGCCATTTGCAAAATGATCGGTGGCCATCTTAAAAAAAATGGAATTTTTGATGGTCAGCACCTGATTTCTTTTAATTATCGTTTAGTTCACCTGTATACCAAATTTCATGCTTGTATTTCATGCTTGTGTTACAACTTGTTAAATTGATGAAAATTATTTAAATATTTTTTTTACGTATTTGCATCTAATTTGGAAACGGAAACCACTTTTTTCTTCAGTTATGTCTTGTATTGTCGTACTAAGAAGCTGTTTTTAACGTTTTATCATATCTTACATTGAATTATACATAACACATTTTTCAAGGATTAAAATCCCTTGTAATATTGCTTGAAAGTAAAACAAATCGAAATTTTTGACTCGTTAGCCGACATTTTTAAACCGGAAGTCACCTTAAGTTTCATTAATGTATTGTCTAGTCGTTATTTATGAACTGTTATTTTCTTTTTATCAAATCTAACAATGGATTTCACTTATAACACACCTTTCAAAGGATTTACAAATATTGGCTAATTTGTTATGACGCCATTTTCAAAATGTGTGGTGGCCATCTTGAAAAAATGATTATTTTTTCTGGCCAGCAGCTATTTTTTTATAAGTATCATTTAGTTAACCTTTATACCAATTTTCATGCTTGTATCACGATTTGCACAATTATGTCCATAATATCTCCCACTATAATAGTACAACATAAGAACGAACTATATCAGTTTAAAAAGGCTTAACTCATCAGATGGACAAAAATACAATTGGATTTTATTTGTTTAGATCGAATAATTTAGAATTTACTCAGTTTTTAACTGAGACTACTATTTATGTCATAGTAGTCTCAGGTTTTTAACAGAAAATATATCAACATAGATAAAAAAAAATATTAAAAAAATCGGATTATTCTTTCAGAATTGAAAAGTTAAACTTTGATCAGCCATTTTTAACTTCTCCGGCTTGTGAAAATCGAAATTCGCGTTACTATTTCACATTTATATAAACAATCAATTGCCAAATAAAGTTCTTTATTATTTGAAAAAATGACAATTGATATATGCGTATTACCTTCTTCTTTTTTATCATTATTGAAAATATTATATGTTACTTTTTTATAGAGGGAATGCATTTCAGTCCACGTCGGACAGGCTGGAGTTCAGACCGGAAATGCATGCTGGGAACTGTATTGTTTGGAGCACGGCATCCAGCCTGATGGTCAGATGCCCTCAGACAAGACCATTGGAGGCGGTGACGACTCCTTCAACACCTTCTTCGGTGAGACCGGATCTGGTAAACACGTACCCAGGGCTGTCTTTGCTGATCTGGAACCTACTGTAGTCGGTAAGTTGATAGCAATTCTTTTCGTTTAAGGATTACGTTTATTTTGTATACGATTAGTTTTATTATTCGTAAATAGTAAACAACAGGATATATATATAAATATAAATGTAAAAGACAATTATATGTAATGAAAGAAATACTGATCGTTTGCTTATGTAGTTCAGCAATGTAGCGGGAACGTTCTTTCTTTTCTGCAGCATTCGATAAAAGAACTAAGACACTGTTTTATTTAAATAAATTTTGGTTTACATCTTCAACGTATATTTGTTCCGCCTCAGTAATAAAGTTCCACTGGAAACTTTTGTTATAAACAATGTCATAATGTCTGTTACTGTTGGAACACATATATGCTATGCCATTTATTCCGTTAGGAACATATTCTGTAATCTTTATTTTAGTGGAAATAAAATTTCCGCATACTTCCATTTGGATCTTATATACTATGAAGGAACTTCTGTTTCGTGAAAGGATGCATTACCCTAAGCTTCTAAACTATATTGATATAAGGGGAAGCAACCATTCAATTTTCACAGAGTATGATGGTTTTATTGAGACCCTTCACTTTATTAAGTTGAAAACGACAATATGTCGAAAACAATCTATTGACTTGAACCTCCCACAATAGTCCGTTTAAGGATGCAATAAATTAACTTCAAAGGGAGGGGGGGGGGTATGTTTTTTTTTGTCTGAGTCGGATTATTTGTATGCCCCATTTATGGGCATTATGTTTTCTGGTCTGTGCGTCGTACCGTTTGTTCGTCCGTTCGTTCCGCTTCAAATTAAAGTTTTTGGTCAGAGTAGTTTTTGATAAAGTTGAAATCCAATCAACTTGAAACGTAAACATGTTCCCTATTATATGATATATCTAATGTTAATGCCAAATTAGAGATTTTATCCCATTTTCACGGTCCACTGAACATAGAAAATGATAGTGCGGATGGGGCATCCGTGTACTGGGGACCATATTCTTGTTTTTTTTTTATTTTACGACACTATCAATCAATATGTCACCTGCTTTCTCAAATGTTTTTTTCCACTAAATTGGGGATCAGAATATTTGTTTTGAAAAAAACCCAACATAACCACCCGTCCATCCCCTATGGAGTTGAGTTAATGATTATTCCCTAAATGTATAGAACTTATAAGTAAGGGTTATCGTACCAATATTGTAATTAGATCTCTGAATATAGTTCACATTGGCACTAATATTGATTTTGTCATTAGCAAATTAAAACAGAACTAAATTTCATTATCTGTTGAGGCGAGATGTATAGAGACACAGCCACGTTAACTTTTATTTCTATAGAAGTCGCTCTTCACTATACTACTACCTGTCGATACATTTATTTTTGGCATTGCACAAGTCATGTCTTCTTTGACTATTAATGACGTTAAAATACTAAATCCCCTGTGATGTGTTTTAGTCGATTTTAGTCTCTGATGCATGATTTTTTACTATTAATTGGTTTTGGCTTTTAACTAGCTGTCAGTAACTGCGAGTACTCTCAAATCGTATTTTCTTGTTAATTCGACCTGTTGATACTGTTTATAATGCTTTTTTGTTATGTTTATGGATCTTGTCTGTACACCAGCTTTGATTATTTGTAATATGTTCAATTTTTCACTTATTCTTACAACATTTGTATAAACTTCAAGATTATAAAAAAACGGGTGAACATTGATTGGTTAAATATTCCTCAGTGTGTTTGAATTTGTTTGTTAGCTTTTTGGTCATGAATATTTGTCTCTTATATTTAATTAACTATGCATTTGTCTTCAGATATCGCAGATCAAATTTATTCGTTCATTGTGTAATCATACGTTTTTTGATTGAGTTAAGTCTGCCAATTGATATTTTATCGTATGTTTTCTATCTTGTGATGTTATGCTATTGTTTCAGAAAAAGGGAGAAGGTTTGGATCCATTAAAACGTTTAATCCCGCTGCAAATGTTTGCACCTGTCCTAAGTCAGGAATCTGATGTACAGTAGTTGTCGTTTGTTTGTAATATATACGTGTTTCTCGTTTCTCGTTTTGTTTATATAGATTAGACCATTGGTTTTCCCGTTTGAATGGTTTTACACTAGTAATTTTGGGGCCCTTTATAGCTTGTTGTTCGGTGTGAGCCAAGGCTCCGTGTTGAAGGCCGTACTTTAACCTATAATGGTTTACTTTTTAAATTGTTATTTGGATGGAGAGTTGTCTCATTGGCACTCACACCACTTCTTCCTATATCTAAAGCTACGGAAGCATCCAAAATTAAAGAAATAAAACATAAGTCATTGTTTTGGAAGAAAAAATCATGTTAATCCGTTGGCAGCTAAATAGGTCGAAATGTGCACTATTCGGCTGAAACAAAATTGCGAGCATCTGAAAGGTTTACAGGAAAATATTATAACGGTTTAAATCAAATGCAAGACTTCCCTTATTTTTTCAATCTTCAGAATTTTCATTTTGCTGATATTACAGACTTGTCATTTACATGCATGTAGTTTAATACGAATTTACAATATATAACTTTCTCTTTTAGATGAGGTCAGAACTGGTACTTATCGTCGTCTCTTCCACCCAGAACAACTTATTACAGGCAAGGAAGATGCTGCAAACAATTACGCCAGAGGTCATTACACAGTCGGAAGACAACTTGTCGATCAGGTGTTGGACAGAATCCGAAAATTGGCTGACCAATGTACTGGTCTCCAGGGATTCCTCATCTTCCACAGTTTCGGAGGCGGTACTGGGTCAGGATTTACATCACTTCTCATGGAACGTCTCAGTGTTGATTACGGGAAAAAATCAAAACTTGAATTCGCCGTCTACCCAGCACCTCAAGTCTCCACTGCCGTCGTAGAACCATACAACGCCGTCTTGACCACTCACACAACTCTTGAACACTCCGATTGCGCTTTCATGGTAGACAACGAAGCCATATACGATATCTGCAGACGTAACTTGGACATTGAGAGACCAACATACACAAACCTTAACCGTCTTATCGGTCAGATCGTCAGTTCAATTACTGCTTCCCTCAGATTCGACGGTGCTTTAAACGTAGACCTGACCGAGTTCCAGACCAACTTGGTACCATACCCACGTATCCATTTCCCTTTGGCTACATACGCACCAGTTCTTTCTGTTGAAAAAGCTTATCACGAACAATTATCTGTAGCTGAAATTACAAACGCAGTGTTCGAACCAGCAAATCAGATGGTCAAATGCGATCCAAGACACGGCAAATACATGGCTTGCTGTATGTTGTACAGAGGAGATGTTGTTCCTAAAGATGTCAACGCCGCCATTGCTACCATCAAAACAAAGAGAACCATCCAGTTCGTCGACTGGTGTCCAACTGGTTTCAAAGTTGGCATCAATTACCAGCCACCAACTGTTGTACCAGGAGGTGACTTGGCTAAGGTACAGAGAGCAGTATGTATGTTGAGCAACACCACTGCCATTGCTGAGGCATGGGCTCGTCTTGACCACAAATTTGACTTGATGTACGCCAAGCGCGCCTTCGTCCATTGGTACGTCGGAGAAGGTATGGAAGAAGGAGAATTCTCAGAGGCCCGAGAAGATATGGCCGCTCTCGAGAAGGACTATGAAGAAGTCGGTGTGGATTCAATTGATGAAGAGGGAGAAGAAGAAGCAGAAGAGTATTAAGTGCAGTATTCAGAAATAATCAATAAATAATATATTTATATTAATGTATACTAAGTATACGAAATGTAGCAATAATATATGTTATATCAAATAAGTAGTAGTTTTATTTGTCATTTTAAAAGACGAACAACTTGATTTAATAAAAAAAACCAACAACGATGAAATCCCCATAGTATATTCCCGTTTATCATAAAGTTTATGTTTTTGGTTCTTCTATCACACATCTTATGCATATACGACACAGGGAGATACACGTTCGATCATTTAAAAAATACATTTTGCCAAACACTAGTCATAGCGGAGGTGGTATATTGTCCGGATATCCAGTATATGTTTCGTTTCCACTGTTTTATTTAAAATTAATGAAAGTTTTGTTTAGTATACTAGTATTCAGTTTTATGTTGTTGCACGGCTGGTAATCTACACACGCAGAACATTTGGTCCTGCAATGAAAACCGTGAGAGGATTTTCCGGTTGTGCTTGAGTGGAGCAATTGTCACCGCTTCAAAGGACATAGACATTTCTAAATCGCAATTTTCTTATTCGATTGATCAAAATATTGAAAATCGGAGAATGCTATGCTGTGGTGAATACTTTAACGAAGAGATACATGTATCATTTACTGTTGTACGTGGAGTTGAACTCCTACAAAATCAGTTGCCGCACGAGAATTTGCCGAAAAAAGTGACATTAGATTTTGAAATGGTTCTATTAACAGACCTACAAGTATAAATTTACTTTTTTTTCGGTCAATGGGTATGAATGTCGTTTTGGGCGGCGTAGGCGCTGTCTGGTGTTGATAGACATCTTAATAAATCTAAAAACCTCATATTTTCATTTTGTCATGCGTGAGGGGATCGGTTCTGATTGAGGACATTGTGAATGCGTGAGGGACTTGGAATTATATTTCTATATATAAGCTTTCAGTCGTTGAAAGTTGCCTTGATATGGTTAGATTGTTTATGAAAAAATAAAGGAGTAGGTCCGGTAAAGACCGATTTTGGCCTCAAATTTCAGGTTCATCTTTTGAAAGATTTTGACCACTTTTAAAACGCTTAAGTTTCTATTTCATTTGATTCAATTAGTTTATGTGAAAGATTTTAACTGATTTAGTCATAAGAAACGATCCGATTCAAGCTCAAATATGAAAAACTATTAAAATATGCCGAAAAATTTCACTTTTCAGATGTTTTTTGTGAAAAATAAAAGTGGCCGCATCCGTGTTCATCCACAACCTTTACATATGTTATGTATTATCATCAAATACAACTTGCATTTCAATGTTAAGGATAAACACGAATGCGGCCACTTTCGTTTCACACGGAAACCGTCAAAAATTTAACTAAAACGCTAGAATTGTGGAGATTTCAGTAATTCAGCATGACTTAATGGTGCTACTACCCGATATATGTGCATTGTATTGTCAAAAACAGCCCATATTTATGTAGCAGAAGCATTCTTCTATCCAATAAATAACTATAAGTTTACATTTTAACAATTTTGTAAAACTGCTATATGTTGGGGCCAAAAAGGGGTCTTACAGGACCTTCTCCTTTGTGTGCATAAATAAAAATTATAAGATAGAATTTTGAAATAACAATAAACCACCAAGTTTTCTTTTTATTAATAAAAGTCTAACCAATAAATTTCGAATATGTCTCCAAATTCGTGGATTTGTGCAAATAATCGATATAGTTTACTACCACAATTTGATATTAATTAATGTTGTAATTTTCATTATTATAGCAGTATTACAAATCTAATCCTGAATTTTGTCTATCCTATTTTTGGAATATTGTTTAAGAAATTCATGTGACGTCACTTTATGCGTTGTTGGTGGTATGGCTAACTCGGCTGTGATTTTTTTATGTGCTGGTTTAGGTTGTTATATGTATCAATTTTTATTGTGTAGTTAGTCACCACTTCGATTTTATCATGTATATCTATTATAAAGTCATTTGATAAAACTTCACTGGTTGCAAAATTATGAATTATTCGAAATAACAAAGATGTTCTTATTCCAGATAGAAACCCTAGCCGTATTAGGCACAACTTTTTGGAAATTTTGTTCCTCAATGTACTTGTCTTGGCTTTCGAACTTTTTTCATCTGAGCGTCACTGGTAACCTTGTGTGGACGAAAGACGCGTCTGACGTACAAGTTTTTTTAACCTGGTACCTTTTGTTAGCTATAATTGGCGTGTTTCTCTGTCCTATATGTTCTCTCATTTATTTGTATTGTAGTCCTGTCATGTAATGTTGTCTTCTTTAAATAATATATTTACAATTGCCGTAGAAGCGGGAGGTTTGGCATGCCACAAAACTGGGTTCATCCCACCATTTTTTCTTAAAATGTCCTGTGCCAAGTGTGTGTGTTAAAGTTTAATGTTAACTTGTGTTTCTGTTGTGTCGTAGTTTTCCTCTTATATTTAACGTGTTTTACTCAGTTTTAGTTTGTAGTGCAAATTTGTTTTTCTCAATCAGTTTATGAATCTCGAACAGCGGTTTACTACTGTTACATTTATTGGAGACATATTTGCAATTTATTGGCTAGACTGTTTTTTCATATACAGAAAACTTTGTGATGTATTGTATAAATCAAAATATTCAAACAAATATCAAATTTTGTGCTTTAGCAATCAATTCTTTTTAAATACGCAATATAAGGGGAGTAAACTCTTTTCACAAAAAATATATAATGGCTGATGGGCTGATATGAAAATTTTCAACTTTTATTTGTAGCTAGAAACAAATCGTTGACATATTTTTTTCCTTTTATTGTTCGTAAAACATATCTTCCCACAATGTATTTCAAAATTCTATTTCATTAATTTTGTTTATGCACACAAATGTGTATTTCATGAACAATCTGACCACATTTAGGCCACTTTCAAAGACTCATAGTCATAGTTTGGAAATAATATTATGATTTCACGTCTCCTCACGCATTCACGATGTCCTCAATCAGAACTGATCCCCTCACGCAAGACATAATAAAAATATGAGGTTTTTAGATTTATTAAGATGTCGATCAACACCGGACAGCGTACACGCCGCTTAAATCGTCATTCATACCCATTGACCGAATAAAAAGTGAATTTGAACTTTATGGTCTGTAGTTAGAACCATTTCAAAATTTAAATGTCAATTTTTTAGGCAAATTCTCGTGCGGCAACTGATTTTGTAGGAGTTCAACTCCACGTACAACAGTAAATGATACATGTATATCTTTGTTCAAGTATTCACCACAGCATAGCATTCTCCGATTTTCAATATTTTGATCAGTCGAATAAGAAAATTGCGATTTAGAAATGTCTATACTCTTTGAAGCGGTGACAATTGCTCCACTCAAGCACAACCGGAGAATCCTCTCACGGTTTTCATTGCAGAACCAAATGTTCTGCGTGTGTAGATTACCAGCAACCGTGTGTTGACTTGATATAGTTTAAAGAGTTGAGAAAACATCATACAAGTACGAGATCAAAATAAAGGTATTATATATGTGGTATGTGATATATTTTGTGATGAGACAATAAGTTCTTCACTGAAATCCAAGTCAGTTCCATGTGTCTTGAACTTCGTACTTTATTTGGCTTTTTTTAAAACTTTTTTGGTTTCGAGCGTCACTGATGTGTCTTTTGTAGACGAAACGCGCGTCTGGCGTACATATAAAATTTAGTCCTGGTATCTATGTCCTCTAGTCTATGACATGAAATATAGATAAACAGCTGAAGTTACCCGCCTTGAATGTGTTCATATCAATTATTTTGAAATATTTGAAATATAATACTGTTTTACTCTATGAAAATAATAAATTCAATATAGTGATAAAATATGTATATTCAAATGATAGTAACAAATCAACTAGTTCCTTCTCAAAAGTTAAATTGCAAGAATAAGAAATAAGTGATACCGCAACTTGCACCATTTTCAGTTAGATAAAGTGAGTTATTTCCAATAGATGAGTGCGCACTTACCTAATGAAGGCAACTGAAGGTTCGTGCGTCAACCTAACCAAAGTTCTGGTAGGCAGTGGTGTTCACGCCAATGGACTGTCAATACGCACAGCGTCGACGGAGGAGAACACATTACTGCTTGAGCCGTGCACCTCTACAAGGTGTAAATTTTTATGGGCTTGAAATGGCCTTAAAGAGTTTACTTTGGAATGGAATCTCTCTTATCACCTGTTCATTCTTTCTCTTTTCTTTTCTTCCGATTTTTCGTTCGACAATCTGTAATATTTTCTCTCACGGTCTAATTCTCTCTTTCTCTCTCCCTCTCTCGAACATTTTTTCACAACCATTCTTCATTTCTCTGTTTCTGTTACTATCTTTCTCTAGTTTTGGGTGTGAGAGTAAGAGACTGTTGGAGAAAGTGTCTGTGAGAGCGAGTGTCTGTGAGAGAGAGCGAGTGTGTGTGAGAGAGAGTGTCTGTGAGAGGGAGTAAGAGACTGAAAGAAAGTGTCTGTGAGAGCGGTGTTTGTGAGAGCAAGTGTCTGTGAGAGAGAGCGATTGTTTGTGCGAGCGAGTGTCTGTTAGAGCGGTGTTTGTGAGAGCGAGTGTCTGTGAGAGAGAGCGATTGTTTGTGAGAGCGAGTGTCTGTGAGAGCGGTGTTTGTGAGAGCGAGTGTCTGTGAGAGAGAGCGAGTGTCTGTGAGAGCGGTGTTTGTGAGAGCGAGTATCTGTGAGAGCGAGTGTCTGTGAGAGAGAGTGTCTGTGAGAGAGAGCGAGTGTTTGTGAGAGCGAGTGTCTGTGAGAGCGAGTGTCTGTGAGAGCGGTGTTTGTGAGAGCGAGTGTCTGTGAGAGCGAGTGTCTGTGAGAGAGAGCGAGTGTTTGTGAGAGCGAGTGTCTGTGAGAGCGGTGTTTGTGAGAGCGAGTGTCTGTGAGAGCGGTGTTTGTGAGAGCGGTGAGAGCGGTGTTTGTGAGAGCGGTGAGAGCGGTGTTTGTGAGAGCGAGTGTCTGTGAGAGCGGTGTTTGTGAGAGCGAGTGTCTGTGAGAGCGAGTGTCTGTGAGAGAGAGTGTCTGTGAGAGAGAGCGAGTGTTTGTGAGAGCGAGTGTCTGTGAGAGCGAGTGTCTGTGAGAGAGAGCGAGTGTTTGTGAGAGCGAGTGTCTGTGAGAGCGAGTGTCTGTGAGAGCGGTGTTTGTGAGAGCGAGTGTCTGTGAGAGCGGTGTTTGTGAGAGCGGTGTTTGTGAGAGCGAGTGTTTGTGAGAGCGAGTGTCTGTGAGAGAGAGCAAGTGTTTGTGAGAGCGAGAGTGTCTGTGAGAGCGAGTGTCTGTGAGAGCGGTGTTTGTGAGAGCGAGTGTCTGTGAGAGAGAGCAAGTGTTTGTGAGAGCGAGTGTCTGTGAGAGAGAGCGAGTGTCTGTGAGAGCGGTGTTTGTGAGAGCGAGTGTCTGTGAGAGAGAGCGAGTGTGTGTGAGAGAGAGTGTCTGTGAGAGGGTGTAAGAGACTGAGAGAAAGTGTCTGTGAGAGAGAGCGAGTGTTTGTGAGAGCGAGTGTCTATGAGAGCTGTGTTTGTGAGAGCGAGTGTCTGTGAGAGAGAGCGAGTGTCTGTGAGAGAGAGCGAGTGTGTGAGAGAGAGAGTGTCTGTGAGAGGGAATAAGAGACTGTGAGAGAAAGTGTGTGAGAGAGAGTGTCTGTAATAGAAAGTAAGTAAGAGACTGTGAGAGAAAGTAAGATAGGGTGAGAGAGAGAATGTCTGTGAGAGAAGAATGTGAGAGAGAGAGAATGTTTTGGAGAGAAAGTAAGAGACTGTGAGAGAGTAAGAGACTGTTAGAGTGAGTGTCTGTTAGAGAGAGTGTCTGTGCGAGAGAGTGTTTGTGAGAGAAAGTAAGAGACTGTGATACAGAGTGTCTGTGAGAGAGAGTAAGAGAGTGTGAGAGAAAATAAGACACTGTGAGAGAGAGTAGCAGTGGGAGTAAGAAACTGTGAGAGAGAATGTGAAAGTAGCAGTGAGAGGAAGAGACTGTGCAAGTAAAATAATGTCAAAGTAAGAAAGTGTGAGAGTTGAGTGAAAGAGGAGGCAGCAAATGAGTAAGAGTGGGAGTGAGAGTAAAAATGGGTTAGACAGTGTGAGAGTGAGGTTAGGAGAGTGAAAAGTGAAAGTACGAGTGTGAGTTTGAAAGAATTTGAGAGAGTGTGAGAGAAAAAGTACGATTGTGAGAGAGGAGAGTGATTAATGGTAAGCAGTTAGAGATCGAGAGCAGGGAACAACAAGAGAGAAAAAGATTGAATAAGAGAGTTAAGAGAAGAGATGAGTGAAAGTTAAAGTATGTAATTAAGTATTGGGTGAATGAGACAGATGGAGTAAATGAACCCGACTGAGTGGCATTTCTTTTTACCTTTGATCGTTTATTGGCATTATTTTGAAAACTAACATTTACTAACTAATGAAAATTTTAAACATCCGAAGAGATCTACAATTCTTTGACTTGCCCCAAATCGTCAATCGACTTCTTATTTTTACATTGGAATTTTATTCATTGAAAAGTATAAAAAAAAATGAAAATATTATTGATCAAGAAGCTTAACCTTATACAAGTTGCTTTTCAGTGAAGGTTTTTACTTGCCTATAAAAACAAATGACATAATCAGCTTCACATATTCAACAAATAATTTAACATGACCGAAATAGTACTACGAACAATTGTCTTTCCTTTGCGATATTTAAATTTTCGTCGAAAACTATCTGAATTAATAATGATTTGGTTAATTTTGACTTGAGTGACCGGAAGACATCCTATGGGAGTTAATATTTCCCTTTGAAAATTTAAGATAAGCGATTTGTTGGATAATATTCATATGTTATAAGTCGTAGAGGTCTACAGTCTTTTGGTATGTAATCTTTGGTCTATTTGAAGGAAATTGAGGTCAAGGTCAAAGGTCAAGGTCATGTAATAAATTTTGAATTTTGCTTGTTATCGTTATTCCAAAGAGACTGTGACAGTTAATGATAGGACGTGTTTGCCAAATAACTGTTTACAAAAAAGGCGCAACTTCAACCTATTTAAGTCGAAGTTTTTTCCCATTTTGTATTTGAAATCAGTATTTCTCAACAACCATACAAGTGATTGACCTGGGGTCTTTTGATTTGAGATCACTGATATATGACCTCAAAACCGAGGTTAAGGTCAAAGGTCAATTTGACGTTCTAGATTTTGATCTTTGCTAAAATTTCTTTCTGGTTCATTATAAAACAAATAAGTCTTCTGTATAAACCTTTGAATCTTTACTTTTTTATGTCAGTTTAATTTACCAAATTACATCAACACGGAGTGACATTTTCTAACATCGTTTGTTAAATTCTATTCTTATTATCGAGGTGGGAAGACCTACAATTGTTCTCGGAAGAATTGGTTTTTTTAATTGTACAATAGAAGGCTGATTGCAGGATACATCATGTTCTCCCAAATTAAAGTATCAATCAGTACACATCCATGCAACGTATTTAGTATGATGACGCCATAAACAGTACTAAAATGCAATGCTAAGTATTGCAACATATATATAAAGTAAATAATATATTGGTTTACTTTTTAAGTTGTTATTTGGATGGAGAGTTGTCTCATTGGCACTCACACCACATCTTCCTATATTTACTAACTATCGATATTATTATAATTATGTTGACCATAGGTTTTCTTAATTGTATAGCAAAAGTTAGAATGAAATTCAAAACAGCTTGGCTGTGGCTATTGATTGACAGATTAAATTTATCTATTGACTGGGACAATTTACGTGAACGTTTGTCTGTAACGACCACTGTTCACGACGCACCTACGATAGACATTTAAACTGTGGGGTCACCAAAGGTTTCTAAACGCCTTTAATTATAAAATAATTCGAAAAATTAATCAGGAATAATCTTTATGTTTTGATTTATATAATTGATATAAATCAAAACATCATGTTATTACTGATTAATTTTTCGAATTACTTTATTTAGGTGTTGAGAACCTTTGGTGACCCCATAGTTTTAGAGTCTTTCAAAAGTGCAAAGTGAGCAGTGGTCGTTACATACAAACGTTCACCTAAATTGTCCTAGTCAACGAATGAATTTAACGTGTCAATCAATGGCCACAGCCACGCTGTTTTGAATTTCATTCTATTATAAGTGGATAAACAGTTTTTTATGACAACTAGAACATGCCCTCGAAATCGCGGTACAATTAACGAAGTTTGTTTGTAACTAAAGCAGCAGGCTTTTCAAGTAAAGGTTCGAGATTACTGACTTCTTGTCAATTCTGTATAATTAACTTTTCTGCTGTTTTCAGATTTTTAACGAATATTCAACCGTCGACAGTCCAGAAAAACTGATTTTTTTTAAATTTTTGTATGTAATATCGGCGAGGGTTTTTACTAGTTCAGTTCTGTATTTTGACACATTTTCAGTTATGAAAATACCAAGTATGACCACCTTTAGTTCGTTTTTTATTTCTGTAAACTAAATGTTTCATTCTATATGATATGAATGTCAATATAACCTGAGAATTGTCTTGTTTTGGCTGATCTATAGCATATGACCTTCTTATATCATTTAGGTCGATAGTGATATGCGTCTTGTTTCTGGTGATATCCAGTACTATTTCGTCAATATTCACAAGTAGTAAGACATCTCTATGATGCTCATCAGGAACTGGAACCGAATGATATAGTTCTTCTGAAATGCTATTCCTTACTCTCCACTGTAAGTATGAGGTCACATATTTGACATATTTTGTCACTAATCAAGTTGATGTCTTAGTCTTGTTCTTTGATTACTGATATATGGTCTGTTCAAGGTTTGATATTTGTATGAATATATTATGTGTGTTAATTAATTGTGAGTTTGTTTTACAGTTTCTTATTCCTTTATGTGTTTTAGGAGTGGTTGTATCTGTATATATCAACAAATCATTTGTCCTTGTGTTCGGTTATTGGTGTAAGGGTATTACTCATCTTTTGTGACAATAAAGGTATAATTATGTTAATTATATCTGGGCTCTCAGTCATAAAACTTTACTCAGTACTCCGAGTACAAAATAAGTGCTCGAAACACAAAATCCAGTATTTTGATTGGTTGATTCTTGAGTCTGAGTACAAAAACTGTGCTCGAAAGTTTTATGACCGCAAGGCCAGGACTTTTGGTGGCATCAAGTACTTTATCATCAACTGTTCATCTAAGTATTGGTGTTTTTCGCCTACTCCTCGCAGATCTCCAATTGTACTACAATGGCGTCTGTTGATTTGACGAGTTATATTTGTGTTGCTGATCAATTAAGATTTACGAAATAACAAGTTTATTTTGAATAAATTACATGCATACAAATTTCGAACCACAGTTGCAAATGTATTTTGTAAAAATAATTTTGGTGACCTTTTGATGTATATTCTAAAACAACGGGTTTTCATTTTGAAAATTTAACTACCATATATTTCATACATTATTTTGTCAACTAGCTTAACAAATAACTTTTTTCCAAAGAAAAGTCTTATTATTTCTCAGCAACTTCTCTCATACTGTTATTCTCTATTTTACAATAAAATAAATGAACAAGGTGTTTCGAGCAAATGTACCTTTATTAATAAATGTAATATATGTAACATCACATTATCTGAGTACCAAAATTAAACCTATTTAGAAAAAAATAGCAGTGGAAATCTTTCAAGATTTACAAGAGACTAAAAGATCTGTACTTTTATGCTTTGACATGATGCGCGTCTTCCAACATTGCTACATATGTTTGAATACGCACAAAACATTCAAAGTACATATCAAAGATGAAGTATCCACTTCGAAAAGTAAAAACTTCAGAAACGTCGCCATGAGACGTCGACAAATAGCTAGTCAACCTTGAAAAATGAGCAATTTAGATATGTTACAGGCATGCATTTCTTTTAAAAAAAAATTGAAAAGTTAGCATGGACTAAAGTCATATTGTTCAAACACATTATGAGAAATAAAAAAAATGCAACAGTTATTCGTTTTATACGAATGTAAATTGTATTGGTGCAATTTGGTAAAATCATAGATCGTTTGGAGGTTGGTTTAATCTCGCTTTTAAAAAAAAGGATTTAAAATTAGATTGGTGGATACATAGATCTACAAAATAACACAGAATGGAAACTTTTGTCTGGATCATGAATAAACGTCGGTGACAAAATTGTCAAAATAGATGCAATGTCGGTACCCTCATGTTATAAATGTATGTCTAGATGAACAATATCAGTTAAACAACCTTTTAAACAAAAAGAAAAAAGTCAATCACCGGAAATGCAAATGAACGATTGTATAAATAAAACTTTATATAGTGCCAAATTTCATTGGCTTTTTATTTTAGATCCGAGATATGGAATTAAAATGTATTGCATGTCTAAAAATATAAATTTCTTTTACTTAGAAAAATAACAGAATCTGCAAATAGCACTCATCGAAATTTAAACATTATCTATTTCGGTAAAGACATATGAAATTTTGTTCAGTCGAATTCGATTGAATATGAAATTCTACGTATATCAAAATGTATATCAGCTCGATCTTCAAAATACACGTCTTGCGCTTAGCATTTACAAAATATAAATGTCATTCTATCGACATTTAGAAGTCTTCAAAGGCCCTCAGATTTAATGTGAAACCACTGCTAAAATAATAAATGTACTTAGTTTATGTGTAAGTTCTGTCCTTATATATAGGAATTATGTAAATTGATTACTAAAAATAATTATCTTCTGAGCAATAATTGCAAATAGAAACATTTTATGACTTAGTTCCGATGCTATGATTTACGATACTAGCTATATACTTCTTCGGTTGTTGGTTATTCCATGGAAGTATTATATTGACTCTATATAATACTGCCATAGTTATTCTAAATGTAGACGCCAGAGTTAATGATAGTTACCATAAAAGGGTTTATCTTGTAATTAGTTTACAAAGTAGAACCAACTAGGCTATCATAGAATCAATGACACTGTCAGTCAGCATGTAATATATAAAAATGAAACTATTTTAACACACGTGCTATATATACATATAATTATCCATAAAAGAATCGGATTCCATTTCATCAAATATCACCAGTCTTGTGGAATATTCTCTTTCAAAACCTTGATCAAGGTATATTTTTTATAAACATTCTTTAAGTCTTTCTTCATCTATAATCATCCTGGGCTCCCGTGAAATATCTGTATTATTGTAGCTAGGCACATGATTATGCAAATAATACAACAGTCATTTACTGCAGATTTTGATGTACTAGACCTTTTCCTGAAAGAAAACATAAAATGAATTATGCACTTTTATAATCTTTATATAAATATAAGGACGACCTTACAACGCAAATCAAACCAGGTCAGCTAAAACATCATAGATGTTTAAATATTCTTCACATCTTCTGATTTTTCCTTTGCCCATGATATACAAGCAAAACAGACATCTTTCCGTTTTAATATGGACAAAATGAAATCAAATTATTTCTGAGACAAACTGACTGGGTAAAAAACATTCAAGTCATTGTCAAGCTACCAAGGTTGTATAATATGTTACAGATAAGATAAACTGATTGAAAAACTTGTCACAAAAGATTTGTCAAGTGAAGCAGCTTCTCGGTGTAATTTAATTTGTTGTCACTTTTGTTTACTTGTTATTCAGCCTATATATTCGCATTTTTAAGTCAATACACGCATACTGTTATAACATAGATTGTGAATCACTTCAGTTGCAGTACCAGGAGACTTGTGAAATGCTGAAGTTTATTAAGAAAATTATTTAATAAATTTAATGTGTCGCCTGAAAACGAAGTTATATTGCGACACTAAGATATCATTTCTGTCTTCTGTTGTCAGACCTTTAAGACCACAAAAAGACTTTTAAAGGATATAAATATGGTATAACGAGAAAAATAAAATTAGAATTCAAACCATTTATATATCCCCATGTCCAGTTAGAAGACAATGAAAACAGCATAACATGTTTTATATATATATATGTTGAAGTATATAAATTGGAAAGTTAAAACATAAAACTGGTACATTTAAGAAGATAAATCTCAAGCTGTTTCACCTGGGGCAAGAAGATATGTGTCAAAAAACTTAAAACTTGTACAAAAACCCTGTACAAAATAAAAACTATACAAACTTACATCTTGTACACAACATATAGATGGTGGTCCTTAAAAAATAAGATAAATCTATATATTTCGGGTCTTAAAGTATTTGCTTGCTTATTTCAGCAACATAAATTGTTGCCATACCCTTTAATACTTTTACATTCCTATCATTATAGAAGCTAACACAAATGTGTCTTCACATCTAGAACAGTACATATACTTTGGCAATCACTGTTAATTCCCTAAGCATAGTACGATAACATGTTAGATGTCTTTAGATGTTAGGATTAGCGGGGTGATTATTTCTCTTCTTTGTAATAATACAGAAGCTGCCACCAAAGCTTGTAGATAACAATAACAATAGATAGCTGATAATTGTTAATGGTTAAGAATGCAATGAATAATTGGATTAGTATTATCTAGTACGGCTTCACGTATAAAGTTGGAAGCTGATGAATCGTGATAGATATTAGTGTTCGACCTTAGAATGTTATGTAAACATCGGGTAACGTAAAGATACACGCACAGCGCTCATTTGAGCTAGTTATAGATCACAATCTGTTCATGTATCATAACAGATTTAGAACTTTTCTATACAGTTACTAGACACATCTAAAAAGTCATCAACATTTGTTTATAAAAAGAAAGTACATCCATTTAAAAAATCCGGATGCAAAGAGGTCGATTTATTCACTTGCAAGTGAATAATTCATTATCGATGTTTCTTGGCTTATTTTCATATAATTGACGCAAAGTGGCAGTAAAAGCGAATTATTATTTCCCTTTTTCCCTTTTATAAACGATTGAACGTATCTGGTGTCCTTGTAAGCGCAAGGAAATTGTGTACTCACACAGGGAGATGAAAATCAACGATCACATTCATGTGAATCCCACGTGAAATATACGTGAGTTTCACATCAAATGAACTTATACGTGTAACTCGCGTGAAATTAGTTTAATGTAAACACACGTGAATTTTGAGAGAAAAAAACATGAGTTTCACCTCAAATGAGCTTATACGTGAAACTCGCGTGAAATCAGTCTAATGTGAACACACATGAGTTTTGAGAGAAAACAACATGAGCTTTTTACACGTAGATTTTCAAATCTTATTTAAGTCATGAAAACAACAATTTGTTTTGTTAAAGTTCCAAGTGTTCGTGTGAAAATAATTATGTGAAATTCACATAAAAAATCGTCATAAGCTTGTTTCTGCTGAATCACGCTTAAATTTCATGTGCACAAAACCGCTAAAGCTGATTTTTACGGTTTCCTATTAGACAACGCGAGATGATACTAGTATTTGAATTCGGGTAAGTACTACCATTTTAATACCTGACGGCTTTTTACGCATTTAATTTTTATACAGTATACCTGACGGCTATCACGCCTTTACTATTAAAACAGTTCATATTGGAAAAAATCGCGAAAATACGCAATTCGCGAAAAATAAGTACATGCGAAAAAGTATATATATATATACAAGTACGGTTATATTTGAATCCCAAAATGATGTCTAAAGAGAACGGATATATGATTATTTATATATAATACATTTTTCAATTGTTTTCTTTCGCATCGTATACAGATAGTTTTACTTTGAATTTCATGTCGTTTAATTTTTTTCATTGTCATTAATTGAAAATTTCATTTTTATTTCACTGTTATTTGAATTATAACTTGTATTGCATTTATCAGAAAACTCTAGAATAAACAAATAAATCAAAAAGATAAACGATGTCTTTAAAAAAACGTAATATATGTGTTTTGATGCTGTCTATGGTGATAACAATGTAAATTCGATAGTTTACTGAAAAGATTGATGCATTCTTTATAAATATTGACATAATGTTTTCCATGAATAAATGGGAGATTTGTAATTTGGAATTCTCCATGATGGCGTATAGATATTTTAACTCCATCAGACTTTTGGTAATAGAAATCACAGAAGACACATAGACAGATATATTTTGTGTAGATAGATCAGAGTATAATATATCTTTAGTTGACTGATGTTGGTATAGTGATTATATATTTATTCAGTTATTTATGGCGATATCTAAGAAATTGTTATTATTTATGAATGGATTGGACAGAATTTTTCTCCAAAAAGAATCGTTTTTGTATTCATTACTGGTTACGCAGCGTTACGAAGAGTATGACCATGCAATCAATGTATTGCCAACTTCGTCAAACCTCATGATTGTTGCTGACCGTGACTGTCATATTTGTTTTTTTGTAAATTGTTTTGTTATTTTTTCGATTGAATTGCTTCACAATTTATCATGTCGCGGCCGTAAATAGTTAACTATACAATCTAATTTTTTTCTCATTGTTGAAGGTCGTATGATGACTTGTAGGTGCTTATATCCACTTATTTGAACTCTGGTGAATAAAGGTCTCAATGGCAACCATACAGCATATTATTATTTTTAAATATTAAAAGAAAATATGTTTATCCCCGCAATATTTGTCCCTAATGCGTGTACAAAGTCAGGACCCAAACCTGGGGTTGTCTTTCGTTTACTGTGCCATCTTAATGTTTTTTTTTTCATCTTCATTAAATCTGTTGTCTGCAAATACTACAGTGTAACCAGGCTAAACCGAATCCTGCATAAACCGAAAACCTGTATAAACCAAACATGTTCTAAAACACCGTCATATCAAATAGTATGCGCTGAGAACCTAATAAAACCGAACATCGACCAAAACAAAACAAAATCTTCAGTCTCAAAGAGTTTCGGTTTAAACAGGTTTCACTGTATTATACTCGGAGGCGACTAAGAGCCTGGCGCATTTTGTAGACCTATGTCTCTCATTGAAGATTGTGTGCTTCCCTCCATATGTCTCTTCATTTTTCGTGTCGTTGCGTTGCTGTGTCTCATAGGCATGTATATGGCACTCGTTTCCTTTTATTCATACCATGCAGATATTTGTTTAGGCCAACAAAAAATTTGTGTGTTTCCTATTACACCTTTGAAAAAATAGGGTAGGTACATGAAGGTAGAGATTTGTTTTATATTTTGCCATTATTTTTACCTCGAGTCTATGGAAGGGACATTTTTACTTAAACAGTGCTTATTGAAACATGACAAAAAACGACTTTAGGGTACGCTATTTTTTTAAGCTTAAAATAGGTACGGGCAAAGAACAAAAGTGTCGGACAAAAAGCAAAATTATCGGACAAAAAGCAAAACGGACAAAAAACAACGGACAAAAAGCAAAAGTGTCGGACAAAAAGCAAAATTATCGGACAAAAAGCAAAAGTGTCGGACAAAAAGCAAAATTATCGGACAAAAAAGCAAATTGCGGATAAAAAGTATCGTATCATACGGTAATGGGAAATACACAATTCTTTTTTATTCAGCCTTAGAGGAAAGTTGGTCTTATTATGAAACTTAATTTATATCATTTGAACAGACTATGAAGAGTAAAGTCAGCCAACATCATCCAGACGAACAAATAATTCTTACTTACAAGACATTTTATTGACAGTCATGTTTAATTGCTGATAAAACAGCAATACATATGTTGCTCAATCCTAGACCATACTTGTAATGTTAGATTGGTCATTATAGGTTTAAGATTATGCTTTTATCAACGTATTTATAAACATTGGGTCAATAATCATGAGCTGTCCATTAAAGACATTGCAACTTTATTTAAGAACTTTTAATACCTGTCTATTATGTTAGTTACGCTTTTTTGTTAAAAAAAAATGACTGAGTTTTCTGATTTTGGACTGTGTCGTCCCGTTTAAAGTACCTAAACTTTGTTACAATAATATTCGATATAGTATCATGGTTGTACGGTTCTCTAAAGAGAATGCAACTTCTGCAAACATGTCTTGAGATATCGAAGAAACCCCCGCAACCAACGTATAATCTTTTTACGGAAGTATTCTGCATATTCTGCATTTAAAAGCGGTCGACCCCAATTTTAAAAACGTCTTATATTTTGCCAAATGATTATGGTTTCGTCCGGTATAAGCATGAACTATTTGCCGTTGGAATTTTAGCAAATAAATTTAAGCAATCGGTTATTATAAATTGGTTGTGTCATAGAATCGTAGTTGATTCTCCTGGAAATTTAACAAAAAAATAAAACTAGAAGCTATAATGATAATTAATTTATACGTTATGAACCTTAACAGAAATACCCTGTGGGTTTAGGAAATTAAAGACGTATGCAATTGTCTCAATCAGAAAAATTAATACACGAAGTGTCATCACCACCAATAAGTTTTCATTACGCTAGACATGGGACATTTGTTATTCTGATGTGTGGAAATGAAATTCTTTTACAGAAACCGGAAATAAATCCATTTTGCCTTATTCTAGGGCACTACACGACCAATTATAAGCGGAATTGATTTTCTATTCTGTATGAATTTTCTGCTAACATATATTGAATTGCAATCATTCTTCCAAATTACAAAATAACAAATATCGTCTGATCGGGCAATTTATAATAGAAACAAAATCTCTCTATATTTGATATACATAATATCAAAACAATTTTGTGCAAACGATCTAAAAAGAATTTACATTTGAACTGATGTGTCACTGTTCTGGTCTGTAACTGTCGTAACTAACCGGAGGCGTAGCCGCGTTACTTATTTTGAAAGGACATTGAAATGTGTTCAAGGAATACGAAGTACTACAGGATTTTGACAGTAAATTAATGTCATCAGTTATGTTTTCATATTCAGGACTTTCATAAAGTCTGTATTTTCAAATTCCTGCGAGAAGTAAAATTTGGTACTTTTTGTCATGCAAGTTGAAAATGTTTCCCTAACTACACAATGTGTTACCATTAAATATAGATTCTTGCATTGATACCAGTGAATTATCGGATTTATCCAATCGAGATAGTTAAATTATCAATTTTAAAGTCCGAGCCGCCTCCACGAGTTACTATGTACGAATCTGTTTCTCTAATGATTAAAAAGACAATTTTCTTTTTTGGTTAACCGAAAATCCCCTTCGAGTGCCTTTCACATTGCACGAAGTTGTCAATTTCATTAACACCTGTTATCATATTTTGAGTCATCCAGTTATGACCCTTAAAATCATCCAATGATCTTTTAAGATCACCAGCAACCACACGTTGATTAAATTTTTTTTATACAATGGGTTCGGAAAGGGATAAATTTCCATAGAATTAGAGAAAATAGATTTATCGCACATGTTTAAATAAAAAAAAAAAATAGAAGGAGCTATAAAACATAAATAAGTGATATTTTAGTTTTCCCCAAATGGGTATCTATGTTCACCGTGCTTTGTTCACCATTGTTAATAGTGTTTACAGTGTTTAATAACTGTCTACTAGAGTATTAATAAAGTTCTTATTTCAGTGAAAGTAACTAATACTGATAGCTAATAGTTTAAATTGACTTTTTATGCAAAATAAATTAGGAAAATTTCAAAGCGATGATAGAAACATGAAGCTATGCATCAAAAAGGCTTGCCCGTATTGATTTGTCTTCTTTGTCACGTGCCAAACACAATTCAAACAATTTTTTTTAAATTCCTAAAAGTTAAAAACTGTTAAAGATTTAGCTTTTTTCTTTAACGTCTCACCAAAAAATGCCACTTTTTTGTGTTTGCTTCACATTTTACATTAGTTTCGTGAGTATTTGCAATGGTAATGTATTAAGGTTATATCATATAAGAGATTTGGTAATTTCCTGAGATTTAGACGCCCTTGATTTATAGTATTGTTAATCTTTGTCAGAGGATAAATGCAAAATTAGATCCAACCTTATTTTATCTAATGAAATACCGCAGCTTCACCATGTCACGTGAACGATATTTCCTGGAAAGAGGATTTGTTGCTAATGATACTACTAAATCAATGCTTTTTTAAACTTGTGAAGTTTTTTTTATAATCAGCAACATTGGTAGACCGTTTATAAATGTCTTTGTGGCTGATAAATTGTGATATGTACCATTTGTATTATCCATTATCCTCTTTTATGACATCACCTTATGCGACTTTTTTTCTTTTTTGTCTCGTCTCGATGCACAGAAGAATAAGCGTGTGCTGTTTCTGGCAGCGGTGTCGTCAACAATTTGTTTAAACCGTTTGTGATAACGCCAGTTTAAAGGGTAGTATCAACAATGGTATATCAGTAATAATTGTTATGCAGTAAAAGTGGAAATGGCACATCTCATTTTCATGGAGACTATTGGGTCCTTACCATGACTTTTCTTTATTTTAAATGTAAAAGTTTAAGATTAGGTCAGTTTGAGGTAAAACTAATGGTAAGCTAATGATACTTAGTATGTAGTTGTAATAATATTATAAGCTCGTGTCTTTTCAATGGAGATTTTCTGATCACGGTCCTTCGACAATGATTTGGGATTTTTTCATAGTTTAAATGTCAAAAGTTTGTCTTTTCGTTTTTACTTTCTTTTCGACATGATTTTGTCTGTCTTACATTGGCTTATTTTTTAAATCTCGTCCATCGTATCTCTTAATGTTTCATTTAAATCCATTGATATCGCAATTCGATCATAGAGCGCACTTAACCCTCTGGTCCAGATGAGCTAAAAAGTCAAAACGGACAAAAAGGAAAAGTATCGGACATAAAGCAAAATTATCGGACAAAAAGCAAATTGCGGACAAAAAACACCGTATCACACGAGTTTGTTCGATTTACCACATCAAAGGTACTTGACCTCCTACGATGTGATGATAATAAAAAAAAACCAATTTATTACATAAGTTTGCACTGTTAATGCATGGTCACTCGAGTATCATATCAGAACGTAAACACATTAAATAGAAACTCTTAAGAAGAATCTGGTTAGGACTTACTACTTTCCATAAATCATTATTGGACGATTAAATATTAATCAATCAAATTGTAAATAGGTTAAGCTTTCTAATTAAGAACATCAATGGGGAATCAATGTTAATCGATTTAACAGAAATAGTAAATGTACTTTCTTTCATTGTTACTTCATTGTATACCTAGCTATACGACCCTGCTTTCTATAGAAGCTTTATGTTTCTATATATTGTAACAACAAGTCTAACAGTTAGTTTTTTTAAAAAGGCGAAAGACACGAAAGGAACATACAAACTCACAATTGAAAAACAAACTGACAAACATAGCAAAGATAAAAAAGACTGTACACAAAATAAAGCTTATACCAAACTTTAAGTATACATCATTGCAAAAAGTAGATTTTTGCATTTCATTTAGAAAGTCGTTTTCTATTGTTGATATAAACTGTATTATAATTTTTCTACAATCATGGAACGTAAAAATCATTGATTTCATTTAAAAGTATACACTAAAAATCGAATGCAATCTTTGACGTTTTGCACAATACACGTTTTAGGGTTATATGTAAAAATGATTTATCACATCTTTCATAATAAATCATATAAATATCTCACAGGCACTTGTCTCAGAAAAAAAATTCCTATATATCTTAATAAAACACATAAAGGTATATATAATAGGACATTTTTTTTCTGAGACAAGTGCCTGTGAAATATCTCCCTATCGGTTATGATAGGACTTTTTTTCTGAGACAAGTGCCTGCGAAATATCTCCCTATTGTTGATGATAATACCTATATATAGGTTAATACAGTGTCTTCAGATAAAAAAAATATTTCAAAGAACATTGTTCCTTCAAAATGAGAAAGAAATTGCACTTTTGTTTTCGCACATAAAGCAGAGCGTACGGTGACCTATAGCTGCTTGTCTAACATCAGCGTCGTGTGGTCTTTGGTGGATAGTTGTCTCATTATAATCATACCACATCTTCTTATTTTATATATGCAAATACAGAGAAACTTACACGGCATGGAATTCATTTAGATATCACTTATTTTTCCTAATACAAAATTACAAAATAACGAACGACTATAAATTGGTACACCATATGTGCATTTCTAAAAATCATATCTTGTCAATTGTCCTGTCATACTTCATAATACCGGAATTATTAATCCATTGGTGACCAATAAACCCCATATATTATAACACAACAAAATGGAAATCAAAACGTATTTGCAGTCGTTGCTTTCCTTCATATTTTCTCAAAACCATCACCAAAGTTAAATAGCAAAATTCAAATATAGCTCATATTTTCTTCATGACAAATTTTGGAATATTTCAAGCAAAACAAAAATCTTACGACTGAAATTGATCGAAAGTATACTGATTTGTTCATGACTTGCGGTCAATTGTAGTTGTGCTCAACATTATAAAAATCGGAATAAATTTTGCAAAACTTTTATATTGTTTTTTTGTTTTTGCTAGAAATGTCTACTTTTGTTATTTGAAATTTTCAGGCTTCCGTAAATAATAACTTTAAAAATCGGATTTTTGTTTGTGCAAAACTTCGATAAAAGAAAGAAAGCAACCTGTAGAATAGTCTTACCTTTGAAAATCTTCTAAACCCTCTACTCCCGATTGTTTAGGTGTCATAGATCTGACTTTAGGACTTGTAGTTCTAGAATCCTTTCTAGGGCGCGTTGACGCTGCAGCAGTCGCAGATGACACAGACATCATTACAATACACGGTAACCTCTCACAACATATGTCTACACGCAATAACAATAAAATACCATAGTAGCACAACAATGATATGTATATTACTTCCAAAATGACTGTATAATTATTAGAATGTGTGATTTGGAATGCCTTGTCTGTTGTGTGATGATGATGATAGTACCGCCTGTCTTTGTTATAACAAATATTGATGTATTGAATGAATATGCCAACAACACTTAACATTTGATTAGAATCTGATATCGTAGATAGCATGAATGTTTTGCCAGATTGAAATTGTTTTTATGCAATTATTGTGATGGTTTCAGGGTTCGCATCAACTATTGTATTCCAATCAATATACAGTTTACGGGGATCATTTGTGTATCTAAAGTTGACATCAATCCATAGAGATCAAGCTTGACATTTACGTTGCAAAGTGTTCTGCGACTCAGTTATATCGTCCTTTGGTATCGTCAATTTCAGTGGCGGATACAGAACTTTTCCTAAAGGGGAAGGGGGGCGCTGACTGACCTAAGGGAGGGGGACGCTCCAGTCATGCTTAAATGATTCCCTATATGATCAATCACATTTTTCCCACGAAAGGGGGTCCCGAGCCCCTAGATCCGCCTATGAACTTCTACCCGAGTCACGTTAATTCGACAAACCTACCGTTTCAAAAGTTGAAAAGCATCTTTATTAACCAACATGATATGTTTCATCATCCGTATTTTCCTTCTTTTTTTCTTTCTTCAAGTGAATTATTTCCTCTAATTAAAATAATGATAACTTAAAAGTTAATATGGACATTTCTTTGCATGTTTAAAGCCAGGAACCGTCATCAATTGATTTTTGTTAGTAATCGTTCATCATGATTGTTTTTCGTCGTATAATTAATGTTAAAAACAAAAATCATCCCGTACATTTCGCTGTTGTATTGTTTCCACTTTTTTAGCCATATTTTGGACTTTAGGTAATAGCTTTCATCATGTTATAGTATGAAGGTTTGCTCATTATTGAAGACCGTTTTGTTGCAGTTGTTTACGTCTTCTATGTTGATTTTCTCATTAAAAAAAGTAGCAGACCAGTGATCTATCAAACACCTTTACTTTCCTCGTACGATTAAGTTGTAATCTCTACACACTTTCAGTACTTAAACTCCCCCTTGTTTTCTTTTAATGATTTCGCTCATTCGTTTCACATTTTTTAAGGATCTCAGAGATCAGAGATAAATTCAATTAACCGGGTTTGTATTAACATGAGCAACACGACAGGTGCCACATGTGGAGCAGGATCTGCGGACCCTTCTGGAGCACCTGTCTAATTTCGTTTGATTTATTAATTGAATAACTTTAACCTTACTTAATTTTAATTTTAAAAACACAAGATGAAATATTTTATGCATTTTTTCTTACGTTTATAAAACTTTTGTTTTTTCTTCTTGCGCCATAGATAAAGATGATGAAAATCATTGACCTTTCTCTCTTTATTGTCGTATTGCTTTATTTCGGTTCCGTATTGCATTGTTCCAGATAAAAAAAAATATTTACTTGCCTCGGTACAAAAATTTAGATATATTTACGTCATTTTTCTTTTTTAAAGACAAATTGGGGACATAATTAACCCTTTTTAATGATTATATTCATGCAAGTTACTAGTGTTGTTATTACGGATAAAATGTTTTTAAAAAAAAAAAATTTTTAACGAACTTTAACAACTTGCCCTGAAACCGACATCACTTTTTGTACGTTTTCGCATCGAATGGCTCATATATTCTGTTACCATTTTTCTTGCTTTCACGTACACAACTTTTGTTGTGCTTTTTATGTTATCTGTTGAAAGCGTTAACCGTTTTCTCCGCCAAATATCTAACATCATGTTTGATATATTTTTGCGTACTTTTATAATGCTTTATACCGCGAAGTCAAGCACATAATATTGTGTTTAAAACAAACAAATATACAGATTGCAATTGAATGCATGCTGTCATCTGTAGGCGATCACATAATGTATGTGTCACAAAGATAACAACCCGACCAAAGAGCAGAAAACAGACCAAGGCCACCAATAGGTCTTCAACACATCGAGAACACTCTTCATCCGGAAGCGGGCTTCAGCTGGCTCCTTAACAAATATTTTTTACTAGTTCAGTACCAATCGGCATTAGAATTATCAGAACCCTTCGATAACGTTGAAAATATGCCGAGGCGATGTGCCGGGTACAGACTACCAGAACCAATCACCCAGGTCCCTGCAAACACGCCAAAACAGTATTGGAAAGTCTAATAATTTTATGCGTTCATATACGATATGATATAAGAGAAATGGAGAGTGGAGTCACATCTAGTATTATCAGAAAATCTCTTCTTTGCGCTGTATCTGCTTCGTCGTGTTGTAAGAAATATAACAAACGAACAAATCTCAACATTGTCCGAGACATACGAAACTGACCTGGCATGTAATTTGGACGAATTCAGTTGCGATGCCTGACACGTACGCTGGTTTATAACATCTTGCGAGTGCTACCATGGAGATCTATCAGTGTACTACGTGTGTTGAAAACAAATGTACGATCAAAAATGAACAACGACAGTAATTACTAGCATTACTATATACTCATCCGGATTCCAGTGTGAATATTGACCATCAAAGTAATCTGAAGAGAAGTGTGTTAAAAAACATCTTTCTGCATTAAAGGGTCCCAATTTTTTTTCGCCTCGCTCCACTCGGCAGCAATTGCTTGCACATCGTTTCTTTCTAGCTACGAAGGACGATTTCTATGTACACGTTAGTAGATATTATCAATGATAGAATATATGTTAGTTTTAATGACAATACAACTGAAGATGAGAGACATGTAATCTTTAAATGTATATGACACGTGCCCGTGACATCACGGAGGGGTAAAATCTAATTATCCTAGCTTACTAGAGGAATATCTTTATGATTGTTATTAATTAATTGATTTATTGTTTCAAATCTCCATCATTTCTGATGTCAATAAAAGATATATAAGAAAACAGTGTTATACTCATTTATGATGGAGATCTTACTTAGAAAAGCACCTGGTTCCCTTAAGAGCACACAATTTCAGGGGGAGGGTGCAGAGCCTCTATATATTTACTGTTATCCTGGATACTGATTTGTGAACATGTAAAAATAAGGCAGCTGCTGCACTCATGTATACCGCAACAACGAAAGCGACAAATGTATAACACATGGATTAAACGACCGTCACAACCCCAGCCGTTCATCAACATAGTTGTTAAAGAACGTACCAAAACTCCAAAACTTTTTACTTGAACACTACAAGTCAAGCACTTTTGATACTTGTGAACACCAACCACTACCACTTATGGAAGGTCCACCTTTGAAACTTATAATTGACCCTGAAGCAAAGCCAGTTGCATGTCATACTCCTGTGTCAGTTCCCTTACACTGGCAAGATGACGTGAAAGCTTCATTGGATCAAGACGTCAGGCTTGTTGTTATAGGGCCCGTTCCAGTCGGCCAACTTGTAACATGGTGTCATCGTATGGTTATATGTTCTAAAAAGAATGGAAAATCGAGACGCATAGTAGATTTTCAAGCTCTAAACGCCCATGCAATAAGGGAAACACATCATACACAATCTCCTTTCCATCAGGCAAGATCAGTCCCTCGAGGCAAGAAAAAGACTGTATTTGACGCTTGGAACGGTTACCATAGTGTACCTATCAGAGACGAAGACCGACATCTTACCACCTTTATCACTCCATGGGGAAGATATAGATACAAGACAGCTCCTCAAGGATACATTGCATCAGGTGATGGTTACACCAGAAGGTTCGACGAGATCGTGGCCGATGTGCCACACAAGACTAAATGTGTCGACGATACTCTTCTGGGGTCTGATGATATTAAGGAAAGTTTCTTTCAAGCTTGTAATTGGTTGGAACTTTGTGGAAAACATGGAATAACTTTAAACCCAGAAAAAAATCCACTTTGCTCAAGATACAGTTGAGTTTGCTGGATTTGAAATAACAAACGACAATATGCGCCCTTGTAAAAGATACTTGCAAGCAATATTGGATTTCCCTACACCGAAGAACATAACAGAGGTTCGATCGTGGTTTGGCCTTGTCAATTAGGTTTCGTATGCATTTAGTAGGTCCGATCGCTTAAAACCATTTCGTCAATTGATCAAACCTGGTACACCATTTCTTTGGGATAATCAGCTGGAAACTCTCATTCAATGAAAAAAAGACAGTAATTGTAAGGGAAATCGAGGAAGGAGTACGCATATTTGATAAGTCCAAACCGACTTGCTTAGCAACTGACTGGTCAAAGTCCGGACTTGGATTCTGGTTATTCCAGAAACATTGCAATTGCCAAAAGATTCTACCATTCTGTTGTAACGAGGGTTGGAAAATTACACTGGTAGGCAGTCGCTTCACTCGTGGTGCTGAATCACGGTATGCTCCAGTAGAGGGTGAAGATTTATCTGTTGTTGACGCACTAGATAAAGCCAGGTATTTCGTTCTTGGTTGTGAAAAACTTATTATTGCCGTAGATCACAAACCACTACTCTGGTGACAGATCACTCGCTCAGATTTAAAACACCAAACTACGAAACCTCAAGGAAAAAACATTGCGTTACACGTTCATAATGATGCATGTCCCAAGAGCAAAACATCGTGCTGCAGATGCCGTGTCGGTGAACCCAACAGGAAATAATTCAGAGGAAATCAAGTTAATTGATGACATAGCATTGATTACATAATACAGCAACCAATTCGATAAAATGTCTTTTCCGGCTATTCAACACAATGTCTCGTCATCAATCATGAAAGATGATTGTTGTGATGTATAAAATTGAGAATGGAAATGGGGAATGTGTCAAAGAGACAACAACCCGACCATATAAAAAACAATAATAACAGCAGAAGGTCACCAACAGGTCTTTAATGTAGCGAGAAATTCCCGCACCCGGAGGCGTCCTTCAGCTAGCCCCTAAACAAATATATACTAGTTCAGTGATAATGAACGCCATACTAATTTCCAAATTGTACACAAGAAACTAAAATTAAAAAAATACAAGACTAACAAAGGCCAGAGGCTCCTGACTTGGGACAGGCGCAAAAATGCGGCGGGGTTAAACATGTTTATGAGATTTCAACCCTCCCCCTATACCTCTAGCCAATGTAGAAAAGTAAATGTATAACAATACGCACATTTAAAATTCAATTCAAGAGAAGTCCGAGTCTGATGTCAAAAGATGTAACCAAAGAAAATAAACAAAATGACAATAATACATAAATAACAACAGACTACTAGCAGTTAACTGACTTCAGACTTCAGTTAAACTGATTGAAAGATTATGATTTCATCATATGAATATCAGGCAAAATCCTTCCCGTTAGGGGTTTAGTATCATACCATCATAACAAATATGAGAAGAACATAACCCGTGTCATGCCAACAACTGGTTTTTGAATAAATGTGTTTAGTTCCGATGCAAAGACCCTATAAGTGAATCAATATTAACGCCGAAATAAGCAATCTTTAATGACCTGACAACAGTATTGTTACTATATCCCTTCTTGATAAGTCTATTTAAAGGTTTTGTTAGTTTATGAGGTGAATACTGACATTTTTGTGCTTTGTAAAGAATATTTCCAGAAAAAATTGGATGTTAAATACCTGAACGTATAAGAAGTCTGCATGTTGAGCAATATTTACGAATGATGTCCTTATACCGATGATAAAATTTAGTAAATGTTTTGACTAGTTTGTGATATCGAAAACCCTGGTGTAATAATTTTTCAGTAATACATAAATTTCTCTCGTTAAAATCTAAAACATTGTTACATACACGAGCAAATCGTACAAGTTGAGATATTATATAAACACCGTAAGATGGTGACAAGGGGTTGTCACCATCTAAAAATGGGTAATTAACAATAAGAAATGAAAACTCATCTCTTTTATCATAAATTTTAGTATTTAGCTTTCCGTTAGTGATATAGATATCAAGATCGAGGAAAGGGCAGTGGTCATTGTTAGTATTAGCTTTATTTAAAGTAAGTTCAACAGGATAAATTTCCTGATGAAGAACTTCAACTTGCCGCAGCTTCGTCAATAAACACCTTACAATCAATCACTTGGAACATGGTACGTGTTGCTACCAACAGTGACGATGATATGATTAAAGTGGTAGAAACAATTGAGAATGGAATGCCTGAGTTCCGTCATGAAATGCCTATTGAACTTCGTGAATTCTTCCAATTTCGAGAAGACCTCTACACAGTAGATGGTGTAGTCATGTATAAGGATCGCATCGTAATTCATTCTGCACTCCGTACAAATGTCTTGACAATACTCCACTCAGCACACCAAGGTATAACATCAATGATGTCAAGGGCAGATTCGTCTGTCTTTTGGCCTGGAATAACCCCAGATATCACTACTCTACATAATGAGTGTTATCAATGCAATCGAATGGCACCATCACAACCATGTGCTCCACCAACACGACCTGTGTTCCCAGATTATCCTTTCCAATGTTTGTGCGCTGATTTCTTCCATTATAAAGGCGTCAATTACCTGGTGGTCGTAGACAGATATTCTAACTGTCCAATCATTGAGAGGGCCCATAATGGTGCACAAGGTCTAATTGACTGTCTACGAAGAACATGTTTTACTTACGGATTACCCGATGAGTTATCTTCAGACGGAGAGCCAGAATTTACTGCCTCTACAACAAGACAATTCCTTAAAGTGTGGGGAGTGCATCATCGCCTTTCATCGGTTGCTTTTCCGCATAGCAATTGCAGAGCTGATGTTGGCGTAAAAACAGTCGAACGCATAATCACTGATAACATTGGACCAAACGGTGAACTTGAAACAGATTCTTTACAACGAGCAATCCTACAACATCGCAATACACCTGATAGAGACACAAGATTATCACCAGCTATATGTGTATTTGGACGCCCTATTCGTAATTTCATTCCAATCCTTCCTGGTCGTTATAAACCGCATGACACATGGCGTGACACTTTATCAAAACGCGAGGAGTCTTTGAGGCATAGACACATGAAAGTAGCAGAAAAACTTTCCGAACACACTAAACAACTACCTCTATTAACTATTGGTGACCATGTCCGACTCCAGAAACAGATTGGTGCGAATCCATTGAAATGGGACAAAACCGGACAAGTAATTGAAGTAAGACAATTTGACCAATAATGTAATACGGGTAGATGGATCGGGTAGAGTTTCCCTACGAAACAGAAAATTTATTTGGATATACGAACCAGTGAACAAATACCCACAAAAGATATCAATTGACACTGATTTGAAATTAATAGCAAAACAAATAAAGCCAGAGTTACATGAATCATCTCCTAAGGGCAAAAAAAAGCTCTCAAGTGCTCCCTGTGCAGAAAAGAACATACTCACTGAAGACTTGTCTACTTCGCCAGATGAACAGAATTACGAGGATTGAGACTCTTGTCAAAATGAGTCACACCCTACAGATATTGCGTTGAATCATTCACAACTACCAAACGTGCGACTGCCAACAGCAACAGAGGGTCTGAAAACGCCCATTTCACAAAGCACTCCGTTGGGTTTGACACAAACTAATTCTTCGCCGCCTAAAGAAGCTTCAACTCCAATCAGACATTCCAGTCGTCAAAGAAAAGAACCGTTATGGCTCCAAGATTACGAACATTAGTTTGAACAATACATTTCATATAAACACTTTGTGCATACACTAGATCAAAAGAGAGACCTACTATTCATCAGTCATCGTTATATTTCAAATGGACATATCAATGACTTGTGGGAGGATAGAGGAATATCCTTACGATTGTTATTTATTAATTGATTTATTGTTTCAGATCTCCATCATTTCTGATGTCAATTATAGATATAAGAAAACAGTGTTATACTCATTTAATTACGGAGCACCTGACATCACCTTAAGTTTTTAGTGTGGTTCGTGTTGCTCTGTTTTTAGTTTTCTTATCACGGTTGTGTTTTGAGAACTCGACTGTGTTTCTTTTTTTTTCTATTTATCTGTTTTTGTTTGTCTTTTTCTTTTTTTAAGCCATGTTTTTGCCAGTATATTTTCGACGTCAATGATAAGTTTAAAAAGTTGAATGTTATGAACCGAATAAATCCGAACATTTTACGGACGAAAAGGACATAGTCCTGTTTTCAGTAACCCTTTCAACTCTTTCGGTAGAGATTCCTCTTTAAAATTTAATATGCAAAATGAGGTTAGAGAGGTACTAAAATACCATTAACAAATAATTCTTATCTAAAAGTTCGAAACAATTGAATGCAAAATGCAAAAAATAATTACAAAGATAATAGTGTCTGTAGATTTCAACTATTTTTACTTTAAGAAAATCCAAGCAACGCTCCTTCCGGAAACAGCACTAAAACGGCCAAAATTTACCGGAAGTGACGCACTGTGGCCACTTTTTCGGATTTTCTAAACATTCCTAGTACTTTTTATCCACAAACAAAATATCACTAAGTTTTAAATCCGGGTCAAGTGTATAATATCCACCACTCATCAGATAGTCTAAAGATAGTTTTTGAAGGGGGAATATTTAAAAAATATTTATTGGTTGGTACATTTGGGGGGCATTAGAATTAGGTCAAAAATGAAAAAAGTAAACTAGTGTTGGTTTTTTTGTACATCCAAGGAATGTTTATACTAGTGTGTTGTACCAGGAATGATTACACTTGTGCTTTCGTACCAGAAACCAATTACACTAGTGATTTCGAACCAGAAATTATTACACTTGTGAGTTTGTACCATAAAAAATTGCACTATTTATATGAAACACACTTTCTTTCTTCGCATCCGTTAAAACTGCCTGTCCCTCATTTTTTGTGTAATCCATTCCATCGCTTGTATTACAAATATTATACGTCTTTTTTCACTCTTATCAGTCTTCTTTTTTTTCATTTTCACATCAATCTTCAGGATGTTTTTGCAATTTTAAAAATACTAGAGAATTGTTTCATATTCCTTCTCGTCCATTTCAAAAACCCACATTTTAAAAGTTGTACGAATTTTAATACTACATGGACAATACCATAAAACCATTATAATTTATTAAACTGGTTCCTTGAAAATTATTCAAAGTCTTCGATTTATGTAAACAATAAACACAAACCGGTATAATACATAAAAAACAACGCTATCAAGATCAACTTTGACACTATTTACAACCAATATTCTCTCGTGAAAAACAGTTACCCGGAATAAATACACGGTGGAATGAAATAACGCACAAAAGCACCGCAAACGAATTTCGCTACCCTTTCAAGGCTCATTCTCTATTATGACTAAATTGTCGAAAAAAACAAAAGTTTTAATTGATATGTCTCAGAACGATAGAAGGGAAGTGGTTTTATATTGTGTTTCAATGGAAAAGTTGGAGGGGAGGTAATTCAACATTGATTTTTCAATTGAAACTGTGCCAATGTTCCTGATCGTGAAACTGGGGATAGTATAAAATACATGATCCTGCTTAAAGTTGTATAACATCTTGACAAGATGTGACGGTATAGGCGCTTTTGTTCCATGTCATAAAACATGCAAGATATAAACCATGATAACTGAAACCGGTTCATAATTTAATTTACAATATCATTTTAATTATGTTAATTATCAAACTATAAAACTTTATAAATAACAGGTGGCATTTTTATATAATAATGTATCGTACAGATAAAATCATTTTACCGGCCACTGAAATGAAAATGAGAGTATTACAAAAAAACTAGAGCCATATAGATATACTATGTCTCTGCAAAAACGAACTCTTCCATTTATTCATTTTATACTAAACTGGTTCCTGGTTACATTGTTTTTTTATTGCGTTATATCCAAATAGAAACCACGTGGGGTCTGCATAGGATACCAGCGAATCACTTAACTGTACCAGCGACATTTTTTAGACGAAAAGACCGCACAGCAGTACAAAAATGGGAGTAGAGGTTGCTGTAACAACACCTGGAGATGGTAAATTTAATGTGTGAATATATCCAATTTGAATTATGCAAGTCATATAATGAGGTGTCAACGTATAAAAACTTTGTTCGAGCACGTGGGCCTTGACTAGCCGGTTCCTTTATATTTTATTGGTGTTTGTATAAATCAAATGTTTGAGCTGTGAATTGAGATTCTCGAACGGGTTGCTCTTTAACGTGTTAACTGGTGAATTATTGGAGCTTCTGGGATGTACTAACTTATTGCTTTCAAGATTATCTCCCTTTGGTAATATAGTTCTGTAATCTATAGGAAATATAGGAAATTTCAGTTCCATTACAATCACCCTTAAACTCTAGAAGACCTTATCACTTAAAAAATAACCATCAAACATATTCTTTCCAATGTAAAATATTTAAAAATAGTAGTTCATAATCGTGAGATGGCTACAGATAACTATGTTATGAAGAATAATATCAAGAACTGTAACTGTAAGACATAGAAATGTGGCAAATTTCAACATAAAAATTGAAATAACTTGCATTTAAGCTTTAAAGATCTTTTAACTGATGATGATGTATTACCTCTATACACATGTAGGTGTGAATTGACACCTACATGTGTATAGAGGTAATACATTTCTCAATTTCATAAATTACTATTATAGTGTAACTCACAATGTGTTGTATATTATCAAGTAGTACAATAGGGAGAGGAAGTTATATTAACAATAACAAGGAAGAATTACAAACAAGATTTAGTTATTGATAAACAAATATTACCATTTCTGGCAAAGGGTATTGAAAATGTCAAATGTTGATAAAGATTTGTAATTGCAGTTTCTGTCGCTCTTAATCGTCTGTCACTTAATGAACCTCTAAATAATTGTCTGTTTTTAAATCCTTGGGAGCAGGATGTATGCATTTTATTGCTAGATGAAGATGCTTATAGTATTTCTAGTTTTGGTCCTAAATAAATATATAGATATCTATGATATCATGAAAAATGTTTGATTCTTGTGAAAAAGTATGGCAAAAATACAAGGTTGGGCGGTAAATTATAATACAACTCCCGGTATTGACTAGTGGTATTTACCGGTATTTACCTTGCAAAAATATCATAAGATTATACCTAGGTTTATCTTTTTTTTGTCTTTTACATGTACGTCATTGCATAGCACCTGCAAACCATCATCATAAACAAATACATGTACATGATATACATGTACAATAAATCATTTATTTTTTCTGTTTCAGGTACAAACTACCCCAAGAAAGGACAGACAGTAAAAGTACATTATACAGGTAAAATTCTCTGATTATCTCTGAATTTATCAAGTATAACAGAGAACATTTAGGAAGAGCAGAATCAGAACATTGTCAATTGACTTGACTGTTAGTGTTGCTATTCACCAATTGCAACTCATTCAAAATTTTGACCCAAATGCAGTTTGTTTTATTAAACCAAATTGTTCAACTGGTCAGAAATTTGAACAAATTGTTCAGTCAAAATGTGAAAGTGCAAGGTGATAAAATAAATCATACTTACAATCCTATAAGTCTGTAACTCCACTGTATTGATGTAGTTACTAAATCAGTCTATCAATCTGTATAGTTATATTACAGCCATTACCATACTAAAGGTGAACTGTTTTATTTTGAATTGCTATAAAAATGTCAAAACTAACCTTTTATAGAGTTTTTCTTTGGAAAAGTATTCTATATTTATAAGAATCACACATTATGTGAATAAAAACATTTCATATTCAGTAAAATATTTGAAATTGCAATATTTTTGTAGGAAGGGGAGATAATCGCTTTTTTGTTTCAAAAGGTCTTTATTCAAAAGAATAGTATTTTAGGTTATCTCTCCAAGTAGCATATTGTTATTTCATACATACATACATATTCTACTGAATATGAAATGTTTTTATTACATTATAGATGTATATATTATGGATAGAAACTATTTCAACTAAAATGTAAAGTGAAAATCTAACTCGATATTGAGTTATTGTGAAATGTTCAGGACCTATGAATATTTTACTGGGAAAGGACATTTTATGTTAAAATGTACAGGTACACATGTCTAATTTATGTTCTGTACATAAAAATGTAAATGTAAAACTTTAACATGAATATTTCAGGAACACTGACTAATGGCAAGAAATTCGATTCATCACGAGATAGAGGAAAGCCATTTGAGTTCAAAATTGGCACAGGACAAGTTATCAGAGGTAAGCCATTATAATGTTATCTACAATAATTTTACAATGATAATTGTGATCCCTTGGGAATGGAATAAACCTTTACAATATCCTTGTTAACAATAATGGTTAAAGTGGTCTATTAAAGTAGTTACTATTGTAATCACTCGCTAGTTGCACTGAGGTTTTGAGTTTGAAACCCGCTCGTGCAGGTGCACTCAACTCCAGTCTTAATTGACTAGGATGATCAGTTTTCCCATTGAAGGTCAGTGGTTTTCTCCAGCCACTCCAGCTTCCTCTGTCAATAAAAACTGTCTGCCATGAAATAGCCTAAGCTGAAGGACGCCTCCGGGTGCGGGAATTTCTCGCTACATTGAAGACCTGTTGGTGACCTTCTACTGTTGTTTTTTATTTGGTCGGGTTGTTGTCTCTTTGACACATTCCCCATTTCCATTCTCAATTTTATTATACACCAAAAATCAAATCTACAATGCAAATCATTTTTTCATAAACAATAAAGAGCGATTAGAGGTCGCACATCTACTGGATGAAAAAGGACCGGTTGTTAAACATCTATCACAAACATAAATGATGATGCTTTTGTTTATGAAATAAAATGACTAATTTTATCTTTTTAAATTTGTAGGATGGGATGAAGGAGTTGCTCAGGTTTGTATGATACAATTTTATTGTCGCAAGTCACCAAGTCTTGAGAGTCATTTGACATGTTTAAGTCTTTTACCTTTATTTTAGATTCTAAAGTTTTGCACTTCTGTTAACTAAAAAGACTTTTAAATATCATCTGAGGATAAAAACTTCTTAAACAAGAACTTGCAGTTGAATTTTTTTCTAAAATTTAGATGTTTGTCCAGTTATGCCTCTTTGGACTATTTAAAACTTTGAAATGAATAAGCTACTGGTAAATAATACTCTTGCACATGTTGCAAAATTAAAACAAAAACTGAAAAAGTCGAGCTGTATAAAATAAAAACATAAAACACTTGATTAAAAAAAAAAATTCTGTTGAAATTTAAAAAAAATTTGGCCAGCAGACCTATAAACAAACAAAATAAATAACTTTTGCCTAAGAAAAAGAAGAAGAAAAAAGTGTTACTGTTTTTCTCTTTGTAAAACATCATGATGAGTGAAATTACCCACCAGTTGATAAAACTTGATAAAAATGAAAGACATAATTAAACATGACATAAGTACTTGTATATTTGCAGATGAGTAAAGGAGAGAAGGCCATTCTGACTTGTTCACCTGATTATGCTTATGGAGACAAAGGAGCTGCAGGAGTATATCCTTTATAAATAACTTATCACAATAGATATAAGAAAATCTGGTATGAGTGCCAATGAGACAACTCTCCATCCAAGTCAAGTAAAGCATTATAGGTCAAAGTACAGTCTTCAACACAGAGCCTTGGCTCACACCAAACATCAAGCTATAAAGGGTCCCAGAAATGACTAGTGTAAAACCATACAGGTTCAGCTGTCCCCAAAAAACCCACAAAAATTAATATCCTATTACGGTAAAGAAGAAAGCAATTAGAAATTCCATAATAGAAAACAAAGTTTAGGTGTCTCATAGAGGTTTATGTTTAAACAATCATAAACAACACACAGTGTCTGTCAACTCTACGGGATAGTTGTGGAAGGAAGGCTTGAAGTGATTTTTTCAGGGTCAGTTGCATAAACAGATGTTTTGCTTTATCATTATGCATATTATATGTCTAAGTCATTATGGACAGTACTTAATAGATGATACCTTTTTCAATTTTTCCTTAACTGATTCCACTATACCTCCAAATGCTGTACTGAAGTTTGATGTAGAACTGATCGATTTCAAATAGACCAAATCAACAGATGAAGATTTTTTATATGTAGTCTTTAAGCGTAGTGATTTTTATACAAAATTTTGGATTTTAATGGACATGTTCAATGTTTGTGCAATCAAATCTTTGCTATTCTCGGTTAAACAACATTGAAATTTAAATATTCTGTCAGTTATTGTATTTTATATGTATGGCATTATTATGCAAAGAGAATTGTACTAAGGATATGAGTATCAGTATCATCTCGGGTTGAAAATGCTAATAATATGCATTCTGTTTGTCAGTCAACAAATACTTTTTAAGATCATTTTTGTCATCACAATAAAATCATTCTACTTTTTTTGGAATTTTTGGCATAATTTATCTATTTAATGTATTAAATATACTCTCTTTTTTTAAATTTTGATATTATGTTGTGATGTACATGTAGTTTTATACATTAATCATACAATACATATTAAAAAAAAAAGAACAAAGTTGATTTTGTTGCTTTTCTTCCAAATTATTAATGTCATGATAGAAAAATAACACATTGATTGATATAATTACTGATCAAAAGGTATTCCAATTGCTACTTTTATTCTAAGATATTTGTCTGTTTTAGTCCAATGACTTGACGGATGTCCTTTTCTGATCTTAGTAGTCTTACTTCATATTTGTCTTTATGATGACAATGTATTTTCCATGGACTAATAAGTTATTGCAAAACTTTGTTGGGATCAATAAAAAAAAAGGTTGGAGTATTGGTTGTCAGACTAGGAGTTAAAAAGTTTTTGGTGCAGACTGGTTACTTTTGGAACTACCTGCTTAAAATGTTGGTCTCAACATGTCTATCTAATACTAAATACCAGTGACTGTTCATGTTCCTGTCCTGAATATGCGTATAATTTGCTGCTGGTCGATTAACGGCCATCTAACCTCCATCCCTCACAATAGCATGAGTTATGCTTTGTTTGATAAAGATAAGTGTTTAGTGCATATTTCTAGCACTAGATACATATTTGTCTATTCAATGATTTTTCGGGTTATGACCCCAAATGTTTAGGAATAAGTGGCACAAACAAGCATTTATCTAGTGTCGGGACAAGAAGTTGTGTATAAGTATTTCAATTGTTCTGAAATTGTGCCACAATGTTTAATACCATAAGTAGAAGGCTGGGATATATTTTAAGGGTTATATGGGGCCAAAAACAAGCATTTTTGTAGTGTCAAGACAATAAATTTTTTAGTTTCTGTTCTAACTTAAGTTTGTCTAAACTAAATTTAATAAAATGTGTATATAATGCTTATTACCTCTGAACTCCGTTTTAGTTCAAATTTTGGCAGCTTCCCTTTCACAGTTCTTGAGTTATGTCCCTTTATAACGTTATATGCACATTCCCCATTTATTTTTTAGCTCACCTGGTCTCATCACTACTAAGACAAAAATCTTCTCTGAAACTACTGTGCCAAATAAAATCAAAGTTAGCCACAATCATTATTGGGGTATCTAGTTTAAAAATTGTGTCCAGTGACCTGGCCAACCAACCAAGATGGCCACCATTGCTAAAGTAAAGCATTGGGATAAAATGCAGTTTTTATAAATCAAAAACCGAAGCATTTAGAGCAAATCTGACAGGGGGTAAAACTTCAATAGTTCAAGTTCTATCTGGCCTGAAATTTTCAGATGAATTGGACAACTAGGTTGCTGCTTCTGAATTGGTAATTTTAAGGAAATTTTGCTGTTTTTGGTTATTATCTTGAATATTATTATAGATAGAGATAAACTGTAAACTGCAATAATTTTCAGCAAAGTAAGATTTACAAAGTCAACAGGACCAAAATGGTTAATTGACCCCTTTAGGAGTAATTATTCGACCGCAAAAATTTGAATTTTTTGGTCGTATATTGGTATCACATTGGCGTCGTCGTCGTCCGAATACTTTTGTTTTTCGCACTATAACTTTAGATTAAGTAAATGGAAATCTATGAAATTATAACACAAGGTTACTGACCATAAAAAGAAGGTTGGGATTGATTTTGTAAGTTTTGGTCCCAGCAGTTTAGGAATTAGGGGCCAAAAAGGGCCCAAATAAGCATTTTCTTGGTTTTCGCACTATAACTTAAGTTTCCGTAAATAGAAATCTATGAAATTTTGACAGAAGGTATATGACCACAAAAGGCAGGTTGGGATTGATTTTGGGAGTTTTGGTTCTAACTGTTTAGGAATTGGTGGCAAAAAAAGGGCCCAAATAAGCATTATTCTTTGTTTTTGCACAATAACTTTAGTATAAGTGAATAGAAATCTATGAAATTTAAACACAAGGTTAATGAACACAAAAGGAAGATTGGGAATGATTTTTGGAGTTGAGATCCCATCAGTTTAGGAAAAAGGGGCCCAAATAAGCATTTTTCTTGGTTTTCGTACCACAACTTTAGTATAAGTAAATAAAAGGAAGGTTGGGATTGATTTTGGGAGTTCTGGAGTTTGGGTCCAAAACTAAACTTTGTTTGATTTCATTAAAAATTGAATAATTGGGGTTCTTTGATATGCCGAATCTAACTGTGTATGTAGATTTTTAATTATTGGTCCCGTTTTTAAATTGGTCCAAATCAGGATTAAAAATAATTATATTAAGTATTCAGCAATAGCAAGAAATCTTTAATTGTACAGTATTGTGCAATAGCAAGAAATTTTCAATTGCACAGTATTGTTCATTAGCAAGAAATCTTCAATTGCACAGTATTGTGCAATAGCAAGTATTTTCAATTGCACAGTATTGCGCAATAGTAAGAAATATATAATTGCACAATATTGTGCAATAGCAAGAATTTTTCAATTGGCGTTATCTTTCCTTGTTCCGAATAGTAGTTGAATCAGCAAAAATCATTGTTTTATACATTATACAATGTATTTTCACTTTTACTACCAACTGATAAATTAAAACAATCTTTATCATTCAGTGATAACAAGCACTTTTTTTTACCTTTTAATATTTTATGATGTATTTAAATGAGCAGTTATTGTTGCAAACTACATTAGAAATTTGAATTGAGATCAGTTTTCGAATAAGGGAAAGGGGGGGGGGGGGGGGGGGTCAATTTTTCCCATTTCAAGTAAAAAGAAAATTTCTTCAAACATTTTTTTGAGAGGATTTATATTCAACAGCATAGTGAATTGCTCAAAGGCAAACACAATTTTTTAAGTTCATTAGACCACATTCATTCTGTGTCAGAAACCTATGCTGTGTCAACTTTTTAATCACAATCCAAATTCAGAGCTCTATCCAGCTTGAAGGCTGGGTCCATACTTCCCCAACCGTTCAGTTTTCGAACTCTGCGGTCGTATAAAGCTGAACCCTGCGGAGCATTTGGTTTAACTAGTATTTCCTTTTTTTGTTGAAAACTTTGAAGCAGTCTTTATATGGCAATGAATTGATATTATTCAAATGTGTCTGATCAGCCATTCATGCTCCTTTGAGTCTCTATAATTTAAGAAGTTATGACTTTTTCTGCATACTCCTTGAGTATTCAAGTTTTGATAGATAGATGTTAATTTCCCCTTCCCCTATGATGTTTCCTGTCCTGTAAACCAATTGAAATTCCAAATAATCCAATTAATCTTGTCATAACATCTGTAATTTAAGAAAAATTGATCAATACAAATAAATTTACTTCATGCACTGATTACCATATAAGCAAGAGGCTCACAAGAGCCTGAATCTCTCACCTGTAATTATTTAAACCAAATGCTCCGCAGGGTCCAGCTTTATACGACCGCTCCTTTGAAACTTGGGCTGAATGAGTTTCAGAGTATCTAGTATAAATTTTATTTTCTTGTATCGTTTGTATGTCAAGAAATATAGCCACTATGGCTGTTAACAGTTTATCTTTATCATTAATAAAATTCAAGATAATAACTAAAAAAAGTGGCAGCAATCCTACAATTGGTTGTTAGATTCATTTGAAAATTTCAGGGCTGACAGAGCTTGCCCTATTAAACATTTTCACCTCTCATCAGATTAGCTCTTAATGCTTTGGTTTTTGAGATATAAGCCAAAATTTGCTTTTTACCACTACATTCAATGTTTAGCTATACCGGCCATGTTTTTTAACAAAACAGAAAATAAAATACAAATTTTGTTCCAGATACCCTTATAATCATTCAGTTAAGTTTGGTTGGAATTGGTTCAGTTGTTTCAGAGGAGAAGATTTTTTAAAAATTAGAAAACATGATAAACAAATTGTCCTTAAAGGATTTTTAAAGGGGTCAATTGACAATTTTTGTCATATGAACTTATAAAAAATACATCTTACAGTGGACGTGGCCGGGAAAGTGTCTATTCCAACAACAAAAAGACACTAAGATCTGATCAGACAGAACTTGCAGTTACTGAGAGCAAGTTCAAAGCCACTAACAACTAATGAAAAAAAAAAATGCATCTAAGACTAAATCACCAATCAGTACACAAGCAATATCCAATGGATTTAGTGTAAATACGTCACTCATAAACAGTCCGAGATAAACATACCCTAGTGCGATGCAATGATACAGGTATCTACAGATTGTAGATCAATGAACGTAAATATGTATATACCAATAATATTTAAATTAATAGTTTGCTTTTAATTCATTGATACACAAGTCAACATTAATACCAATAAAAACAGTATTCAAGGATTTGATTACAGTGTATAACTGGTACCCTTTTTGAATAAGTTTATTTAAAGGATCGATAAGTTTACCAGGATCGTTTCTTATGTTCCTTTCTATTGATTGTTATAACTTTGATTCATTGTGATGCGTATGTGTAAATAGACCCATCAAAGATACTAGGATTTACATTTTATACGATTGTTTCGTCTTTGTGACGATCAAACAATTTTCTGAGTATTGAGGATACGAAATTCCAAAATGTTTTGCCCGTTACAGATAGGTAAAAAGTAAAATCACAAAAAATCTGAACTCCGTGGAAAAATTCAAAATGGGAAGACCCTTATCGAATCGCAAAATCAAATTTCGAACACATCAAACAAATAAATAACAACTGTCATTTTCATGACTTGGTACAGGCATTATCCTATGTAAAAATTGGTGGATTTTCCCAGGTTTTATAGCTAGCTAAACCTCTCACTTGTGTTACAGTCGCATCAAATTTTATTATATTGACAATGATGTGTGAACAAAACAAACAGACATTATTGGTAAAAATGTCAAAAATAGGGGTATACAGCATTCTTTGTGCTATAATCTTAATCACTATAAAATCAAACAAATATGAAACAAAAAGGCATAATGGACACAGCATATAAGCAAAAATGAAAGACAAGAATTCAAAATATTAACAATTGCACAATTACATACTGACGTGATGTATAAGTACAGAGCCATGCACGTCATATGTATCAACAAAACACAAAAAGGCAAAAAGACGACGTACTCTAAATGTTTGGTGAAACAAGTTGATTTATAAAAAAAAATGTTTGGATAAACAGTTAGTTTATAATAGCTTTCGATTGAGCAGCAACCCTCTGTTAAGGAAATACGAGCCCTGGAATATCGGATACATGTTCCGTATGTCGTAACTACAATTTCCGGATGTGACCTATTGTATAAGACTCATTACCAGGTTTGTACTGGCAAAACGACGAGTGCCATATGTATCTGTTTTTTTTTCTCTTCTGGAGCACCTGAGAGCATCCCCATTTTTGTTTAGTCTTTAGTTTCTATGTTGTGTTTTGTTTACTATTTTTGTTTGTCTTTTTCTTTTTTAGCAATGTCGATGTCATTTTTTTCGACTTACGAGGAGTGGATGGCCCTCTGGTATCTTTCGCCTCATCCGGCCTCTTTTATTAAAATAACAGGTTTCTACTCCATTTTCAATGTTGTTGTTGTTGTACATATACGCGCATAGTCTGTGGATTAAAGGAGTAGTTCCGGAAATGGCCGATTTTGGCCTCAAATTTCAGGTTCATCTAACGAAAGGTTTTAGACACTTTTTAAACACGTAAGTGTCTATTTCAAATGATTCGATTAGTTTATGTGAAAGATTTTAACTGATTTAATCATTAGAAACGCTCTGATTCAAGCTTAAATATGAAAAAATTATCAAATACGCCAAAAAACGTCACTTTTCAGATGGTTTTTGTCAAAAATTAACGTGGTCACACCCGTGTTCATCCTCAAGCTTTATATATATTTTGTATTATCATCAAATACAACTAACATTTCAATATTATGAATGATTACGAATGCGGCCACTTTCATTTTAGACGGACACCGTCTAGAAATTAACCAAAATGCTAAAATTTTGAAGATTTCAATAATTCAGCATGACTTAATGATGCTTGAACGCGATATTTGTGCATTGTATTGTCAAAAACAGCTCATATTTATGTAGCAGAAGCATTTTACTTTCCAAAATATAGCTTAACGATTACATCTTCACAATTTTCTAAAACTGCTATATTTTTGGGCGAAAAGGGGTCTTACTGAACCTACTCCTTTGAGTTTTTGTGTTGTTTGTTCATATTGTGCTACTTAAAAATGATAATCTTTCAATGGTATATAGATATAGGAAGATGTGGTGTGAGTGCCAATGAGACAACTCTCCATCCAAAAAACAATTTAAAAATTAAACCATTATAGGTTAAAGTACGACCTTCAACACGGAGCCTTGGCTCACACCGAACAACAAGCTATAAAGGCCCCAAAATTACTAGTGTAAAACCATTCAAACGGGAAAACCAACGGTCTAATCTATATAAACAAAACGAGAAACGAGAAACACGTATATATTACATAAACAAACGACAACTACTGTACATCAGATTCCTGACTTAGGACAGGTGCAAACATTTGCAGCGGGATTAAACGTTTTAATGGGCCCAAACCTTCTCCCTTTTTCTGAAACAATAGCATAACATCACAACATATAAAAACATACGATAAACTATCAATTAGCAGACTTAACTCAATCAAAAAACGTATGATTACACAAAGAACGAATAAATTTGATCTGCGATATCTGAATACAAATGCACAGTTAATTAAACATTAGAGACAAACAGTCATGACCAAAAGGCTATCAAACAAATTCAAACACACTGAGAAATATTTAACCAATCAATGTTCACTTTAGAAAAAAAACCGTTTTTTTATAATCTTGAAGTTTATACAAATGTTGTAAGAATAAGTGAAAAATTGAAGATATTACAAATAATCAAAGCTGGTATACAGCCAAGATCCATATGAATAAAAAATGACAAAAAAGCATTATAAACAGTATCAACAGGTCGAATTAACAAGAAAATACGATTTGAGAGTACTCGCAGTTACTGACAGCTAGTTAAAAGCCAAAACCAATTAATAGTAAAAAATCATGCATCAGAGACTAAAATCGACTAAAACACATCACAGGGATTTAGTATTTTAACGTCATTAATAGTCAAAGAAGACATGACTTGTGCAATGCATTTTATTATTTACTTTTCCATACGGTGACGTATTTGAATGATAACCAACATCACCTTCAAATTAGGATTCGATATTATCAGATTATTACATGGCATTTTTCATATCGCATGTATTATCAGCCCTAGGTTCAATATCAGCCAAAGAGCCGCATGGCTCGAGGGCTGATATTGACCGAGGGCTGATAATACACGCGATATGCAATTTCTGAGTATTGAGGATACGAAATTCCAAAATGTTTTGCCCGTTACAGATAGGTAAAAAGTAAAATCACAAAAAATCTGAACTCCGTGGAAAAATTCAAAATGGGAAGACCCTTATCAAATCGCAAAATCAAATTTCGAACACATCAAACAAATAAATAACAACTGTCATTTTCATGACTTGGTACAGGCATTATCCTATGTAAAAATTGGTGGATTTTCCCAGGTTTTATAGCTAGCTAAACCTCTCACTTATATTACAGTCGCATCAAATTTTATTATATTGACAATGATGTGTGAACAAAACAAACAGACATTATTGGTAAAAATGTCAAAAATAGGGGTATACAGCATTCTTTGTGCTATAATCTTAATCACTATAAAATCAAACAAATATGAAACAAAAAGGCATAATGGACACAGCATATAAGCAAAAATGAAAGACAAGAATTCAAAATATTAACAATTGCACAATTACATACTGACGTGATGTATAAGTACAGAGCCATGCACGTCATATGTATCAACAAAACACAAAAGGCAAAAAGACGACGTACTCTAAATGTTTGGTGAAACAAGTTGATTTATAAAAAATAAATGTTTGGATAAACAGTTAGTTTATAATAGCTTTCGATTGAGCAGCAACCCTCTGTTAAGGAAATACGAGCCCTGGAATATCGGATACATGTTCCTTATGTCGTAACTACAATTTCCGGATGTGACCTATTGTATAAGACTCATTACCAGGTTTGTACTGGCAAAACGACGAGTGCCATATGTATCTGGTTTTTTTTCTCTTCTGGAGCACCTGAGAGCATCCCCCATTTTTGTTTAGTCTTTAGTTTCTATGTTGTGTTTTGTTTACTATTTTTGTTTGTCTTTTTCTTTTTTAGCAATGATGATGTCATTTTTTTCGCCTAACGAGGAGTGGAAGGCCCTCTGGTATCTTTCGCCTCATCCGGCCTCTTTTATTAAAATAACAGGTTTCTACTCCATTTTCAATGTTGTTGTTGTTGTACATATACGCGCATAGTCTGTGGATTAAAGGAGTAGTTCCGGAAATGGCCGATTTTGGCCTCAAATTTCAGGTTCATCTAACGAAAGGTTTTAGACACTTTTTAAACACGTAAGTGTCTATTTCAAATGATTCGATTAGTTTATGTGAAAGATTTTAACTGATTTAATCATTAGAAACGCTCTGATTCAAGCTTAAATATGAAAAAAATATCAAATACGCCAAAAAACGTCACTTTTCAGATGGTTTTTGTCAAAAATTAACGTGGTCACACCCGTGTTCATCCTCAAGCTTTATATATATTTTGTATTATCATCAAATACAACTAACATTTCAATATTATGAATGATTACGAATGCGGCCACTTTCATTTTAGACGGACACCGTCTAGAAATTAACCAAAATGCTAAAATTTTGAAAATTTCAATAATTCAGCATGACTTAATGATGCTTGAACGCGATATTTGTGCATTGTATTGTCAAAAACAGCTCATATTTATGTAGCAGAAGCATTTTACTTTCCAAAATATAGCTTAACGATTACATCTTCACAATTTTCTAAAACTGCTATATTTTTGGGCGAAAAGGGGTCTTACTGAACCTACTCCTTTGAGTTTTTGTGTTGTTTGTTCATATTGTGCTACTTAAAAATGATAATCTTTCAATGGTATGCATTTTATTATTTAATTTTCCATACGGTGACGTTTTTGAATGATAACCAACATCACCTTCAAATTAGGATTCGATATTATCAGATTATTACATGGCATTTTTCATATCGCATGTATTATCAGCCCTAGGTTCAATATCAGCCAAAGAGCCGCATGGCTCGAGGGCTGATATTGACCGAGGGCTGATAATACACGCGATATGAAAAATAACATGTTATGATATTTTTATGATATGCTTCAACAATGGAGAAAAATCACAGATTCATATATTGATCATTTTACGTGGTTCCCAAATAGAAGCTCAAAGAGTGAAAAGTTCACGGACGTCGGACTCCAAATTTAGTACATTCGATATGAAATCTTTCTATCAGATGCCTCAACAGAAAAAAAACCATTTTAATATGGACGAAACGACAAAAGAAATTATTCAAAAATATACATAATGAACACTGTTTGAAAAAGTGAACTTTTTAACGTAACTTTCTAAATTATGTTTGAAACTTTTAAAAAACGCATTTATTTAATAATTTGATTTTTTTATTTTTTTTTTATTTATTATTTTACAAAATATACTTTCCAGTATCCAAATAATTGTTTCGTTAATAAAATTGAGATTGTACACTACTTTGTAAGTTTTTTAGTGAAAATGTAGCATTGAGGTATATTTTCCGGAATTTGCCGAGCATCACCGGAATACCATGCGATAACGTTACGGAAAGGCATGTGATAACACTCGAAGCATGTGATAAACTTTTCATATCAGCCCGCTAAGCACCAATTCGAAAAATATGGAATTTACGTTGATTTAATGATATTATCATACAGTAAAAATCATATGTTATTTAGTCTAAGTATATGATAATCCGTTTTATATGTTTTCTACAGGTACAGCCAAACTTTCAAAATTCCAAGCCAAATCATTGTATTGTTGGAAAAAAATCAGTATGGCGGGGTTTAGAGTAATTTCTGGTAGCTCAATAATTTACCCAAAATCTATTACATCACTACAGACACAGGCATAACCGCACGAAATGTGCAGAATGGTAAACATAGCATTTTTTTTCTGAATGAGTACATTAAACATGATGCCTCGTGCATACTCTCTGCAGGTTAAGAACTTTTTTTCCGTTCTGTAGTTGGCCTGTTGAAAGGCATATTACTGTTCCTATCCAAATGTATATCCGCAACCGAAATTTCTATCCCGTATCTGGTTAATCCATTGGGGAATTTATCTGTTTGATTTGTTATCAATTTGGTTTTTTTTTGCTACTGAACGTAAATTAACAGCAATCAGTTAACAATCGGTCAATCAAATAGTTTTCAAAGGTACCGGATTATAATTTAGTACGCCAGACGCGCGTTTCGTCTACAGAAGACTCATCAGTGAAGATCATATCAAAATATTTATAAAGCCAAACAAGTACAAAGTTGAAAAGCATTGAGGATCCAAAATTCCAAATAGTGGTGCCAAATACGGCTAAGGTAATCTATGCCTGGGATAAGAAAATCCTTAGTTTTCTGTAAAATTTAATGTTTTGTAAGCAGGAAATTTATAAAAATTACCACATTATTGATATTCATTTCAACACCGAAATGTAGACTACTGGGCGTGTGATATTCTCGGGGATCAAAACATCCTTCTTTTTCTCGGCTTTTTGATAACGCACGTTTGTTTTGAATCAAGCTGTTCAAAAAATTCGTTTTAAATTTTTTGTTATAGGTCAAAACAATCTCCTGTGGACTATTTGTTTTTGTCATCATGACAAAGAGATCATAAAGTTCTAAAATACGTAGTCAGAAACAATGTTACACATAGTCTCACTTAAAAGAAACACAAAATGCTCGTATACTAGTAGTAGTCTAACAAACAAATCCATTTTATTTTGGTAGCATTAACTTTGGTCATATGTAACCCTTTTGTTTAAATATTTTTTTTTATTCTATAGATTGCTTGTTTCAACCATACTTCACTGTCAAAGTGTCGGTGGAGTATTCCTGTGTTTCAGATTTTATGAAATGTCTTCTATAAGTATTTATGGTCAGTTTATATCAGCCTGCCAAGGATAAGCATTTATAAATAGTCTGAAAATTCATTCAGTTAATGAAATGCTTAAATTTCGAAATTTTCTGTGAATATACTCATCATAGACACCAGGATAACAATCTCATATTCACGCCAGACGCGCATCTCTTCCACCAAAGAACCACCATTCTAATGCAACATCGTTTGTAACGTTCATTTTGATGGATAACGTCACTTATTTACATGGCATCAATTGACAATTGATGCTATGGGACGTACGTGCACTCGTAGACGGCATATGACAGATTTTAAATGCATGCTTTAACGTGGTTTTCTGTCTGTTTCATTAGAATGGAGATAACAATATTGTATTTTAAGCTCCGACGGCATCAATTGGGGATTTGATGGTCGCACATACTCGTTTACTGTCTCCGCTAACGCGTCGCCAGTAAACTTAATTTGCGACCATCAAATCCATAATTGATGCCGTCGGAGCTTAAAATACAATACAGTTATCTCCTAATTGACGCTCGAAAAAAAAAACAAATTTAAAAGGCCAAATGAAGTTGAAGAGTATTGAGGACCAAACATTCCTAAAAGTTTAGCCAAATACAGCTAAGGTAATCTATTCCTGAGGTAGAAAAGCCTTAGTATTTCAAAAATTCAAAGTTTTGTTAACGATTAATTTATATTTATAAACATATCAATGATAACTCTAGTCAACACAGAAGTGCAGACTTCTGGGCTTGTGATAAACACTTTAAAATGGAAAATCACTGTCAAACAATAAGAGGAAAATGAACAATTGGAAACGTAAATTTTCGTATATTTTTGTAAAATTTTTGTAATGATTTCCGGTATGAAATTAAAATATTTGAATCTAGGATTTTGTCCTGTTTATATTTGATTTTTGAGGTTATTCAACGAAAAATATCTTTAAGATAACTGCAAATGTTGTATTTGTTTATTCGGATTTTGTGGGTTAAATGACTGTGTTTATACACGTTAATTTACTTTGTGTGCATTCAAAAATTTTTAAAGGCGTAGCATTTTCTCTATACCAATATATTCGAATGCATTTTATGTTACAAAAAATTTAAAACCTTAAACAGATTTTGCTGTGCACAATTTTGGTCCCTACAGAAGGTGATGAAATGTACCAACACGTACTTGAGTTTTACTTATCATGTTCCACTCTGTGACACAGTTAAACTCATCTATTGTTGTTAAATATCTATTGTCCCTCTATTTAGGTATGGATAAATTCCAAAACCTCTCTTTCATTTTTGTTTTATTTGGCATCATTTGTAGGATCGAAAGAAAGTTTTCTAAGACATCAAATGCATTTGAAATTTATTGATCTAGGGTATGTTATTTCTTCGAAAACTATGGATGCACATGTTTCTCTGTACCCAGAACAAACATTGAAATGTAGACAGAACTATTTTAGCCATAAGGTCCACATTAATATAAACTGAATGGAATTAAGATTGATCGTTTCTGAATTTTATCATAAATATATAGTGATGCATAACAATACATGAACAAGTCTGCTATTCAAGGGACGTAATTGGTGCCCATAGGAATACGTACAACATGTCAATACATATTATGTATTGCTGAAAAGTACATAAATGTTGTTGAGGAGAAAATGTACAGCTTTAATCATATCTAAACATCTCCAGTATGTAAATCTATCATATTTTCTATTCTCATTATAAATTTATATAAGTTGCACACAGATTATTATAGCAGCCATTTTGTTAAATTGGTAAAAATGTTTTTTTTTTTTTTTTTTTTGGCTTTTTAATTTGTACTTCTCATGATGTTTTATACAACACATAACAAAATTTTCATATTGAATTTGCTTATATTGTGCTGGTTTTATATGATAGTCTTTAGATTGATATGAGTTTTTATTTTATTGAACATTTTGGGCAAACCCTAAATGATAGTCTTTAAATTAAATTTGAGATTGGTTTGTGGTATTTGTATATAGTGTGCACCTTTTTTAATTTAGTAATTTGTTGAAATATGAGTGTTTTTCCTATATACTCGGCTGTTTTTAAATGATACTTTTAAATCAAAAATGAGTTTTTGTCTTATTTGAACATGTTCTTGTTTGCAATACTGTCTTTTGAATATATTTTAGTTTTTGTCTTATTTGTACATATAATGCTGGCTTTCAAGTTGTCAAATAGTAAAGAATTATAACACTACTACAACCTAGCTTAAGACCTCCTTTAAAAATTTTAAAGTCCAAAATATGTATTGGCTCTCTAAACTGCGCATGAATCCGTACAGATTTCGATGCATCTAAGCCTCTAGTAAATATTCTACTACTAGTTATATTTTTTGTGATGTGAACTAGTTCCCCTACTTTTATTAAATAACCCAATTTATGTAATAAAGCAAATGAAATACACTGAAATCATTATCATTGAAGTCCCGAAAACTCTGCATGTTTTTCGTTGGTCAGTTCTGTGAAGTTGACAGTCATGACTTTTCGATCTATTCACAAAGTCACCCTTTGATAAATCTGGTAACAGATTTATTTGCTGCAACTTATATTAAGCATCACCCGCTAATAAAAAGGGAAATATCCAAGATATACCAATTGGAACTTTGATGAGATGATTAACGATTTACATTTCGTCTTGACATCATCTATGTACGTTTCGGCAATAAAGTTCATTAACAGGTTAAAGGTATTCCTATGGACCTCTTAAATAACAAACCTTTTACGAAAATAAACGAATCACAGTTATAAAAATCAATGGCCAATTTTGTACTGAAATTTATCAAAAAGGAACTGTCTTTAAATTGACTCAAAAATGAACATAAATACTTGTCCTTTTCTTGATTTAGATACTTCAGTTAACACGGAAAATTCATTTCAAGACTTTTATGTGTGCCAAATTGTATATTTCTCTGTTTGGAACTAGTTGTTTCTTTAATCCCTTTTTATGATGCTTATATTCCACCTGTTATCTATTCACCTGTCGAAAGTTGCAAATTGATCAAAACCTTAAATAAATTCTTTCATAGATACAAAGAATGATGTGGAAGTTTGACTGTTCCATTTTATATTAAAACAGGATATCACATCCTAATTTGACGACGAAGTTGTTTCTAAAGCACTTACATTAAGTAAAATCTATGTTAACAAATAATTATCGTAACTTTTAAACTTATTATGTAAGGTAATCATTAAACGTAGTTGTAAAAATCACTTGGCGTTTGTCGTCTATCGTTCGTCATCTTTTACAAAAATATTCTCCTCTGAAACTACTTGACCAAATTTAACAAAACTTGGCAACAAACATCATTGGGGTATCTAGTTTAAAAAAAATGTGTCCGATGACCCGGCAAAACAATCAAGATGGTCGCCATGGCTAAAAGTAGAACATGATGTAAAATGTAGATTTTGTCTTATATCTCTGAAACCAATTTGAAAGCATTTAGAGCAAATGTAACATGGGGTGAAATTGTTTATCAAGTCCCTGAAATTGTCAGACACTCGGACAACCCGTTGTTGGGTTGCTTCCCCTGAATTTGCAATTTTAAGGAATTTTTGCAGTTTTTTGTCATTATCTTGAATATTATTATAAAATGAGATAAACTGTGAGCAACATTATTATTCAGCAAAGTAGGATCTACAAAAAAAAATCAACATAAACAAAATGGTCAATTGATTCTAAAAGGTGTCATTTAAATTAAATTTTTAACAAATTTTTGTAAATTTTTGTAATCTTACAAAATTCTTCTCCCCTAGCACTACTTAGACAAACTTGGTAACAACCATATTTGCGTTATCTAGTTTAAAAATGTGTCCCATGACCAGGTCAACCAACCAAGATGACCGCCATGGCTAAAAAAAGAACATAAGAGTAAAATGTTGATTTTCGCCTATATCTCTGAAAGCAAAGCAACTATTTGGGAATCTAGTTTAAACCACGTGTCCGATGACCCCGCCTGCTAATCAACATGGCTGAACATGGCTAAAACTTAAATATAGGGATAAGATGCAGTTTGTGGCCTATATATCTAAAACTGATGCATTTAGAACATTTAACATGGGGTAAAAAGTGTGTATCAGGTTGACACCTATCTGTCCTGTAATTTTTAGACGAATCAGACAAACCGTTGTTGGGTTGCTGTCCCTGAATTAGTAATTATAAGGAAAATTGCAGTTTTTGGTTATTATCTTGAATAATATTATAAATAGAGATAAACTGTAATCAACAATAAGGTTCAGCAAAGTACGATCTACATGAACAAAATTGTCGATTGACCTAATAAGGGGTTATTGCCCATTAAAGTCAAATTCGACAATTTTTTTTTATTGGGTATCTTTTACAAAAGTCTTTTCCTAAAACAACTAAGACAAGTTTAAACACACTTGGCTAAATCAGTAGAAGAGTATCTAGTTTAAAAAAATTGTCTGATGACCCTGCCTGCCTACTAATATGGCAGACAAGGATAGGTCAGTTTTTGACCTATATCTATAAAAATAAAGCAAAGGTATAACGGTTGCATTATTTCAAGCATCAATTGTAAATTAAAATATCAAATGAGCGACACAGGCTCATTGGAGCTTCTAGTTTTATTGGTTTTTACATTGAATTTGTTTTCATAAAGAGTTGTCAACAATTCAAGACGATGACTACCAAACTACGATATGACACGTTCATATATAACAACCAAAATCAGATCAACTTTGCAAGAGGGTGTTAAATATTTTCTACATACATCTATATCAATTTATAACCTCCAAAAGGAAGAAAAGATATAAAAGAGATAAAAAAAAATGACCAGAAAAACAGTTATTACCATGGCAAAAAGAAACAATAAGCCATAGAACAAAACACTACACAAACAAAAAAAAGATCTAAAGATTGCGAGACACGATTTCCACCATAAAATCGGATGTAATTAACCCACGTGCACTTTTGCACTTAGAGACCGCAGTTCATCTTATTAATTTACTCAATTTACATCATATCAAAATCAAAGCACTATAGGTTCCTGCGTAAATTACTGATCGAATGGTGTTTTATAGCTAACACATAGTTAATATTGTTTATTCAGTCAAATAATGATTTGAAATGTACACACATATTTTGTCACAAGTACAAGAACAATGACAACAATAAGAGGACTATTTTCACCGAAGAGTAAACAATTACATGAACATGAAACAATGCAGTGCAGGTTAACAGTAAATACATCAAAGATAGATGAGGTTGACGGATTAGTGAATTATTTACAAAATGTACAAGATTTTTTACAGTTAAATTTGACATATTCATCAGTATAACACAAATTTTTCCATCCTGAACAGTACTGGTCTTTATCTATACAAGGAGCTGCAGTGGTAGAAGTTGTTGACAGTAATGGTAATGCCATTAATCCATTCGCTGGCGGTGTAACTGAAAAAAAGAACATATTTATCCATTGATATTTGTTTTAGCTGAGATAAACTATGTATATATGAGTAATATGACAGATGGGATTATTTAATTTCATATAATTTTATTTAAATATTGCAAATATCTTTAACATAATAATTGAATTGAGTTAAGATTGCATTCGTTTATCAAATAAACAAATACATTTATACCCACAGATTTTGTAAATTGAGTCATCCTTTAATTCTATAAGTATTCTTATTTGAGCACGTGAGAATTGTTTCGTTAAACTACGTTCATTTTAATAGCCCAATTTAACCTCGGAAACCAAGCTGAGAAGACGTTATAAATTAACCACCCTCCTCGAATATTAAATTGATATTTGTTTGAAGCTGATCTTATTCGTTTTTCACATGCTTCAGTTTTCATGCGTCTATCATCATTTAAACATATTAAAAACATAGTAAGACAATAGTAGTTTAGGTTGCACTTTTTAAATACAGCGGTTTCTCACACCACGCCTCATTTAGGGAGATATAAAATGTTCATAGATAATGAATTTTGTTTACGTACTGGTTTCCAGATATAATGGCTATGTTTTATCTCGTGACATAACTTTGGAATGTTACCAGTACATATGCATATTGGTAAAATTGAAATCGTTGAGAATCATAAAGTCAAGGTAGGGATGATACAGAATTTTACTGTAAGTTTAAACTCTTAGAAGCTCGGGGCATATAAACGTTGGATATATGCCACACAGCTTTATATTTGGACCTTTGACAAAATAGTAGTGTTAATGATTTTTCCATTCTAGAATATATTTTTTTTCGAAACCATATAAATGGTACAGTTTTATCAGTAAAAGGAGTTCCTATGGAAAATTGCATTGTCGATATTTATTGAAATGCAACATATAGCGTACTAGGTTTCATGCTTACTTTGAATACTTTTGAAACATTGCTGATTGGACCACCCTTCGGTACATAAGCTTTGGATCGCTAAATCCAATAATTAGTACAATCATCATCAAGATTTTATTTTGACTGCCAAATAATTCGGTTGTGTACTGTTTGTTGTTGTAATTTTAATTTTGATAAAATGTTCCCATGTTTATTCATGAGTAAAACAAAATCAGTGTTTGTTATTTGTTATTTGTTTAATTAATATATAAATCAGTAATCAATGACATCTGTTCGTATTCATTTTGATATTTGGGTACTGACTTAATACTTTGATAAAATGATTTATCATATACTTAGACTAAATAACATATGATTCTTACTGTATGATAATAGCATTAAATTAAACGTAAATTCCATATTTTTCGAATTGGTGCTTAGCGGGCTGATATGAAAAGTTTATCACATGCTTCGATTGTTATCACATGACTTTCCGTAACGTTATCGCATGGCATTCCGGTGATACTCGGCAAATTCCGGAAAATACACCTCAATGCTAGGTTTTCAGTGGAAAACATTACAAAGTAATAAACAAAACAATTATTTAGATACTGGAAAGTATATTGTGTAAAATAATTAAAAAAAAAACAAAAAAAAAAACCCAAACAAACAAATAAATAAATAAATGCTTTTTTAAAAGTTTCAAACACAATTTAGAAAATTGACTTTTCGAAACAGTGTACATTATGAATATTGTTGAATAGCTTTTTTTGTCGGTTTGTATATGTTTATATATTTTTCTCATCTGTTTGGGTACAATGTATACGATAGTAAGATTTCATATCGAATGTACTAAATTTGGGGTCCGACATCCGTAAACTTTTCACTCATTGAAGTTCTATTTTAGAACCACGTAAAAGAATCAATACATGAATCTGTTACTTTTCTCCATTGTTGAAGCATATGATAAAAAGATCATAACATGTCATTTCTCATATGGCATGTATTATCAGCCCTCGGTCAATATCAGCCCTCGGGCCATGCGGCTCTTGTGCTGATATTGAACCTAGGGCTGATAATACATGCGATATGAAAAATGCCATGTAATAATCTGATAATATACAATAAACCTCCTGTTATAAGCGGAGTTGTTACTGAATGAAAATGGTACATTTATTTCTGTATATAGCATGCATATTTTTGTCTCTGAAGCAGATTTTCTATGTTATATAATAAAGCTAAATAGTAGACAGGGTGTAATTTTAACGACCAAAAATGAACAATATTTACAGCCATGTTTGTTAAATCAGATGCATCGTGTATGTCATATGGATATTGTGCATGGAGCAATTCTGAATCGGCTCCGATTACAACAGAAATAAATTATGTAACACTTTTGTTAAACATACCAAAAGTATATCTCATTAATTAAATAGTTAAAGTCATATGAAACGAGTGAGTGGTGAAAAAAAATGTTTGTCCGATTCTTGAACCAATGCATGTATACATCATAAACTTAGTCCTCTGTGTACGATTTTATCATTATTTTCGCAAATATATCATATAATCGTCATTTTTTTTTCTCTCTGTTTGTTATGATTTAACAAATATGGCTGTTCATTAAATGCCGTGTTTTGAAGCCGAATTTTACCGATTGTCACCTTATAGTAAACAAATCACAAAAAGCATGTGTATTGAGCACGTGTTTAACATGTATAATCAGATATTTGTTTATTTCAAAGTCAGATCTATGCGTATTGTGGTCACCGGATTTTTACGAGGAGGGTTAAGCTCGGGTCACTATGCATACGGAAAATATGTCGGCGAATTCCTTCCTGGAAGCAAGCAATTAAAAATAATTTAAATTCTTCTTAATGTGGACAAATCAAAGAATTTTCTTCAGAAAAAAGTATATGTACATAGGTTGTATAATGAAAACTATCCATTTAGTTATAAAAAACATATGCATATTTTTTTTCAATTTGAAGTTTCTTATGACTCTAATATAGACAAATTATCCGATTATATACACAAATATGCCACAATAAATAGATTTGAGCATCAGGTAGTTACAAAAATGTTTTGGTTTGCAAATATTTAAGAAAAAAACATTCATTTAAACAACGGTCAACATTTTAGTATGCCTTAATGCGATATTTTTGATAAATTTGGGGATTTTCCTTATCATTTATCAGATATTGTCTCATGAATATCTATTAATTATTCCCTTCTTTTGTTTTATTTAGATATTTTTCTCGCGTTAAACGTAATATCATGAAGCATAAACTTAATGGATTTACCACTGAAGGTGTTTTACCAAAAAATGTGTTGTGTACATTTGAATATAAATTGCGTCAAACATTCATATTATTTCCACTAGGTCTGATAGTTTACATATAGACTGGATAAGACCATTCTCTCGGCAACCAGTACTTCGGTAATGGTATGGTTTGAATTAAACTCCTCTCATATAATACTTTAAGTTTATAAATGCTTGTACTTAAACTGATGTTACTATCTTTCAACTCAACATGACGGCAACGGAGTTTGGCCGTTTTTTTTTCTTCTTCTTTGGTTTCCATACTTTTTAAGCACTTTGTCTGGAGAGTAAATGCATAAGGTTATGCCAGAAATACTTGCCTTTCCCTTTGAATATGATCCATACCTTTACATTAAGATGTTTATTTCTCTTGATATTTGTTTTTTGAGCAATTGTTAGTGGGATATTTTTGATAGTAACTTGTTAACATTTCTATTACTGCATTGTAAAATGATGTTATTCTTTTATATTATTTAACTGTTAAAAATTACATGTGCAAACTACATAACAGGCAAGTGATAAAACAGTGCAAAGGGAAAGTTAGATAATTAATTCAAAAATTAATACGCAAGACAGAATGTTGAAAAGTCGGATAGGCATGTTAGAAGCGATAAGTGCAAAAGGACACAATGAATAAAAGAAGTTGTATAAAAAGCATTATAAATACAGGAATAAATGTTAAAACGAAAAAGTATTGAGCAATGCAATGAATGTGGAAAATTTTGTTAGGCAAGTTAGAAACAAGAAGTGCAAAATGACACGATGTGCAAAAGATGTTGCAAAAGCATATCAATACATAATCTGTGAATGTTAAAGCAAAAATTATTGGGTGATGCAAAGAATTGTACGTTTGACATTTATTTCTATTTAAAAAAAAAATTGAAAGAAAATTGAGCTCTAAGATAAATTAGAGAAATTGCAAACAGCTATGATAGAAAGATTCAATAACGAAAATGGTATAATCCAGTAATTTATTTATTGTGTAATACTGATCGTTTAGGCTATGTTTGGTAAATAAGTGGATTTCTTTATGTTCACTTGAAAATGAACTGTTTCCCCTTTCTTCATCAAGTATCTAGTCAATGGTTTTTATTTTATTAAATTGGTTGACAATTTCTCCGTTCTACGTTAATAAAGTAATGATAACATTGTTTGCTAATGTCGACCGGATTTGTTGGTAAAAATAAAGGAGCCACTTTGATTAAACAAGAACATTTCTGTAATCTGAAAGTTGAAGTTATCTTCAATTTTGAATTTGAATTTCACGAATCATTAAATGACCGAATTCATAGATCGACTTACTATTTCAATCTCATTCTAATTTTACTGTTTTAAATCATATTTAATAGTTAATGTATACAATAAATATTTTTATATGTAACTTTTTTGTTCCACCTATTGAGTGTTCCGCTTCACTGTTTTATACTTAAGAACATTTCTATCAAAAGCTATAAATAATCACGATAGATAAAATACACAATTCATCAAGCTTGGTGGTAAAAGCTGTTTTGAAATTGATTCTAAAATATTAAAAAAATGCATTTTATTCTTCACGTACAATTCTTTTTAATGGTAGTGACAAACCTCTAACTATCTACTTGCCACTGTGATGAAATCCATGACCGAAACCCATATGTGTATTACCATGTACTGCATATGTACAGTTGTTACAAGTATTGAAACAATGATCTCTGACATAGTCATTTTGCGCACAGTATGTCGCCCATAAATGGCAACTTGGATCAAGATCAGGGCATACTGGATCTATAAAGAAAAACAGGAAAATAATTTAAATTATTAGTAATTATAATAGCTAGGTAAATGTTAGATCATCTATAATAAAACATTAAACATAAGAAACAATTTATGAATAAACTAGATTTGTTTTATCTTTATTCATAGAAATTTATATTACATATATACTAAACAAAAATGAAAGGATAATCCAGGCAAAAAAACTTTCTTCAAAGATAGCTCACAAAAATAACTACAGCTGTAAACAACTTACTACTTTAAAGTTTTTAAACCAACTAATTTTCGCGAGCGATTTATTTTCGCGTCATTCGAGAGTAGAAAAATAAATTGTCGCGAATTTGTAAAACTTGGATCTTTCCTTTTTTAAATACATACAATATACATAATATCGCGAAATTAAATCGCCGCAAAGTGGGACAAAAGGACTAAACCCAAAATAAAGTATCCGCGAAAAATAAGTTGGTTTACAGTATAAGATATATGATTAAATACTAGTATTCGAATTCGGAGACTTTAAAAGTCAATGAGATCGAAACTGTAAAAAATGCCTTTTAAAATGATATCAAAAACCTAGATAATAGTCCCAAATATCTGATCTGGCCAGAATAAGTTCTAACTTTGCTTATTACTCAAATTGACTCAAATAGAACTAATGGACATCGAAGTATATAGAGTATTACATTAAAAATACAGTGTTGATATTTTACATTAATAGCGAAAATTAAAAAAATCTAAAATTTAATTATCAAAGAAACTGTTACAATCTCCATTTTATCTTTAAAGAGGTATGGGAAGTTCCTCTTAATTTACTTCACTCATAGGGACAATATTAGAAAAAAGTAAAATCACAAAAATACTGAACTTGTAAACCTAATGAAATGGCAAAATCAAATGACAAAACACATCAAACGAATTGACAAAAACTTCATATTCCTTACTTGGTACAGGCATTTTCAAATGTAGAAAATGTTTGTTCAAAGTCTATTGTAATTTGAATATAAAAGCTGAATATATAATAAAAGAAAAAATACGCTTTACTTTCATGACATCGCTGCTCCTTTGTTTTGTCTTTATTAGGAACACTCAAAGTCAATTATTTTGTATTTACCTTCAAACACATTTTTGAATAATTATACATAATTCCATAACACTCAAATTATAATCAATTTCAATTCAATTTCAAATTCAGCACTATAATTATTGATTTGACCGACAGTATTCTAAAACGCGTACCTATGGATAATTTTGCTTTGAAAGAAATTTTCAAATTGTTGTTACACCTCAAAGTAAACATATAAATCTATAATATTATGATTTATCTTATATATTTTGAGATTCTTTGTAGAAACAGTCATTTGTTTGTTTTATTTTTTTATTTTAGCTAATAAAATTGTGTGTTTATTCATACAAACCATGTACCCTTAAAGTGTCAGACCACCAATTACTTACTCCAATTTAGAACGTGAGAGTATGTCTCCTCGGACAAAATACAGTGCTTTTGATGTCATTGTTTACTTAAACTAACCAACAAATTTGCAGAAAAGAAACTTTTGGTGAAAGAGAAATTTAAGACCAGTTTGAGCTAAAATTTACTTGTCTATGAGTTTGCAGTCAACATTGAGGATTAATGCGTCATTTAAGATTTCCAGAAAACCAATGGTTATTTTAGTGAGATCTCTTTTTCTTATATGATTTTAAAGGTACAATAGACAAAATTGTAAAATGTCTGAGGATTGAAATACTACCATGTACTATATACGACAAGTTTCAAAATCATTGACATTGCCTAGCAATTTATGATGTGTTTTTTTTTAATATTAAAGACAATCAAAATACCTCCAACATGAAGTTTTCTGAGACCCATAAGACTGTTTAACAAAATAAAATTGATCTAATTTTGTTAGGAAAAAATAATGACAAAATCAAATAACTGCCAACATGTTTGAAACTTTTTTAATCAACATAAACATATTCAGAATATGACCTAACGGTTTTACCAATAAAAGAAAAAGGTTAACCTGTACCAAGTTCGAAAAAAAGCCAAACATCCTCTCAAGGACAAAAAAAATATAATCATATTCCTTTCACTAAGTCTGACGACGCGGTTCTTAAAACGCGGTTCTTAAAACATAACAAACTCTAAGGAAATATTAAAAAAACAACATGTTTTTATTTTAACCATCCGAACAGGATGCAGAAAAAATAATTTTCTCCCCCAACTAATGTATATTCAGATGAACTTTACTATATCTGCTGACACTACATGTTACCTGGTGGTGGGGTTGGGCAGGTATCACAGGTTCCAGGACAATTTTTAGCTACATGATCATTGGTACTGCAATATTGCTTCCAGTGTTTACAGTTAGTGTCACTATCTGGACAGAGTAATGGGTTTGGTGGAGGAGTAGGAGGAGCCGGAGCAGTTACAGCTGAAACTAAAAACATAAATATTTCTGAAAAGACTAAAGTTAAACCACTATGTATTAATATTTCGTATCTTATTTATGTTTATCAAATTGAATTTTTAAGATAAAAAAAAACCCATTCCTTCTCTATCATTTAAATCCATCAACAATATACATTTTTATTGAAAGAGATCTGATTACGTGATATATGAACGCTGTTAAAATAAAATTTTTAAACATTTAAATATCTTAAGTAAGTTATCATCAATTATACCAAAAAATGTGGGTATTCAGTTCTGTGATATTTTGCTATGTGGTACCCCTAAATTTCATAGGTACGCTGATTGTACGTTTGCATTTATTTTTACTTTATAACTCTGTTTTTTTTGTGCTTTATTCTTCGTGTTCAGTAAAACTGTAATAACATTATCATAGAAATATACCTGGGTTGTTAATCAAGTCTGTCCTCTGGTTTGGATTTGCTGGAAATAAAAGAAAATGAATGATTTTTTTTGTCTTAATTTGAATAAAAATTGTGTTAGATTGATCGATATCTGAACTTAATCATGTTGTTTGCTTCAAAAATAAGAAAAAAAAACTTCCATTAGACAGATATCTTCAATCTATGAATAGTGCAGTAAATGCTTAAATTTTTATGCTATCGTGACAGTTTTTATAGTTCCACCAAGACAAAGCACGAATACAGTGAAATTTCCCATGGGAAATAACAAAAAATAACCAAAAAAAATAACAAATAAAAAGTATCTCAAAGCTGAATAAAAGGAATTCCTCGCAATTGATTTCCCAAATGCAATAAATTAAGACTTTTTTCTTTTTGAGCATTTCGGATGTAAATATTACATCGGAATATCGCTTATTAAATAGACATTAAAATGTTTTTTGGTAAATAAGATATCTTATTGGAAGATTTTTATTCTCCAGGAAAATTATGAATATATAATTTGGCATAATGCATAACCTGGCGAGAGTGTTGAGATTTCTATCGGGACAGAATAATTCACGTTTACTATACAAAAGGCATTAAGATAACGGCCCAAAAAGTAAAACTTGAAATAAAAATAGAAGTTATCACATTGTTTAATTAATTCGTCACATTTGTTTTCTTTTGTGTACTTCAAAAAAACAAATACATAAGTCCAACGAAAAGATCACTATCAAAAAGCATAATAAAATATATACATATATGAATTAGGATTAGATTTTGCACATGCGTGTTATTAAAAGCGAGATCATACAATATGAAAATTAAAAACAACAGAAAATATAAAAAAAAGATTTATTCTAGATTCAATTACAGTTCAGGTTAGATCATTGAAGGTTAGCGATTGCTAGAGATTAACATTGGTTATATCTACATTTTTAACTAATATATAGATGCTAACTAAACTAAAGTGTTCTAAATATGCATGCATATAGAAGTATTGTCTTAAGCGTTCATTTGAAAACAGTAGAATTAGACAATATTTCCTGTTATGAGCAGTCATAGTATTGAAAGTATGAAAATATATTCAAACAATTGTATAGAAATTTTCCGGAATCGCTTTCCAATTTATTTAATGAACACTATGCTCTCTTGCAATCGCTAAACTTTTACATTATCATTTTAATTTTTGTAAATATCGTCTTCTTCCACTGCTTTCAACAATGCCAAATATGATTTGAAGCACAAAACCTGTTTGATCTGGAAACATTGTGGTACTTCCAAAAATTTGTGCGTCACGATATTCTTCATTTTGGTTGGCTACTGATGTTTTGAAAACAAATCGTACCTTTGGCTTGAAACGTCTACCTACAGAAGAGAAATAGTTGTATAAATCATGTTTAAGGTGTGCTTGAAATACAATGTATATAGAGACATATATAGATACATTATCAAAATCATTCTAAATAATTATCTATTATCATAACGTATGTGGGTTATCAAAAAAGTAAAATAACAAAAATACTGAACTCCAAGGAAAATTCCAAACGGAAACTCCCTTATCAAATGGCATAATCAAAAGATAAAACACATCAGACGAATGGACAACAACTGTCATATTCCTGACTTGGTGCAGGCACTTTCTTGTGTAGAAAACGGTGGATTGAACCTTGTTTTTTTTATAGCGCTAAACCTCTCACTGGTATGACAGTCTTGTCCCAAAAAAAATACCAAATAAGTATCATGTTATTGCAATATTGAGTAAGGCTCTTACCTGGAGGTCCTTTTCTTGGCCGGTCTTGTTTGTCTGGATTTTTGTCTGTTGGAGATTTGTCCTCGGACTTGTGTCTTTGGTTTAAGTGTGTTGGTGGCTTTCCATTTGTTTTTATTTCCTGATTTCCTCGGTTATGAATCTGTTCGGGTAATTCTGGTATGTTACGCGAGTTCTTGTTATTCTGTTTGACATTAGAGTCGTCTGTTTGACTTATTTTAAGCTCAAACCATTTTGGAATTTTTCTTGTAGGTGTCGGGGTTGTAGTTGTTGTTGTTGTAGTTGATGTGGTCGTCGACCTAGTTGTTATTTCTCTATTCTTTATTTGCTTTTCAGCTTCATTTCCCTGTTCATTTCGATGTGATTTAAAAACAGTACTTCTAAATGAAAATACTGGACCATTTATCGTCATTTGTGCATACACTGGACTAATATCTTTAGAATTATCATCTGTAAAATTTTTCGGTTTTGTCGAGTCGTCATATAGAGATTTTGTCTTTGAAGGGTCTTCATTTGGAATTACTAAGCTTTCTAACGTTTCATTCTGTTTTACATTTTCCTGCGGTTTCAATTCTTCTAATCCAAAAGCACTTTCATGCATAAAGAGTTGTAGCTGATCGACAGGTATATTTGCATGTTTAGGTATTGGGTCTGTTGGTCGAATCGTTATGACTTCTTCTATTTGTTGTTTTGTAGGTGGGCTTGAGTTTTGATTGAAACTATCAAAAAATGGAGGCGTTGTTAGTCCTCTGTTGAAACTATCCAGAAACATAGGATTTACAGGTCCATTGTTCCACCAATTTCGTGGAAGCTGTCTTGATACTGTGTAATGTAATCTTATACGAGTTATTGGCAACAGTTTACACGATAATCAAATAAGAAAAAATTAGAACAAATGTTATTTTCATATTATGATAACATGATGTCCTATCTAACAAGCAATGTATTTGTTGGACACATATCATAACAGATCTGCTGCTGTAAGTTTTGGTTGTGCCATCTTCTCATAGCTAACATCTTTTTGATCCTTACATATACTACATCGAACCCCAAAAAATAATATCAAAGTAGAAGTTCTTAAATTAAATCCAGTTAAGAACACACGACGAACAAATTACATCTACAGATTTTTTTTTATACAAGATAATTCATAGATTATCGTTAAAGAATCTATGAATGACATACGGGGTGTTCTTTTATATGATCGAATAAACTGACGTCATATCGAAGATAGTAATTCCTAGTAGTGTGTTGCTATCATGTAAGTTATATACGGAGGAGTGATGTGTTGTATTCAATAGAAACTTACTTCCGATTTTTTAGTAAATACTTACCTCTTTTTTGTTTCTGTACATCATCAAATGACAATATTGGCTTAACTCGTGGTCTTGGTGGTCGCCGATTTTGTACAGAAACTTTAGGTCGAGACAGTCCACTTTCTAAAATTTATTCAAAGAAAAAATATATACATTTCTAAAATCATGGTGACGACTTATGTTTTAAATTGATTAAATTCAAGTTTATTGTGATAGTTTAAGAAAAATAGGTATCAAGTGAAAGGTTTAAACATATAGTTTAAACATAATAAAGTTCATTAAATAGATTTTAGTTTGTCAAACTGAGAGTTCATTTGTCCTTTATTGTTAGTAACGTGAATCGTTTGTAAAACATGATTAAATACTATATAAAGGCAAAAGTAGTATACCGCTTCATAAATCGATTGAGAAAAAAAAATCCGGGTTTACAAACTAAAACTGAGGAAAACGCATTTAATATACGAGAAGAACTATGGCACAGCAGAAACACAACATTAAAAAGTGTTACACACACAGAAACGAACTTTAATATAACAATGGCCATTTTCCTGACTTGGTAATATCATATATATATATCCGACTTACTGACACATAATTTGTCCATACATCGTTCTCCTAGATCACATAAAGTACACGGATTTCCTGCTTCAAATGGCATCTGTCCTAAAGTGTTACCTCTATGAAATAAATATAATTCCTCTGTTATTAGTAAAAGATAAGATGATACATAAATTTGGTTTTTTTTAATAATAGAGAATTAATAGGTTAACTATATAGTAATTGAATTTGAAATGTTTTTAAAAAAAATGAAACTTTTGATAGAAAAAAACATCAAGAATTTTAATGTACATGAACTGTCTTTTCAAAATTAATAATCAATTATATTATATATTACGAAAAATAATAAGTCTAACAAATGATGCAATTCGTTACCGTCGTGTGTAAAATTAATGATACAGAAACATGCTCCATGCAGTTTGGAAAACAGTATTTGATTCAATACACAAACAAGACACACACCGAAAAATGTTATTTCATGCTTTTTATCTGTCAAGTGGCCGATTGTATTTTCAGAATACCCCTACCTCACCTAGCAAACAGCATTTAAAAAGTATGGAACACTTTAGTAGATACTAGACCGTATATACTAGTATAGAGGACGGTTGAGCAAAAAAAAATATATAAACAAAAAGAATATCATAAAAACCTAGACAAAGGTTGAAATTGAAGTCTCAAGTTAGAGCTCTGTCTAGAAGAAACAAATCTTTCCAGAAATTGGATCAAATTTCTCCTTTTTACATTGGTGCTTTTCTCCTTTACATTTGAATATTTGAAAAAAGAAATATTGTTGGAAACAGAATTTTGAAATCTGCATATGGTGCATCAAGTAAATTTTGTTATATTATGTTTTTACTGAGTTGTTGCAGCTCCTTGAAAATGTCCTTGTAACTCCATGGATGAGCATAGGCTTTTTGTTTTCAAAATAAGTTATTACTTTGATATTTGCATTAAAAAATATCAAGTTAAAAACATGTAGTGTGTATTCTTCAAATTAAAGTTGTAGACTGGGTACATCAAATTAAGTTCTGTAGGTTAAAGTTTTATTGTCAATGGAAGATCAGTTCTGCGGTCGCTTCAGGAGACACATCTTTTTCTATTTTTGAAATGTCCGTTTTACTTAAACTACGGTTCAAATCTACGATCGCTTGACAGTTTAAAAGTGTGGTTAGAAGGTTGCAGAAAACAAAGCAGACGTTGTCATTTGTATCCTTAGTTCATGTTTCAAATATGCAAAAGTGAGGAAAGACCGACTTCATAAGGCAATAATAGGAAGACTCGAACATTACGTGCTTCGATTTTGTTAACACTCAAAGTCAATATCGATAACATAATTTTTCATGAAGTAGACCATGAAACTTATCGTTTATTTTTAGTGTATGTTAGTTATAAGGACCCTTTTACAGTTAACATCTGAAACATAAAAAGTGTTAGGAATGATGCATATGTGTGCTAAATATAACAGTGCTCAAAGACGAACAAAACATGTGCTGTAGCTATGAACCAGTAAAATATCTATAGTGAGTGCTTTTGGGGAAAGTATTTCATTTAATAATTTGAAAAATGCCAATCAGGAAGGTTAAGATAAATTATTGAATTTTTGACATGTAAAAAATGTAGACTCAAATGTAACATACATGAATCAAGCTATTATTAGTTGTTAATGAAGTAAGGAAATGGAATTAAAAATGTTAAACATTCACAAACTTTGGATTGTAAAGACATGTAATGAACCAGCCATTATTAACAAATTCCTCCACTAAATTCAGTTGTGCACATCGATGAGCAGCACACCCAACTTCGTCCGTTTTCGACCAAACCACCTACAATTTATTTTAGCATATATATTTCTGTATAACGGTTTCTACCCATCCCATTTGAACATTAACATCGAGCATACAAGCAATATGTTCAAATTATGATGCTGAGTCATAGATTATCATAAGCAATATAAGGAAAGACGATTCGTTAACAGTATGACTTTTGAACAAATTTTTGCAAATAATTTGGCCATTGTTTTTATTGAAATAAAACATTAATAAATATATGAAAAGTAACTTAATTGATTTTCCAAGAATATAACTTGTATCGACGTTATTCTTTAAAAAAACACCTTCATTTCCCTAAATTAACTTCGAGATAAGAAGGTGGTATAGTTTAAGGAATGTGTTTCGTAAAGTCTATTGTATATGATAATCTAGCTATGATAATAAATTTACTATTCTAAAATATATAAATATAGAATATTGTTGATCACAAAGATTTCCAGATTTCTAAATCATAATTTGCATAGTGAATTGTGTTTGTGACTAAAGTACAATTATTTTACTTTAAAATCTAGAAATCTTCATATATAATTGTGATGTAAAGCTATATAGCATATTTCACTCAGTACGAACATTAAGTTTCAGTTAAAAAGTACTCTTGGTGAATAATATCAATGTGAATGTTGGTGATTGCTAGTGATTCAATCAGAAATTGTATAAGACCCATATTTATAGATTATCGGTGATCATCTGAATGAGATTGATTTTCTCGCTTGAGCCGGGAAGGCGAAAGCGAGAAAGGCAATCGAGTTGAAATGAACAATGAAAATCTTTTTATCGCTATTTTACCTATGACGACGTTGTCAATTTCATGTCAATTTCAATGTCGTTAGCAACGCCACGTGCAAGCTTAGTTTCTAGCGATAATTTTCCATATCAAGCGATGATTTATCACAAAACATGATCAAAGGAAAAATTCACAAAATAGCGATAATGCATATTACCTGTCTGAGTCGGTGTCAACAGTCGGTAACGCGACTTTCTGTAAATTTCTTATTGGACTTATAACCAACAATGTTATAATAATTTCCTTAAAATTAAATCATCTGCACACACACATAATTTATTTTAAGTCCCCTCTCTTGAAACGAACGTAACCAGTGGCGGATCAAGAAATTTTTATAAGTGGGGGCCCACTGGCTGCCTAAGGGGGCCCGCTCCCGTCAAGCTTCAGCGATTCCCTATATAATCAACAAAATTTTTTTTTTCGAAAAGGGGGGGGGGGGGCATGCTTTAATCCGCCCCCTTAATCCGCTTCTGGTAACATCTTCATTTGATTTTACAAAAACGACGACCTTGTACCTAGCATGTAGAATAGAGGTGTTAATTACTACACGAGTTCTGTACAGATCCTCAAAACTGTTTTTGAATCCGACAGGTTATTATTTTTTTAAACACCGGCAATCACCCTGTTTCACTGCTACTCACCCTACTGTAACTTTAAACTGAAACCCCTATGTGTGTACTGTCCATGGGGCGGATCCAGCCATTTTAAAAAGGGGGGTTCCTAACTCAGGACCAAAAAAGGGGGGGTCCAATTATATGTCCCCATTCAAATGCATTGATCGTCCAAAAAAAGGGGGTTCCAACCCCCGACCCCCCCCCCCCCCCCCCCTCTTGATCCGCGCCTGCTGTCTGAGGAATGAATTAAAAACTATTTTTTAAACGTATCGTGTTTTGTTTTAAACCTGTGTTACACGCATTCATACAAAAGCTAACTCTGGCAATTAATGTTATTTTATCATTCATGGCAATGTACTATAAGCATTACATCACAACATATAACCTCTTGATTATATCACATAATTTACATTTCAAGTATTTTTTTTCATCATTTTTTTCAGCAGATTTCTGAAATTGCACTGTCAAAATATCTAAAAAAAATAATTTTTAAATGTAAAGTTAAAGAATCGAAAGCAATTTCTATAATTTACTTTTCAAGTATATTTTTTCATCAACTTTTTTCAGCAGATTTCTCAAATTGCGCTGTCAAATATCTAAAAAAAAAAAAAAAAACACCACCAAAACAAACCAAATTGAAATGTAATTTATCAAATATCAAGCAATATCATAGACCAAAAACATATATAAAACAAACAATACAAACTTTGGACTATAATGACAGATAAAGAACCATGACTTTAATGCATAATGAGTCGGCAGATTTAACGAAGCACATCGATAAGCTGCACAACCGATTTCATAACTCTTCGCCCAAACCATCTGAAAAGATTATGATATCAGAACACTGAGAGTATTTTTTTTTTACATTAGCTATATTTTCCTTTTGAGAATTATATTTGGAATATCTAATCTAGAACTTTTAAAATTATGTTATATTAATAATAACACAAAATTTGAAATAATTTATTTTTCTATCTTTTTTAATTTGTTTGAAAAATTGTTTCTTCCTCTAACCCATTGCGATTTATTACATTGTAGTATACAAATCGAAACAACAAAAGGCATGTCATAAAAAGAAAGCTGAACATTGAGGGCAATTATTGATCGAGCGTCAAATCAAAGAAACCAGACATAAAAACCAGAGGTATACGAAGAGTAAACAGGAATATTCAAGTTTTGGGTTAAAGCATTTCTCATTTTACACTACTAAACATTGTATTAATCAATGGTAGACGTTAGGAACGAGTCTATGTCGACATAAAAGGGGTTGAATTTGTAAGAAAAATATCTGCAATAAGTAGTATCAAACTTTAATATTATATTTTGGTTGGACCAGATTGACTGTACTCTCAAATATATTTCAATAAAAGAATAGATTTCAAATTTTGCTGTCGATGCACATCCAAAGGCGATATAATCCTAATGGATTTAAGTTATTCTAAACTCTTAAAAACATATTTTAAAAACGTTGGCGTGAAATTGCTTCCAAAGCAATTTTCCAAATAATATGAAAATCAGAAGATGTGGCATCATTGTCAATCAATCAAATGTCTAGAAGAGACAACATGACACACACATTTGCAACTATAGGTCGCCATATTTCTGTTTTCAAGAAGCATTATTCCTGTCAAAGGACCTTGCTAATATGAAAATATCCGACGAGAAATCATAAAAGGCATGATAGGGATTACAATACGATTGCAATATAATTTACATACTAAGAGTCAGTATTAGTACACATAATACAGTTGATCAACAAATTTTCGAAATTATGTAAGGCGTTGCTGATATAAACATTTGAAATGCATTTCCCGATAATCTGACTAAAAAATGCAGGCAATATTGAGAGCGTTTACACTTTGAGTTTCCTAAGAATTAATCAACATTTCCAAGGGACATATTTCCTGTAAAATAATCAGCAATGACATTAACGGACGCCCGATATTTTACGTTTTATATGTGGGTTTTTTTCTACATGGATTTGAAAGTAAGGAGCTTGAACTCAAGAATCATGACTTTGGAGAAAAAAAAAATCCTGAAAGCTATATCTCACCAAATTACCTGAGTATAACTGCAAGCATCTGTACAGTCACCTGATCGTCTCCAGCCATATTTTTCTGAATACCACGTGTCAATGGCACGTTCTATCAACACTTGGTCTGGTAATGCAGACTCTAGATAGAACATATTTTCTCCATTCGTACCAGCTAAAAACTGGTACCAGCAACGACCAACCCATTTCTCAGCTTCTCTTGCAAGTTTATCGCTCCATCTCTATGTAAAGAAAGTTAAGAAAACAAATTTTGATGAAATATAAGTTTCGACTAAATCAATATGGATGAATGTTTTACAATTCTCTAATTAAATAAATATATTTGAATCCTGGTATCTTTGTTGGGTCAAGTTATACAATAACATTTTGGCATTGGTCTTTTTTTTTAAATACAATCATAGGAATGTGATCGTAAAGTTTCAGGTCAGAAATAAAAATAGAAGATAAAGAGGGGTAACACGAACCAACAAGTAAAACTAGTTTATTTCAAAATGTGTGGTGTAAAATCTACAGCGGACCATATGCCATTGTTTTATTCTTCAATAAAATCTAATCACAGTTATTGATATAAATCCTGAATACGTATACAAAATTATACAAGCTAGTACCTGATGCCAACATGCACCATTTTACATTGAATCTGTAAATTGATTTCCTATTGTTACACCAACATGATATAAAAGAGGACATCATTTCATTTTTTTCATTAATACAGTCTTTTTTTTAAAAATTAGAATAGCAGATACCCACATCTACTGGTAAAATAATGAAGTGCTGTATCAAATAGGGGTAGCCGTCTATTTGCTTAGGATTTCGCTTTCACTGAATGCTTTTATTTTCTCTTTTCTGGTCAACAAATACAGCTTATTTTAGACAGGCACTTGTCTCGGGAAAAAATGTCTTGAGACAATTGCCGGTGTTATTTGTCAATGGATGAGAACACTGGAGATACCAGAAGTAGAGGCCAATCAAACTATCAAATTTTGGTAGTTATATAAAATATGTATCCTATACAACAAACAATCAAGCGCTCCACTTCAAGACAAGTCTAGTCTATATAAATCAGTGATTGAAGTTACTATCTAAATGTCAAGTCCACTCTTTGTTTTTGTTCGATGTATTTCTATTTGTTTTTATATGATGAGTTAAGCCTTTTCAACTGACTTTTATAGTTTGTTCTTATATATGTTGTACTGTTACACATCCCGATCCTGACACGAATGTCACAGGTAAGGAGGCGGGGAAGGGGTTTTGGTGGTTGTATTCTTGAAACGAGTATAACCCTGTCACATTCGGTATGTGCCTGTCCCAAGTCAAGAGCCTGTAATTCACCGTAAGATCAAAACTGTATCGTATACACTTTAGTTTGAACTTTTCTGTAAAAAACAGCCCAAAAACGTAGGAGGTTTCGTGTGGTTGAGTTCCTATGGTCGACGTAGTTTGTTTATGTCATTAATTGTGTTGCGTATTTGTTTATCTTTTTAGTGTGTTTTTTAGTGTGAATATCCTACACACTTTTGTGAACTGATTGTGTTATTGTTTTACGTCACTCCTACTATGATTTTGGATATATGAATATTTATTTTCAAACCGTATGATACATATTTGAAATTAAGAGACTTTTTTTTATGATTCGCTTTATTCTGCCTTTCCATTTTTGTTTATCGTTTAATATTGTACATTTTTTTTGTCCCTACGTATTTTCTATCTTTTCATAGTGTATTACTCAACAATGTTGATTCAGAAACGAACTTATTTAGCGTAAAATAGCATGGATATGAAAATATGAAGAAGCTCACTATTTGTTATCACATCTTATCAGTCGTTGATACTTGTCTGGTGGTTGTTTTGTTGTTGGTTGCTGAACATCCGATGTTACGATTTTATTCATGTTTAGGACGAGAAACATATAACAATACATACAATAGGCAGGTCATGTCAAAAGGAATCGACCAGGTTAAAGGATGAAAATTTAGAGTGTCACTCGATGATAAATTTCATATGACCCCTCAAAGAGATGTTACAGGGTTCTGTCATGCAGACAGAATGGCACCCTTTCTATACGATGTTTCGGATGTAACGTCCCAATTCTGACTGGACGCACCTGTGTACTAAAAATACATCCAAACAGATACCCCACTTTGGCAAGGGTTTTAATTCCGGCTGGTAGAATACTAACGTCACTATATTTCTTTTCCCCAGTCTTATGTTGATTTATATAAGAAAAGTTGATTGATAATACTTATGCATATAGAAACCGGAACTTTTATTTTTTTACCCATTAATGATGAAGTTACAAAAAAGTCAATTCTAACGTTAACCTGTACGGTGACATCCCATTAGTCCGACAACCATTATTCCGACAGCCCACTATTCCGACAGCCCATTACTCCGACAGCCCACTATTCCGACAACCCATTACTCCGACAGCCCATTATTCCGACAATGCATTTTTCTTATGTGTATGGGTAAATCTTCTCTAAAAAAGACTAACTTCGTTCTCTGTAATATTTGTGGTTTTCCGTTTTGTTCCCAATTATTCTTTCCATGCGGGATGTAAGTCTCAGTACATTAGAGTTGATACACATGCTTATTGCAACTGCTCAGTCCTTACCCTGGTCCATCTTTCGTTTTACGTGTCTGGGTATTTTTTATTTTTTACCATTTCATCGTTTGTGTGTCCACAAACAGTCTGTGCTGTTCTAGTTCGCTGTGTTTTCTGTGTGTCTTGATCTACCTTCTTTCACTAGATCGTCGGTTACTCCCTTTCGCTTATCAGGGGAGTGAGGTTTCATCACTATGAACTACATAAAGAAATATATCGGAGTTGGATAACACTACCCGCCCTCTTTGGTTGCAACACTTTGTACCCCTTGTATCACTCAACTGAGTTTTATTTAAAATTAATTTTGTCGCAGAAATTAGGACTAATGTAGCGTTAGTTAAATTGAGAAAAACAAAGAGACAAATACATACCCAGATCCTTACAAATAAGATGACAACAAGGACGAAATACGTGCTCAGAAAAGATAAGCAATTATGAATACGGTATCATGTTCGGGAATGTGAATCCACGAAATACGGAGACAGTACACATCACTTCCAATAGCGATCGATCAGACATAGTCTGAGTGACGACACTCAATTTATTTGTAGTGATACCAATTTTATATCACGAGCTTATTTCAAAATCTAGAAAAATATGCCTCTTTTATAATGGTTGAAGGAAGTGCAGGACTGATGATTTACAACAAAACGAAAAACAAATATGACGGACATATAAAAAAGAAGATGTGGTATGATTTTCAATGAGACAACTATCCACAAAAGACCAAAATGACACAAACATTAACAACTATAGGTGACCGTACGGCCTTCAACAATGAGCAAAGCCCATACCGCATAGTCAGCTATAAAAAGCCCCGATAAGACAATGTAAAACAATTCAAACGAAAAACTAACGGCCCTATTTATGTAAAAGAATGAACGAAAAACAAATATGTAACACATAAACAAACGACAACCACTGAATTACAGGCTCCTGACTTGGGACAGGCACATACATAAATAATGTGGCGGGGATAAACATGTTAGTGGGATCCCAACCCTCCCCTAACCTGGGACAGTGGTATAACAGTACATCATAAGAACGAACTATAACATAATGAACGTTTCGGCAACTTCTTTTTCTTTTAAAATATTCATGAGGAAAAGTGGTATCGGGTCGGTGACTGTTTATGACATAGAAATATACAAATATACTGTTCAAATAGAACGAGAGCAGTATAAAAGCCTATAACAACTAGTAAGAAATCCAAGACGATGTGTGACATTCTTGTTCTGCTTGTGTCTTTCGCAAATTGTCTAATTGTAAAAACTTACTACATTATGTGTTTTGAGGCAAACTTGACACTTATTTTTCATTTAAAGATTGTTTTCAAGGGGAAAAATATTTAGATATCATTGATTTTAAGAAAGGTAATTCATATGTTAATTAAGAATCGGTGCTCACCCATTATACATTAAGAATTGAAAATGCCAGACATTCAAACAATCGTATTGTAAAGCTAATAAAGTTGAGAATGAGCATCATTTTTCAATCGAATGCTCACATTTTCAAAATTTGAGGGAGGAACTCTTTCGGCATATTCAGTCTTGCACATGTCAGAACTTTGAAGATAAATATGATAAATCTTCGATGTAAACACACAAGAAAACTTTACTATTATAGGGGAAACAAATGATGATTATATTGTTAGTTCTGTTGAATTTTGTAGTACATGGTTTGGTACTGCCTGTTATTTGATATCAATGTGCTAGTTGTTTTTTTTCTATTTTTTTTTTATTTCTATTGTGACTGAGGCTTACGGTGTTATAAAGATAGTTATATCATATTATTACTATGATATTAGTATTGTAAAGTCTTAAAGTTGACCTAATCATTATACCGCCGCTTCGCAAAAGTGGGAATATACTGTTTTACCTCTGTCTGTCCGTCCATTCAACCGTCCACTCGTAAGTCAGACCGTCCGTCATTTCGTCCTTCCGTCCCATGTATATTTTCGTTGCATCCTTTTCATGAACGACATTACAAGGATTTCTTTAAGGTTTATTGAAGCCGGCTATATCGTGTGATACGTTTTCAGATTCATTATTCAACAAATTCCTGTTTACCGAACACTTTTCACATGACAGCAAAGCTGAAAATTTTCGTCACATTTTTCGCAGGAACTACAATACAATGATCTTTCAAGGTTTATATAAGTCAGCTAAACGGTGTGATCTCGAGGCTTTCTCAGATTCACAACTCAACAACGAAGTATTTGTGCGGGAGCATCATCAGTAGCACGCACCATCACTGGTTGTTCTTGATATGTATGCTGTTTTTATACCCTTTAATTTGGAAAGTGAAATAATATTTTCTGTTCTATTATATATACAGATTTCGAATTGAGTGTAAAGAAAGTATTCGAACTACCTCAGCCTTATGTAATATATACGGAGTTATTTCTTAAAATATATTATTACATATCTAAACGTAATAATACACACAGACAAGTTTTATTTTACCCTGATACAATAATACTTGGTTTGATAAGTGTCGGACTTATGGGTTGTCGGAGCAATGGGTTGTCGGACTATTGGGCTGTCGGAATAATGGGCTGTCGGAATAATGGCGTGTAACCATTTTGTACAATATTGTTGACATTATTTTAATGAACAATATTTCCCGGCTTTTCGGATAACTCATCCTTTTTTTTTTAGTTTTCTTAATATCACAAGTTATAAATCCGAAGGTTATATCTTTTGAAGACCATTGTCATAATAAGCTAGTCATTTTTAACGTCTAAGAAATAAGAAACACCACAACAGAACAAAACTATGTTGCATTTGATATGTCTTTGTACAAGGAATAAGAAAGAGGTGGGTGTGGGGGAGGAGGATCCTCATTAGGTTTTTTTCCACATGTATCTAAAGAACTTCGTTTTAAAGGGAGTGGGGTGACTCCTATAGTTAATAGGTATAGTAGTGAATGCAGCTTATGGTAAAGGTCAGATTATGTATAGTTTAGGAATGATGATGTCATCGGTTTTTTTTTTAGATTAAAGTTTGTTGATCTCAGTGACTGGTATGACCCCTATAAACCCATATATTTCTGCTTTATTCTTATTCATTGTGATCAGATCCATTTAATTGAAGTATTCATCAATGGGGCATCCCCAGGAGCTCATACTGGAAATTATCTAAAACTAAACAGAAACTTAACAAAAACAACAATGGAGCTTGCATGTCTGATTGTCAAAAACTTTTTCGGGGAGATTTTTCACCTATTTTTTCAATACCCTGTTCTGTAAAAAGCTTTGGAAAATAGAAAGTTAATCATACTCATTTTGCTCTCTTGAATTAGTTAATATACGTTGTATATATGATTTTGTTGAACAGTTTCTTGGTGAAGTTTTGTTTTTCTCTCTTTTGATATATTTCTGCATTGTATATCATTACAATTCTAACAAATGCTTTTTATTCATTCAATCGGCAAAAATCATGGAAACAATAGTTAAACATTCCTTAAAATAGAAAAAAAATGAAGTCCGCGTGTCAATTGTCAGAGGAAAATGACATTTATTACCGCAACGACATTTATACCATGATTAATCATAAATTTGTTCTGAAACAATTTGTAGATAGTTACATGTATATCTTCTTTATATTAGTATGATTATGATTTACACGCGCAGGTGATAACTGAGAACTACAACTTGTAAAATTTTATTTCGAATATTGATATTCAACGCAGTTTTTATATCATAACGTTTGAATTATTATAATATTTCGATTTCAAAATAAAAAAAAACGTATTTCGATATGAGCACGTTACCTGTTTCAACTAAGGGAGCTACCATTTGATTTTAATGGGGGGGGGGGGGGGGGGGGGACAGGACAGGACAGGATTTTGAGTTAAAAAAAAAGGCAGGATGAGTAACTTGGCAAAAAAAAGGCAGGATGACAATTGTTGTAAAAAAGTCAGGATAAGCTAAGAAAAAAAAAAGGCAGGACCGAATAGACTGAAAAATAAATAGGCAGGACAGAGATTACAAATAAAAAAAAAGGCAGGACACAATTGTTCGTCCTAGCCCCCCCCCCCCCCCCCCTAAAAATCAAATGGTAGCTCCCTAAATAGTCATTAAAATACGGAGACGAGTCGGACAACCCTGTAACACCCCTTTCGTTGGAATAATATATAGTTTATTATAGTTTACTGTACAGTCTTTTTCACAGACTGTTAAATATCTTTTATGTAATGAAAACCAACACGACACTGTCTTGACATTTGTCATTAGTGACCGTAACATTATTATATCAATTATGACAGTTGTCTGTTTTAACGGCAAAAGATACAGCTATCAACACACAATAAAAACCATTAACCAAGTATGTGTATGCCTTTTGTATGCGGTATGTAACTTTTACACCTGACATGTCATATTTATTGTTATTCACTTTGTCTCTTACAATGTTACTCCCAATTTTATGTGCATTCATAATAAAATGACCACTATAACATGTTTTCTCCTTTGGTCATTATATAACAGTATGACTACCGAAAAATGTTATTATGAAAAGAAATAGAATTTGTATTCTACGCAGAATTTCGTTATTTTTTTACGCGAACTATTTTACTCAATTAATATTTCATCCTTTTGAATACATATTATTTTGAAACAGACTTAGACATCTGTTTCAAAATAATATGTATTCAAAAGGATGAAATATTAATTGAGTAAAATAGTTCGCGTAAAAAAATAATGAAATTCTGCGTAGAATACAAATTCCATTTCTTTTCATAATTTAAATTCACATTTTCTCAAAAATCTTTCATTGTCTTATTGTTTACAGTGATGTTCTATACTCTGAATTGAGATATTATAAGTTCAATAGATAGATGCTTACAAAAGTTAAAAAAACCCAACATAAGTAATTTAAAAATTGTCTTTTAGAATAAGTTTATCAGCTCCCCTAATTATTGATATTCCTTTGCATACAATATAAATGTAATAAGAGCCGTATTTTCAACTTTCACTCCTCTAAAGAAAACAAATCTTTGCCTAACTCTTGCCAGGAAATCTATTGTTTTACCAAGAAATGTACGTATTTTTCATATATTAATTCGAAATCTAAATATAAAGAATATAACTGAAATAAATTGAATTTAGCGTAGAAGATCAAAGTAGCATGCTAGAATACTGACAACCAAATATGATACCTTATGCTAGAACATGTCCTTCAAGTTTTATATAAATATATATATATATATACTATACGTACCATTTTTTTCATGTTTGACGCTCCTTGTAATCCTCGATAACCATTGTGTAATTTCAGAATTAAATCCTTTTGATTAGATAAATCAACTTTTTGTCCATTTCCAGTATTAAAAATTAATGTAAAAGAAACAAATAATTTAAAGAAAATTAACATGATGTGAGTCCAGTATAACCCCCAAAAACGGACTAAAGTTTTTCTGTCGTTTCCGGTGGATGAAGGTGTAAGACCACGTGACTATTCAAGAATAAGTAGAAATGTCATGATTATATCTGAATATTGTTAATCATTGCACATATGAACAAGATGTTTTTTTGTCTAAAATCTAATAAATACGTTAAGGTGTTGAGGCAGAAAAAAATGTAAAACAAACACTTTAAGGAAACTGTTCATTTTGATGACGTGTTACACATATATCATAAAATAATCACAATTGGCCAAATAACAACGTTTATGTCTCAGTAATGTCAAATAAAGACATGAGGAACTCTTCTTTTTTACCACACGTTATTGTCATAAATGAAACAAAATAGTATATGTACGATGGTACAACAAAACTATCCCTTTACATGGGAAATGACTTATAGTATTGCTTAATATATCTGGTACAAATCATCAAATAACAATTTAAATATTTGAAAAATATACCATTCTAAAAAATAAAAGTAACTTGTAAATGTTTTTGATTCAAGGAAAACATGATGTCAGTAATATTCATACTGTTAACTTCAAGCAACCGTATGCGCTGTTCTAATTAAAAAAAAAAGGAGTGTACTGTTAATAATTTTCCCCTGTAATTGTGTAGATCTAAACTTGCACATTTAAAATAAAGTAAAAAATTATTAATATTCTCAAAATCGATTTCTAACTATTTAGTATACACATTTATGATATAATTAGTTTACGACTTCTAAAAAAGTATTTCTTGACGATCCCTACCAAGTTTTTGAATTTCATTTGAAAAATACCGAGCACGTAAAATAAGCATTTAAAACGAGGCACCTATCTTTCACGACTGAACGTCAAATAAAAAGTAAAAACACTTTGAACGTGAAATAAAAAAAGACGATCTCGTTGCACAAATATAACCCTTTACTACCCTCAAAGAAAAAGAACCGTTATATTCAGGATATTTGCTCGTTTTATTTGTAAATACTATAATTTACATAAAAGATTTTGAAGCAAGCCCTTCACTTGTATAAAATCTATCTCAGATGTTAAATTTATTTTTAAATAAAAAAAAATCTAATTATGATTTAAACAATCCACGAAGTAACAAGACTTTTTATTTGATGGTATAGCGAAACTAGTATCCTTGAATGTCGTCTTCCCCATACACACATCTTCAGTCCAACGAATTAATGCTATTAAAATGTCCCCTACTGCATGAATATTATTATGCTTCACTGTTTCGGATTTAAGTCCAACGAGGATGCTAACAATTTTTTGGCAGAATAAAAGTAGCCGTAATTCTGAAAAAGACATTATCACGTTTTTCTCTGGTGAAACGAATAAATTAAACTTTTCTCTTTATCATATAACATAAAGATATTGAATAAATAACCTCGCCTGTGACATTTTATACCAGATATTGGCAACTGCTTGAGATGCCTATATATCATATAACTCTGTTGTTGGTAAAAATGGTCTGGTATTTCATTGAATACTTGTTATTTATACCTTATTCAAATAACAATTGTCTTTTTTCGTCGTAAGTTGTAAGCGATTTATGGAACATCTTGCAGTAAATAATAATATACAGGATGATTTCACAAAAAAAAACCTTCGTAAGATTGGCCTTTAGTCATGAACAAATCAGTATACTTAAGATCAATCTTAGTCGTAATTTTTTTGTGAAATCGACTCCAGTTCCTTAACGTTATCTCAGAAATAGAGGAGGCGGGGAGAGCAGGGGTGGTTGAAGAAAGGGGGGTATATAATGGACCAATTAGCTGAAAGAATGGCTTTAATATAACTATCACATGTTACTGCCCTCTTTTGTACAAATAAGTCCAGAGAATTCATTATTTAAAAAAAATCAAATTGAACGGTTGATTGTTGTTTTCGTCATGTCCATTGTCATTTTTTTTTTCATTTTTAGGAACAAATTAACGATGAATACAATAAGTAGGTTATGCGATGGGATCTGACTGGGGTGATTGCGGGAAAGGAGTAGGTCCGGTAAGGCCCCTTTTTGGCCCAAAAATATAACAGTTTTACAAAATCGTTTAAATGTAAACTTTTAGTTATTTATTGGACAGTTGAATGCTTCCGCTACATAAATATGGGCTGTTTTTTTGACAATACAGTGCACATATATCGGGTTGTAGCACCATTAAGTCATGCTAAATTACTGAAATCTTCAAAATTCTATCATTTTAGTTAAATTTTAGACGGTTTCTGTGTAAAACGAAAGTGGCCGCATTCGTGTTCATCCTTAATATTGCAATGCAAGTTGTATTTTATGATAATACATAAGGTAGCACTCCACAGTTAGAAAATAAAATCAAAAATGAGCCACAAAATGTTTTATCATCTCCTATTCCTGGATTTCTAATACATTAACCTAACTGTTTGTGTTGTACATGTGCATATGTATGTAATCAGTATCTTCCATAGATTTGATTTTCAAAAGTTAAAAGGGTGAAAATTTATTCCTTTTATGTGTATCCATGGCAACATTCTGCATTTATTTCCCATAAAATATTGCAAAAAGGGGGGTGAACATGTCACATTTCCCCCCAAAATTTGGATCAAACTAGAATTTCAATGCCTTTGAGTGATACCTTTTTAGAAACTGTTTTCCTAAATCTTCCTAATGATCAAATAAAAAATGGGTGTCTTCGCCTCATTTTTCGTAAATTTCCAACCACAAAGTTCGTGCGATAAAACTTGAAGTTGAAAAAAAAACATTGCAATAATTGCCGGACCAATGTATGGTAGGGACATGCAAATACGGACTGTCATACAGAAAACAGCCTATTTTACATAATTACATAACCTTGATGTTTATATAAACCCAATACAAAGGCTATTTTAATACTCAGCTATCCAAAAATGAATTTTATTGCACACTAGCTCTCATATTTGAAAAATTCACAGGGGCTAAAATGCGAAACTACACATCTAACTGTGGAGTGCTACCTAACATATATAAAGGTTGTGGATGAACACGGATGCGGCCACTTTCATTTTTGACAAAAACTATCTTAAAAATTACGTTTTTTGGCATATTTGAGAGATTTTTCATATTTGAGCTTCAATCGGATCGTTTTTAATGACTAAATCAGTTAAAATCTTTCACATAAACTAATTGAATCAAGTAAAATAGACACTTAAGTGTTTAAAAAGTGGTCAAAATCTTTCGTCAGATGAAACTGGAATTTGAGGCCAAAATGAGTCCTTACCGGACCTACTCCTTTGAAATACCACTGGAAATAATAGTTTATCGAATAATGGTAGATATTTGGCCTTGCAGTCCTCCTATACGGACCATTCAAATAATTAGTACCACACAGAGAGCGTGGTTAGTCTCTTTACACCAAGCAGATCGGATTTGATTAACATCACAGTTCGTACAAACAGTTACATGGTAGCAATTTTATATACCTCGTATAGACAAACGAATGTCCCACTTGGCAAGGTTTTATTTAAGGTCGAAAAACGAGCAAGGGTTGACCATATAATCAGTTTACCGCTGGATTTTTGCCACATAGATGTTTCATATTCGGTAGTACAAAAAGTCATGACATAAATAAAGAAACTTCAAATTGATTGTTGTTTAAATCTATTACAAATTGTATTGTCCGGTGAATAACCTTATTATTGGCCGGCACGCAGTGATTAATAGGGTAATTCACCTGACGAAATTTTTTATGATTTGTTAATTACATAAATAACACTTTTTCATTTTTGTCTTTTTCAAAAGGCTAAATTGAATGCGAAAATGTGTTCGGTATAATAAAACTGTGAAGGCTCTACGAGTCTGGCCATAATTGTAAACTGTTATACTTTGAATTATCGATTAGTTATTTCAAAAGATGAAAACATCAATTACGAACAGAACAGCTTTCTTAAAGAGTCGAACAACAGTTGATCATATTTATTAAATATTTTTAAATTAAACCTCATTCATCGAAGGCAGAAAGTTGAAACGAATCTCATTATTTATAGACTTTAAGAAAGCTTGAATATGGCTATATTCAGAAGCTACTTATATTCTCCGAATGAAAAGACCTTGGCTCAACTACGGTTGGTAAGGTTGTCCTGCGAGAGAACGTTATGTGCTGGTGATTCGATTCGGTCGTACCTAGTGCTGGTGGTTCCTGATTCTGTGCTGGTGTTGTGGTCCTGACTGGTGCTGGTTGGTTTGTTTACATTGTATCAGAACTGCAATAAAACAACCGTTTTGTTACTTATTTTTTCTCTGGCACGTCATAAGTACCATACAAAGAATATTACAACAATTTTTTTATTGCAAAAGTCGTGAAAGTTCTCCAAACGAAATTGTCCTGACGACGTGCTGGTGATTAAAAAACGACCCTGGTTCTGTACTCCTATGACTAATTAGCTGTAATTAGTCCATCAGCTAGTTCGCAAAAGCGCGCTAGTTAAGGAGTTTGTGTTACACCCTAGGGTACCGCGATTTTTTTTGATAGAATTCAACTTCATTCTCTTATTGATAAAATACAAGGTGTTAGACTAAAACAAAAAGTGCCCAAAAGAGGATTAAAAACGTCCATTCCAATGGTACCCTCATTTAGCAATCACGACTAGGTAATTTTTAATTAAATGTTTTAATATAAAGCGATTAAAAAAAAATTATATAGGTTTAAACAACTAAAACAGATACAAAACTTATCATATTAAATGTAACTCGGAAGATTTTTTGTTTAAAAAAAATGTTTTTTACATTACAAACAATTCGATTTTTGGGGTTCAAATTAAGGCATATTTTCTCCTTTCAAAAAGAAATTCGTTATACAATTACCCGTTTTAGTTAATTAAACTTGAGAATTAATCATTATGCAATGTTTAAATCATTTGCAGTATTTATATATCGTCTAAAATAAGAATTATTTAATTAAATATATGTACGTGCAAATACTCGTGAAATACCGGAAATCATCAAATTACCGTCTTTGATTCAGTATACAACATGTACAATATATTCACACATAAGCATTATCAATTTGCAACTGAAAACAAACATTTAATTGTCGATTTATGATGTTTTTGTGAGACAAATTATTTTATAAAGTGAATGTGTAACGTAATATTTATGAAAAAATTACAAATTAAGATGATTTTTTTGCGTTCAGAAAAGGTGCACTCTATCGAACTCAATAAAGGTGTGCTTGATAACATTTTGTGTTTTATCTATGAAGTGATTGACTTAAGATTGTTAAGTCATTCAATCGACAAACTTCGTTTTGAACGAACGTCAAATAGTCAGTTGTGGGGTTTGGCAATATTTTTTACTTTCTTAGGTTTCTTAGAGGCTTTATTGGTTTCAGTTTAAATAAAGGTTCTGATAAACGTTGGTTGCTAAATGCATTGAAAGAGCTTCAATATCATTAAAATGTCGAGACTTGGTAGGAATGGTTAACCCTGAAACATCCGCCTAAAAAGAACTCAGAAAAACTCGAATGAAGCGAGACGAAACTGATGTTTTAAAATTGTTTCAGACACTGCAAAGCTGGCCAATTTCATTATAACATATATGGCTTGTTCTCGGGTTATGTTGCTTCTTCGAAATTAATGTGCGACCTTCATAACGCGTATGAAAAGGGACAATTAGCTTCTGAAATTTTCATTACGGAACGGCTTATTCAAAAGTCAACCGATATCTCCAAAACACTCAAAAGAAAATCATTGTTTACATTTTGAAAAAAGGGAAATAAAAGGCAAGAAGTTAATGGCTGATAAGAACAACAAAACATTGAGAGCAGATGAAATAAAATGTCGCCTGCTTGTCAAAGCCCAGACAAGATAGTTGGTTATGCGATAGGTTCTCCAGTTTGAATTAGGTCCTCTTCCAATGTCTCTTGCAAACTTTGATGGTACACATGTAATGAAAAATTAAAACCTGTCCTGAGTGGTATTTTAGAAAAGGTTCATTCCTTAGGAAGGCATGTGAATATTTGATGATATGGCAGTTATTCAAACCAATACAAGGATACCAAGCACTTTTTTCGATTTGGCAATTGTTATTTTAAAAACTATCCTTTTAGTTTCGAAAAGTGGTCCCGCATTGATTTTGTCACTGAATAGTATCGCACAATATTCATAACGAAATTAGAACAGCATGTTCTTGGGAGGGCAAATCATTACGATAAGTTCTAAACCATCTCAATCGTGTTCTTGGGAATGAAAGAAATGTTTGTTAGTTGGGGGAAACAAAGTTGCTTTTGTTGAATTCTTTTGTTTTGAAAAGAGTAATCAATCCTATAGATTTACACTTGAATGTATTGATTTATTTGTATCACATGGAAGTATATGCCACAAAATATAGGTTGAAAATGAAATAGCGTAGAATGGTTTTAGCTTATAACCAAACAGGAAGAAGCCGATAAAAAAAATGTTTTTTAATAAAATGCAAAAACATGTAGCTGACAAAAGTTACGACTCCATTGTTAAAAAACCTTCTGACACTGTTGTGGAAGTATTGGCTTACTATTTTCACAGTTGCATATCAATTCTAACATTGTAAGTCTGACAGATGCATCCCCAAATGCAGATTATTAAATGTGCAATCAATGTGTGCAAATTTGGTGAGAATGTTTGTAGAAAACTGCCAGGATTTCGCGCCAATACAGGTTGTGATTCAGTAAGTGTTTTTTCTGGTAAAGAAAAAAAATCAAAGCATTCGGCTTTTTGACACGTTATGTGGAGTTTTCAAAAGGTCTATTCCATATTGGTGAAACCTTGGAAGAGGTTGGCGAAGATTTGTCAAAACACTCGAGAGGTTTTCGTGTTCTATATATGGCTACTAAATTAAAAGTATCGATAAATAAAGATCAGAACGTTTTGAAATGCAAAAGATGCAATGTTAAAGCACATTAAACAAGCCGACTTTCAGACGAAGATTTGGAAATCTGCTCTGAAACACAACACTGGTCTGTTGCCAAACAACTATGATTGGATTGTTTAGAGCGCTTTGATCAATTTTCTAGACCAACCACCAGTGTTAGATGCTTTGGTAATTCTGATGTGCTGTTCATGTAAAGCTGGTTGTGCCAAAAAAGAAGTGCATGTGTTCAACAAGGTTTATCCTGAACAGATAGCTTTATGTTAATGCTCGAAAGCTTGTAGATATAAGCATTATCAAATCGTTGATATTGCTAACGATGACGACAAAGATGATGGAAAAGATGATAATGATAATTCGGTAGATGCAGGTGACCAAACTGATGATGATTCTATGGATTGACCTTCTATGTGACCTTAAAATGTGGTGATGCGGTTGTTAAATTAAAAAAAAAATTAGAAATCTAGAAACCCTGACAGTTTTGTGTTTTTTAATATGTGAGTAATTTAATGAATGCGATGTATAAAATTGTGACAGAATCGTGCATTTCTGGTTGCTAATGTTTGTGTTTGTCGTTGATTCTATGTTATTGTTTCTTACATTTAAATTTTTTTTCAACAGCCTTTATATACTTTATGCTGTATGTTTCAATGTGAAATAATATACCATTTTATCAAGAAAATTAGAACGTATGCTTCTTTTCATTCAAAATCATGACTTTTGGAAATTGACCCTCCTGCTTTTTTTTCTTGGTCCTCTACGATTTAAAAATTAATTAAAAATTAGCCTGCTTTTAAATAAGATATGATGTGTTCCATTTAATAAAAAGTATAGTACTGTATACTTGGTTATTTTTACATTTTTCTGCAATAATGTGCAAAACAAAAATTTTGATATACCCTGAAATAAGTCCCCTTTTAACCCCTTTTGGACACTTTTTCAAAAGTCTAACACCTCTTAAAATATTCTTCAGATATTACTCTTTAAGTTTATACAAAAAAATTGCGGTACCCTGGGGTGTAACACAGAACTGAATTTTTGCCCTACCAGCTGATGGACTATATCTGTTTTCTTAAAATTGACACTGTTGTAAATCTATTTAATACTGTTATTATGAAAAAAATAACCATTATTAAAAGTAATTTTTCTTATTTACTGTTTCTGTTTTCTCATTTAACATGATTTAAAACTCTGTTATCGGTTATTAATATTTTAAATTAACTGTAATCTTATTTACTGACCTGTTAATGGAACCCCTCTTGTCCCCTTTTAAGATAAGAAAAATGTTTACGATTTTCGGGATTATGATCCTTTTCCACGATAACCAACACACAGTGTAAAATAACAATACCCATACAAAAAGATGATGTCACGGGTATGTTTGTCAATGAACAAATTTCCAATAAGAAACCAAATGAAGTATGTGTTAACCTTATTACGTCAACGCACGACCTTCAACAATGACCAACAAAAATCAAAATGTAAAAGGTTTTGCATAAAAATGGAGAGCATAAATATAGAACAAAGGACTTTTTTCAATAAAATTGAGAATAGAAACGGGGATATGTGAGAGACAAAAATCTGACCAAGGAGGAGACAAAAGACGAACGCCAACAATAGGTTTTTGATTAAACAAACTTATCATAGATACCATAGATACATAGATACAAAAGTTAAAAAGGCCAATAAAGTACGAAGTTGAAGAGCATTGAGGACCAAAATTCCTGAAAGTTTTGCCCAATCCAGCTAAGGTAATCTATGCCTGAGGTAGAAAAGCCTTAGCGAAAAAATACCACACCCAGAGGCGGGCTTCAGTCGGCCTATACACACAATGTAATCTAGTTCAATGTCATTGGACGTCATAGTCAACATATAAACATATAAATGAACTAAAATTAAAAAAAAAAAACATACAAGACAAACAAAGACAAGAGACCCTTTTGCCAGGCGCTAAAATTAGTTTCGATTAAACATGTTTTGTAAGAATCAGGCACAAACAAAGTTGATCAAGGCAAACAATCAGGTGCGCCTACACACTGTTTAGATAACAAGGCCGTAGCACATTTTTTTAGCCGAGCAAAAGCGAGCCGAAGCTAAGCGATTTTTTTTTAAGGGGGGATGTGTCGGGTGCCTGAAACATTGTGAAACGGGAGAAGTTCGTTTCAGCATTACTTTGGGAGAGGTCAATGTATTATAATAAAAAACAAACAAAATATATAACAGATATGCGTTTTTTTTATTATCTAGCCTAGTAAGTAAAAAAAAAAGTTTCAATATAAAAGTTAATCTCTGTTGGTCAACAAAAATATTCCGATTCTTCTGTGACCTGTACTATCGAAAAGCTGCAACACACGTTCTTTGTCAACTGTATCATTCCTATGCATATGCACGATTAACACACCAACCGCCGATATAGCCGCATACTCAATATAGATTAACCGACCAATCTCTCGACTCACTCTCCGTTAGCCAAGTTTCGGCATTGACATGGTGCATGACAATCCCACAAAGCCCATTGTAGCGAATAGGTACAGAGAAGACTAGACCAACATTGTTACTAACTGGAGTTTGACGTGCTAATGTCGCAAGTGATCACAAGTTACCTGCAAACATTCCGCTGGAAGTCATGTCAACCTACCTGGACACATTATTCTACCAATTTTAAAGTCTTTGGTTTGACCTACCTGGGTTCGAACACACGACCTACCTCACTAGAATCAATGGAACACGCTAGCATACAACCAGACAATGCTGATCATAATCAGAAAAAGAAACACGAAAAAAATATTGTCAAACAATACCAAAACTATTAATATCAAGGAATCCTTAAAACATGTTACAACTAATATGACTAATAATCGAACATTTCCAGGTAAATGGGTAATAATATATTTGTACTAAATACTTACTATCACGACACACAACAATTAATGTACTAGTATACATTAACAACAACAAAAACAACATCAGTATCAACTGTTACTGTAATAGTATAACCATGCAGTTCTCGAAAGTTTTTGTTGTTATTTCTCTTATGTCTCGTGTTGAATCTGAGGGTGAAAAAATCCAGCTGCAGAGTAGTCGAGGTTTATCTAATAACTGTGAGAACCCTGCTTTATGGATGTTGGTGAAACAGGTGGACAGACTTGAAACCAAACTTTCTCAACATGACGAAAAAATTGAGAAAAGAGTCAAACAATGTAAGTATTTTCCCACTTTAATTTCTATGACATTTGTTTCTATAATTTACATTTTTGATCCATTATTCTTCATTCTTCTCATTCTCTATACTTTCTAGTCAAACCATTCTTGTTTTTTTCGGCCTATTTATTTTTTTGTTCTTTTTATTTAACTGAATAATGAACATTTTTTTGCAGGATTGGCTCATTATTCTATATTAGTTTAAGCCTCCTTCTAGACTCTTTACCATATTGTAAGTGATCAAGCTAATGATACAAGGTCACAAAAGAGATTTACAAGGTCTAAGCAGAGTCACTGTAAAAGACAACGCAGAGTATCTGTTTGAGGCAACGCCGTGTCTCTGTTAAGTGCCGTAAGCATGTATTTATAAGTATATAATCTCTTAAGGGGTAGATCATTTGGGGACAAGACAGAACGATTTGAAAATAATAATCGTGTAGAAACGGATGAAAATAAATTTATCTAATTGGGAATAAAACCCCACCCTATAGAATATCAAATGGTTCGTTATATGAAGATTTGTTATTTGACAACTTTCTGGTTTACATGAGAGTGTTTTTTCCCTATTTTCAGGTAAAAATCGATTACCCCACCTAACACAGGTTGCGTTTCATGCACTTTTGGCAAAAAGTGTTAAGCTCCATGCAGCACAGACTGTTATCTTTGGAATTGAGATAACTAACATTGGAAAAGCTTATAACACACACACAGGACTATTCAAGGCGCCCCACGATGGACTGTATTTCTTTTCGTGTACATTCTTGAAGCAAAGTTCTACCTACCTGCGTATTCAGTTGATGAAGAATGAGGTTGAGGTACAATTGGGACACGCAGAGACAAGTAATGCAGATTCTGGTTCAATGATTGCAGTATTATATCTAAAGACTGGAGACATTGTTAAAGTACGTCATCATCCTAACTACGGGGCAGAAACGATGCACGGACATTGGAGCTTTTTCACAGGATATCTTATTCAATAAATATATGATTAATATTTTAAATAGTTCTTGTCATTTCCAATACATGTACATTTTGAGATTATAAGAAACTAAAGTTCCAACTGCATCAGGCAAAGTTGACCTTGTATGTATTTTACTTTTGTAGGTGGATTTCGGTCATGCAGCTCTTCAACGTTCCCGAGTTCTTATATTGTTTTAAATATTCGGTTTTGATTTATAAAAAAAAGAAGATGAGATATGAATGCCAATATGAATGACAACTCTCCACAAGAGACCAAAATGACCCAGAAACTATCGGTCACCGTACGGCCTTCGACAATAAGCAAAGCCCATACCACATAGTTAGCTATACAAGGACCCGAAATAACAATGTGAAGCAATTCAAACGAGAAAACTAACGGCTTTATTCAAATAAAAATAGTGAACGAGAAACAAACAGTCATGTAAAACGTAAACAAATAACAACCACTGAATTACAGTCTCCTGACTTGGGACAGACAGACACATACAACAGAATGTGGCGGGTTTAACATGTTAGCATAATCCAAATTCTCCCTCTAACCTGGGACAGTGGTATAACAGTACAACATATCATGGAATTATTATATTGACAGTCAATATAATACTTCCATGAACATATGAACGAAATATAAAAATCAGTTGAAAATGGCTAAACATATCAGATGGATAGAAATACAATTGGACGTGGACGGGTACTTGTACATCCCAACAACAAAAAGACACTAAGTACAGATCTTAGAATACTCACAGTTAACTGACAGCTAGTTCAGAGCCTCTAACAACTAATAAAATCATGCATCTAAGACTAAATTATCAATCCGTACACATCCAACATCCAATAAGCTTTTTCACAAGATATATTATTCAATCTGAGATATACATTATTAATAAAATATTTCAAAATTTTCCATTATTACATTTTGAAATAATAAGAAACTAATGTTGCAACTGCCTTGAGCAAAGTTGACATTGTTAAATATGAAAATAAGGAGATGGTGTTAATTGCAAATGAGACAACTATCCCATAAAGTACAAATCATAAGCAACAGTACGGCCTTCAACAACAAAAAAAAAATACCGTATGGTCGGCTGTAAAATCCTCCGACATAAAAAAAAACCATTGAAAAATTCAATTGATAATACTAGAAATAAGAAAATGTGGTACGAGTGCCAATTCTCCTACTAAGTCACATATCTAAGTCACAATATGTGAAAAGAAAACAATAGTAGGTCAAAGTACTTTTTGGATACAGCATTCTTTATTATTGCTTTGCTATCATTTGTTATCAATGAGATTTGGTATTATTTTATTTTTCGTTTTCCTTGAATTATTTTGTACAAGCACCGCTATTCAAAATAGAGGGGCGAAAGATACCAGAGGAACAGTCAAACTCATAAATCGGAAATAAAAGGACAATGTCATGGCTAAAATGAAATAGACAAACAGACAGACAAGGGAAAGCTAGTTTTACTATGCCATGTATGTGTGTGTCTCAAGTCAGGAACCTCTTTACTCTCTATGGTCATATGATGTTTTCATTTCAAAAATCGACTAAAGGTTTTGAACTATCAATAAAATGAAAAATCATTGCAGTAAAATTACAATAGAACTATAATAGAATTTAATTTCCAATATTTAATATTTTCTGTGTAATCATAGTTATCTCGCTTATATGGTCTTTCCGTCAGATTGCCTCCTAGTCTTTTAGATAAATTACTAATTGACAAGAACGAATATCACAGTAACCGAAGTCATTACTTTATTCGTTTGATTAGCGAAATAAAAACTGGTGGAATAGTATGGATTAAAGGCTGTTATTAAAAATATGACTGGCGATTATAGCTTTGCTGGTTTGATGTTTCAAATGTATCATAATAGTGTAATATCAAGGAAAAATGACATATTGATTTCATCAGCCATTTTTTTATACAAATTTATCTTAATTTTGAGAGAGAGAGAGGTTTGGTAAAGACCAAATCGTTGATATGCGCATTTTTAAAACAGAATAGCTATTTAAATCTTAAAATCGTAAATTAAAGCCTATGGTTTAGAAAAGTTCTGTTTTGGTCGTGGATTTCAAATTGGTTTAAAATCCTGTAACCCAACACAGTGAAGTCCAAACTCAAAAGAGAGAGACAAAGAGATATTTTATATGCACAACGGAACGAGTATATAATACACTAAAATATAAAATACAACAAAAAATTCAAAAGCAAATAACGCACAGTAGTTTACGCTTTTACTATACACGAATACGTTTTTACTATACACGAAATAGAAATGAATGAATCGAATACTTCTGTTCTTTTTTGTAATAAATTGATAGAAGTCATGACAGATGACAGAACATTTTAATTTGCAAAACTGAATTACGTTAATGGCAAGATGTGGACACGTTATATACTATCTAATAAATCAAAAAAAAAAATAAAGCGAAATTTTTCTTCATTTGTGTCTTATTACTAACATTAAAAGGAGTATTGGATGGAAAAATTTATAGGAATAAGACTCAAATTTCTGATATCAACGTCTTCAGAAAATCATTTATTTCAGAAAAATCATATTATTTCAATTTCCTTAATGAAAGCACTGATTTTCAAAATTTTAATATGAAAGATAATGATTTACGCACAGCTGGCTGCTGATCTAAAGTTTGTAATAAAATAAATCATGCGTAGGAAATATTTGTTATGTTCAGGAGTATTTTGTATTAAATATTTTTTTTAGTATGAACAGTGCTGTAAAGGTTTTAAAATTTGTATCATATGTCTAGCTTGTGAACCGTCTAGCTGTAAAGGGTTAACGTAATTTGTGAAAACAGAAATTCAAAAAAATACACATTAATTTTAACAATTTAATTTGCACGGTGAATTTGAAATTTTCACTGTATTTGTTGTTGTATTGATTGTCTATCCTGATTCTGACTTTTACATAATTTATAAAATACTGGTGTATTTATGTAGTAAGGGTACGACCTTTTAATATAATCAAGGGACTGATATTCATTTTCAAATTCCCTTTCAAAGAAAATGAAATGGCCGTACTGTAATGAAAATGCAGAAAATACGCCTTAAATGCAAATATGAAAAATAAAATTGTAAAGACCGTAAATCGGTGATATGCGCTTGTTTATAACTAAATAGCTATTTAGATTTTAAAATCGTAAATCAAAGCCGATGGTTTACATGGTTTAGCAAAAATTAAATTTCAAATTGGTTTTAAATCCTATGACCCAAATGCAGTAAATCCAAACACAACTTTCGTATGATTAATTTGGAATTTTGATGAATTCAAAGGAAAAGACCAGCTTTAACCGGTTTCATTCATTTCATATTCGTATAAATGCACGCTCATCCTTGTGAATATAGATGATTTAAAGACTATATAATTTTGAGATCAGTGACATTAAACATTTTTTTTAATATACTGATTTGAATGATAAATGACGAAAAAAGGGGAAAATCAAGTAATGAAGAGGAAACATCAAAGGCTAATTTTTTAATAGTTCAATTGTTCGAGAAATATTAATTCTGCATGGTAACACTATACATAGATGATGTTGTTCGTCATGATATAACAATCGGATGTCATTTGACATCGAAGATAGAGTTGCAATCGAATCCGCTATACGAATTGTGTTTAATCATCTGTTTTACGATCGTGTTCCTTTAATCCTGCAATTCATAAGTTCAATCCAGTTATCACATTGTCATGAACAAAAATACGTGTAATCAAGGTGTAAATTTCAAAGCAAATAAAAATAAATTCTAACGGTGCGACCAAAAATAGAATATTTCAGTCATGGACGGTAAATTAAATTAAATTTAAATAAATTCAATCGAGAATATGTGAAGGCAGCGAAAACCACATGTCTTGATAATATTATATAATGTAGATATATATATTACAATCAACCAGTCTAAATTCATTAAGTACTATATATACCATGGTTTTTACGAGTTAACATATTTAAACAAACGAATCCGAAGGATGAGTTTGTTTAAATATGTTAATGAGTAAGACACATGGTATATAAAATTTGTAATATAAATAAAATGATTGACAGTTTCAAGACCTTCAACTAATATTGGAAATTGATCACATTACAGTTTTATCCAATGAAATGGAAGCTCGCGCAAGTCACCTTTGCGCCTCGTTACTTGCGCCTCGTGTATGATCTTCTGACTGTGTATTTCATGTAATAGAACCCCTGAATTTGTAAAATGTCGGATTTTCCGATTTTTATTTAGTTTTGCGCCCCGTGCATGATTGTTTGCGCAGTTAATTTCATAATGTCATCAGACTGAGGTAAAAAAAAATATCGGATTCCAGCGACAATGATTAAATAATTATTCTAATGACGGTAAGAATTGTTTTTTTTTGTTTGTTTTCAAGGTATTATACAAATTAATCATATTTTACAGAATGTTCATCTCATTGAAAAATGCACATTTATACATTTCTAGTTTTCGTATAAACTGCTTTTCTTCCGTTATTTTATTAATTCGATTATTATATTATTTATTAAAACACAATTTTAATGATAACACACTGTATTTAAACAGTAGCAGATCCAGGGAGCGTAGAAAGTGTACGTTTATGGCAAGCCGTTCTCGTCAAAACTATGTTTAAACCATTTTTCGAAAAATTTACACACTGAGAATTACAACAAAGCACACTGAGATTTAAAAACTTCAAAACGCACACTGAGAATTGAAAATTACACACTGAGAATTGAAAATTACACACTGAGATTTCATAAAGACGCACTGAGATTACAAAAATGAAAAACGCACACTGAGAATTGAAAATTACACACTGAGATTTCAAAAAGACACACTGAGAACAAATAAACTGAAAACACACACTGAGAATTTGAAATTACACACTGAGAATTTAAAATTACACACTGAGATTTGTGCGCACTTTTTATGCGCACATATCTAATTAGCATACTTGATCTGAATCTATTACAAGCTTAAAACAACAAGGGGACAGAACTTGTTAGTCCTTCGATTTGGTTCCAAATTATTAATAAAAAAACTTTAGAAATACAACAACAAGAAAAATACCCACTTAATACTCTTATTACAAAATATAACCAAATGGTGAAAAACTTTATTAAAATTTTAAGAAAACATTGGAACAATCTGCATAAGAATGCAGTGAAATTTTTACCCAAGTGTCTATTATAGCATATCAACGTAACAAAAATATAAAAGATTAACTAGCGAAACCAGGGAAACAGTTGGAAGACTTTTGAAAAGGGACCCACGGTTTTAAGTTAAAAAAAATCATCCCGATACACTGGTAGTAATGATCTGAATTATAGGCAACAAACTTATGAATATGAGCGATGTTAAGTCTTGAAATTTATTACGAATGTTGGTTGAAGGAATCGCATTTCATTATTATGACAAGAGTTCTTGAGATCAAGATATTAATCTGTTGAATCATTCATCTCATGAATATTCATTAGTAATTTGCAAATTAATCTCAGTGTGTATTTTTGAAATCTCAGTGTGTAATGCAGGTGGCAGTTAGGTCCGCTGCTGTATGCCCTGAGGTAATCGGTGCCCTGAGGTAATCGTGGTAATGCGTCATTGATTAAATACGCACGAAAATATAGTTCTTATTTAGATAGATCTTAATACCAAATTTTAATGTGACCAAATACCAAAGATGACAACAAACTTCCAAAATGATTTTATTATTTGTATTCACCGATCATTCATTTCGTATGTACGTGTAGGGTGGGGATGGCTGGTAAAATTAGAAACTTTTTTATTTTTTATAAAAGTTCAATTAATGATCTGAAGTATTCATTCATGACAGGGTTACCTGAGGTAACCCCAATTATATCAACAAATACCTGCATTAAACTCAAGTCAACTGAGGTAACTTTATATATACATCACATAAACAATACAAATCTATGAAGTCCTACATTTCAAATTAAAAAATTGTGGAATAACAATATGAATGTATACACTAGCAAAGTATCAACTAAGAATTCTTTCATAGCAGGGTTACCTGAGGTAACCAAAACAATAACAGCAAATACAACCTATTTAACTCAAGTTAATTCAGATCACCTTTACATATACATAAAAAAAAAAATAACTTCAAAGAATTCCTACATTAAAAATAAAGAGGTTGGTTTATTACATCATAAATGCATATACTAGCAAAGTATCTACTAAATATTCTGTCATGCACGGTTACCTCAGGTAATTGATAAAATAGAAACAAGTATTATCCATTCATATCAAGTTAACTTAAGTCGCCTTTCCAATATATCACATAAACAATACCCATCTATGAAGTCCTACATTTAAAATAAAGAAATTGTTTGATTACAACATAAATGTTTACACTAGCTAACTATCTAAAAAGCATTTTTCATAACATGGGTACCTGAGGTAACCCCAAACATAATTACAAATATAACCCACATAACTGAAGTTAACTAAGGTCACCTTTACATGTGCATCACATAAACAATACAACTTTCATGAAGTCCTACATTTAAAATAAAGAAGTTTGTTTATTACAATTAATGTAAACACTAGCAAAGTGTCTACGAAGGATTCATTCATTACAGGGTTACCTCAGGTATCCATAACAATAATAACAAAGATAACCCATCTAACTCAAGTTAACTGAGGTCACCTTTATATATATACATCACATAAACAATACAACTTTCATGAAGTCCTACATTTGAAATAAAGAAGTTTGTTTATTACAATTAATGTAAACACTAGCAAAGTGTCTACGAAGGATTCATTCATTACAGGGTTACCTCAGGTATCCATAACAATAATAACAAAGATAACCCATCTAACTCAAGTTAACTGAGGTCACCTTTATATATATACATCACATAAACAATACAACTTTCATGAAGTCCTACATTTGAAATAAAGAAGTTTGTTTATTACAATTAATGTAAACAATAGCAAATTATCTACAAAGAATTCATTCATTACAGGGTTACCTCAGGTAACCATAACAATAACAACAAATAAAACCCATAAAACTCAAGTTAACTCAGGTATCACCTTTAAATATATATGCATCACATAAACAATACAAATCTATGAAGTCCTACATTTTTAAATTAAGAAATTGTGTAATTAGAATATAAATGTATACACTTACAAAGTATATACTAAGAATTCTTTCATAGCAGGGTTACCTCAGGTAACCAATACAAAAAACCACAAAAACAAACTATTTAACTCAAGTTAATTTAGATCACCTTTACATATACATCACATAAACAATATAACTTTAATGAATTCCTAAATTAGAAATAAAGAAGATGATGTATTACACCATAAATGGATATACTAGCAAAGTATCCACTAAATATTCTGTCATGACAAGGTTACCTCAGGTAACCCATGAAATAGAAACAAGTATTATCCATTCACATCAAGTTAACTTAAGTCGCCTTTCCGGTATATCACATAAACAATACACATCTATGAAGTCCTACATTTAAAATAAAGAAATTGTCCGATTACAACATAAATGTTCACACTAGCAAACTATCTCAAAAGCATTCTTCATAACATGGGTACCTGAGGTAACCCCAGACATAATTACAAATATAACCCACTTAACTGAAGTTAACTGAGGTAACCTTTACATGTGCATCACATAAACAATACAACTTTCATGAAGTCCTACATTTGAAATAAAGAAGTGTTTATTACAATTAATGTAAACAATAGCAAAGTATCTACGAAGAATTCATTCATTACAGGGTTACCATAGGTAACCCAATAATAACAACAAATACAACCCATTTAACTCAAGTTAACTCAGGTATCACCTCTAAATATATATGCATCACATAAACAATACAAATCTATGAAGTCCTACATTTTTAAATTAAGAAATTGTGTAATTAGAAAATAAATGTATACACTCACAAAGTATTTACTAAGAATTCTTTCATAGCAGGGTTACCTGAGGTAACCAATACAATAACAACAAATAAAACTTATTTAACTCAAGTTAATCAGATCATCTTTACATATACATCACATAAACATTATAACTTCAATGAATTTCTACATTCAAAACGAAGAAGTTGGTTTATTACACCATCAATGCATAAACAAGCAAAGTATCTACTAAGTATTCTGTCATGACAGGGTTACCTGAGGTAACCCATAAAATAGAAACAAGTATTATCCATTCCTATAAAGTTAACTTAAGTCGCCTTTCCGGTATATCACATAAACAATACACATCTATGAAGTCCTACATTTAAAACAAAGAAATATAAATGTTTACAATAGCAAACTTCTTAAAAAGCATTCTTCATGTCATGGGTACCTGAGGTAACCCCAGACATAATTACAAATATAACCCACTTAACTGATGTTAACTGAGTTCACCTCTACATGTACATCACATAAGCAATACAACTTTCATGAAGTCCTACATTTGAAATAAAGAAGTTTGTTTATTACAATTAATGTAAACACTAGCAAAGTATCTACGAAGAATTCATTCATTACAGGGTTACCTGAGAGACAGGGTTACCTCAGGTAGCCTAATAATAACAACAAATACAACCCTTCTAACTCAAGTTTACTCAGGTAACATATATCTATACATCGCATAAACAATACAAATCTATGAAGTCCTGCATTTTAAATTAAGAAATTGTGTAATTACAACATCAATGCATATACCAGCAAAGTATCTACGAAGTATTCTTTCATGAAAGGGTTACCTCAGGTAACTCCAAAAATAATAGTAAATATAATCAATTCAAATAAAGTTAACTCAAGTTGCCTTTCCTAGATATCATATAAACAATACACATCTATAATGTTCAAATTTATAAAAAAGTAAATCGTTTATTACAACTTAAATGTATATTCTGGAAAACTATATACAAAGTATTTTTTCATGACAGGATAACCTCGGGTAACCATAACAATAACATCAAATAAAAAATACAAATCTATGAAGTCCTACATTTTTAAATTAAGAAATTGTGTGATTTAAAGACAAATGTATACACTAGCATAGTATATACTAATATTTTTTTGATAACAGGGTTACCTGAGGTAACCCAAGCAATAACAGCAATTATAACCAATTTAACTCAAGTTAATTTAGATAACCTTTAAATTTACATCACATAAACAATATAACTTCAATGAATTCCTACATTGAAAATGAAGAAGTTGGTTTATTACACCATAAATACATATCCTAGCAAAGTATCTACTAAGTATTCTGTCATGACAGGGTTACCTCAGGTAACCCATAAAATAGCTACAAGTTTAATCCATTTAAATCGAGTTAAGACAGATCGCATTTTCTAAATATCGCGTAGGCAATTTACATCTGTGAAGTCCTACATGTAAACTAAAGAAATTGTTTGATTACAACATAAATGTTTACACTAGCAAACTATCTTATAAGCATTCTTTCATAACAGGGGTAACTGAGGTAACCCCAAATATAATTGCAAATATAACCCACTTAACTGAAGTTATTTGAGATCACCTTCACATATATATCCCATAAACAATATAACTTCAATGAAGTCCTACATTCAAAATGAATAAGTTGGTTTATTACAATTAATGTAAAGACTAGCAAAGTATCTACGAAGTATTCATTCATGACAGGGTTACCTCAGGTAACCCCAATTATAACACCAAATACAACCCATTTAACTCACGTGAACTTGTGTAACATTTACATATAATCGCATAAACAATACAAATCTATGAAGTACTACATTTCAAATTAAGAAATTGTGTAATTACAACATAAATGTTTACACTAGCAAACTTTCTAATAAGCATTCTTTCATAACAGGGGTACCTGAGGCAACCCCAAATATAATTGCAAATATAACCCACTTAACTGAAGTTATTTGAGATCACCTTCACATATATATCCCATAAACAATATTACTTCAAGGAAGTCCTACATTCAAAATGAATAAGTTGGTTTATTACAATTAATGTAAAGACTAACAAAGTATCTACGAAGTATTCATTCATGACAGGGTTACCTCAGATAACCCCAATTATAACACCAAATACAACCCATTTAACTCACGTGAACTTGTGTAACATTTACATATAATCGCATAAACAATACAAATCTATGAAGTACTTCATTTTAAATTAAGAAATTGTGTAATTACAGCATAAATGCATATACCAGCAAAGTATCTACGAAGTATTCTTTCATAACAGGATTACCTCAGGTAACCCAAAAAATAACAACAAATATAATCGATTCAAATCAAATTAACATAAGGTTGCAGTCTTGTTATTGACTGCTCCATAGGCTTACATGCAAAACAGCTGATCTTAGAAAAAAAATTCATGTTCATATCATGGATGTACCAAAGTGAAATTGTGATTTAATTGAAAAAAGGGGGTCTTGCAACGAATAATAAAACGTTACGCAATCCTGAAGTCAACTCATTTTTTTTCTACTTTCTGTTTGCTATTTTTACTAGACCTCACCACTTCAAGTAAACATGATATCCTTCCACTTTCCTGGAATGATATCCTTAGAAGATGCAAGATTTTTTTAAAAGTTTATATTTATGTTTCCATTCACCATAAACCTATAAACAAACAGAAAAAAATTAGTTCAGAAAAAAATTCAGTCTACTGAATCATCTGTAAATCTCATTCTTGTCTATCTTTATGAATAACCTGACCATGCACAGTTGTACAGTGGTTCACTGAGGTAACTTGACCATGCACAAGAGTACAATGGTTCCCTGAGGAAACTTGACCATGCACAGAAGTACAATGGTTCCCTGAAGTAATCTGACCATGTACAGTAGTACAATGGTTCCCTAGGGAAACCTGACATGCATAGTAGTACAATGGTTCCCTGAGGTAACATGACAATGCACAGTATTACAATGGTTCCCTGAGGTAACCTGGCCATGCACAGTAGTACAGTGGTTCCCTGAGGTAACATGACCATGTACAGTAGTGCAATGGTTCCCTGAGGAAACCTGACAATGCACAGTTGTACAATGGTTCCCTGAGGTAACCTGACCATGCACAGTAGTACAATGGTTCCCTGAGATAAACTTACCATGCACAGTTGTACAATGGTTCCCTGAGGTAACCTCGCAATGCACAGAAGTACAATGGTTCCCTGCAGTAACCTGACCATGTACAGTAGTACAATGATTCCCTTAGGAAACCTGACCATGCACAGTAGTACAATGGTCAACTGAGGTAACATGACAATGCACAGTATTACAATGGTTCCCTGAGGTAACCTGGCCATGCACAGTAGTACAGTGGTTCCCTGAGGTAACATGATCATGTACAGTAGTGCAATGGTTCCCTGAGGAAACCTGACAATGCACAGTTGTACAATGGTTCCCTGAGGTAACCTGACCATGCACAGAAGCACAATGGTTACATCGGTAACCTGACCATGCACAGTAGTACAATGGTTCCCTGAGATAAACTGACCATGCACTGTAGTACAATGGTTCCCTGAGGTAACATGACCATGTACAGTAGTTAAATGGTTCCCTGAAGTAACCTGATGATGCACAGTAGTGCAATGGTTCTTTGAAGTAACCTGACCATGCACGGTAGTGCAATGATTCCCTAATTACTTACCATGCACAGTAGTACAATGGTTCCCTGAGGAAACCTGACCATGCACAGTTGTACAATGGTTCCCTGAGGTAACCTGACCATGCACAGTAGTACAATGATTCCCTGAGATAAACTTACCATGCACAGTTGTACAATGGTTCCCTGATGTAACCTGACCATGCACAGTAGTGCAATGGTTCCCTGAGGTAACCTGGCAATGTACAGTAGTACAATGGTTCCCTGAAGTAACCTGACCATGTCAATAGTACAATGGTTCCCTGGGGAAACCTGACCATGCACAGTAGTACAAAGGTTCCCTGAGGTATCATGACAATGCACAGTAGTACAATGGTTCCCTGAGGTAACCTGACCATACACAGTAGTACAGTGGTTCCCTGAGGTAACCTGACCATGCACAGTAGTGCAATGGTTCCCTCGGTAACATGACCATGCACAGTAGTACAATGGATCCCTGAGGTAACCAGACCATGCACAGTAGAACAATGGTTCCTTGAAGTAACCCGATCATGCATAGTAGTACCATGGTTCCCTGAGGTAACCCTACCATGCACAGTAGTACAGTGGTTCCCTGAGGTAACCTGGTCATGGATAGTAATTTACATATGACCTGAGGTAACCTTGTCATGTACAGTAATTTACAGATGACCTGAGGTAACCTGGTCATGTACAGTAATTTACAGATGACCTGAGGTAAACTGTCCGTGAAAAAAAAGAACATAGATGTAATCTGGACTGACTAAGCTGACGAAGGGAGTTATGAACATTCAATTGTGGTAACCTGAGGTTTGTAGAAAATTAGCGTTTTGCAAAGTTTATCTGTGGTAACATGCAGCTGGTACAATGACCATGAAGTTGTGACCTTAGGTAACCTCACCATATTATAACATACAGAGATATTCTGAGGTTACATATTTATATACAGTAGTTAAGAAATGACACTAGTTAACATGTGCACCTGGCCATGTATAGAAATGCAGAAGTGCCCTGAGGAAAACTAAAAAAATAGTGTTTTGTGAAGTTTATACAAAGTGTGGTAATACGAGTATGTGCAGTAATACAGAGTAACCTCACCATGTACAGCAATACAGAGGTAATATTAGGTAACCTCACAATGTTCAATCATACAGAGGTGACCTGAGGTAACATCACCATGTGAGCAATCATGGATATGATCTGAGATACAGGAAATACACAGTAATTTAGAGATGACCTCAGGTTATCTGACCATGTACAAAAGTCCACTGGAGATGTGAGGTTTTCCCTTGAAAATATCCAACATCTCTCAAATAAAATTGATTAAGACAATTAACATTTTAAAAAAGCAGTTATATACTATATAACCTGTGCTTGTAACTACGCTACTTTCAAAGTAATGTCAAATGAAAAAAAAATAGATTACTGTTCGTACTGCAATGTTTCTCTTTTTTAATACTGGTGAATAAAATCCTTACAGTGTGTACTGGCTGGTCATCATCGCGTATGATACGATTTTGATACTCATACATAGCTAATGAATATTATGCATGAATATAGATAAGATCAGCACGTGTAGCCATAGACTGAGAGTTGTAGATTTGTAATGTAAATATATAGATGCCGTTTATAGAATACAAAATTAGATCAGAAACATAGCTGCCTTATGCATGTGTGGATAACTTTTATTCTTTAATAGTTAGTTTAAATAATTATATATACATTTATTTACATAAGTCTCTATGAAACCAGTTTTTGACAACTATTATTATAAAAGTTTAAATTGCCATTCAAAAAGTGTTTTCTTTTTAATTATTTTAAGTCATTTACGTTTCACTTAATAAAAATCTGTTCACGTTGCACTGATAACAAATAAAGCAAATATTTGGATTTTTTTCGTGAATTATTTATCGTAACTTATTGTAAAAAATTGTATGTGTTCCTGTTTTCTCCTATTTTTCGCACATATACTGTCAGTCGAAATAGAAAGTACAATGATGTATTTTTAGTTTATTCTATTTTTAGATCATGTTATTACTACGCATATGGGCACTATTGCCACGATTACCTGAGGGCACCGATTACCTCAGGGCATACAGCAGCGGACCTAACTGCCATCTGCGTGTGTAATTAACAATTCTCAGTGTGTGTTTTTCAATTTATTTCATCTCAGTGTGTCTTTTTAAAATCTCAGTGTGTAATTTTGAATTCTCAGTGTGTGTTTTTTATTTTTTTAAATCTCAGTGTGTAATTTCGATTTCTCAGTGTGTTATTTTAGGTTTTTAAATCTCAGTGTGTATTTTTTTCGAAAAAAGGGTTTAAACATAGTTTTGACGAGAACGGCTTGCCATATACGTTCCCCTAATTGTTTTTTTTTCACAGATATTTGTAGCCGATATTTATCCCTTTTTAAAATCGTAATTTTAGCAAAGGAAATGATAGTTTCACATTTCATTTTTCACAACTTAAAGAAGAAACGTTTAATAATTGTTTCTAAAATTAGGGGAATTCGTAACAATCCTATATAGTTTGAAAAAGGTTTCTTAAGATGAGGGCACACATAATTTATTGCTTTTTGTTATAAAATGAAAACAAATAAAGATCTTGACCTTTTAGTACGTTTAACAGTTTCCTTAATATTTAAGAGGCGGACACATTTAAAAAAAAAAAGGTGGAGCTTCAGCCTTGGGATAACATGAAAATGAATATGTTATACCATGGCTGAAGCTCCGCCTTTTTTCCTTTGGATTCTAGTTGAGTTGCATATTTAATTATCAAAGTATGGTACAACATCAATTTGCATATAATATACCATGGTTTTCCCTCACCACACTTTTGAAGCAAATTATTTCATCAAAACATCAATGGAAAAATTACAATTCTAGATTCAATTGACGAGGAAAGGTTACACTGTGCCATCGAGAGCGGCTGATTGTTTAGTTAAGAATAGGTTGCCGAGTGGTCTAGAGCGCTGGACATAGTGCAGATTGTTTTGTCCATTCACCTCATATTCACTTCTTGTGGTTAGTTTTTTGTTTTGTTTATCCACCCCATATCCACTTCCCAAGATGTTTAATATTTTGTGACCAACATTACAAAATTATTCTGTATTTTGTCAAATGACATTAACTTGTGTTAACTAGTACAAGTCCCATAGTCAGATGCCCAATCCTGCGATTCAATCTTGGTAATAATATGAAAAGGACGTGAAGTTTACGTTGACAACAACAACAAATAACCAAAATATGGACTTTTCTCATTGTTGAAGGTCCTACGGTGACCTGAAGTTGTTAACTTCTGTGTCATTTTGGTCTCTTGTGGAGTGTTGTCTATAAGCAATCATACCACATCATTTTTTTATTTATTTTTTTTTTCATTTTTTTTTTTATAGCATACAGTTTTCAAAAAGTTCAAGTTTATAAGATAGATATTTTTTTTTAGTTTTTAGCACTTACAATGTTGGTGAAGCTTTTATTCTATTGAAACACATATACAAGGTCTTGGTGTGGACGTTTTCAGCTTAATTTGAGAATTATTAAATAGTTAGAAAGTATAGTTGTCATGAACAGAAAGTACTTTGAGCTTGCTGTCAGTATTTTTGATAAACATTTAAATACGCTGTTTTAAAGAGTTGTTTTACTAATAATGTTTTTTGCCGACATTGTAATAATTGGGTTCGGTGTTTTTCTAACTTGCTCTATTTCATACGTTTTATCTTTGTACCTTTTGTATGTCACTGATCAATGATTGGGATTGAGGACTAATTTTTACCTACCACATGTTGATGTAAGAAACCGCATTGATGGTAACTTCCCCAATAAATAGTTTGATCACTGTTCTTTACTAGTCTCCGTTGATAGGAAAATTGAGGCATGCGGTTTACGTAACGATTAGCATATTGTCGTTTCAACCCTATCGGTGTGTTTAGGTTGTAGCAATTTATATTTGTAGAAATATTTCGAATTTAAAGAGATAAGAATCTCAATGCCACAGATTCTTGTACAAATAACTTTGCTTATTCAAATAGTAGAAACACAATACCGTGAAATACGTAAGATAAAATTTCGGCAAATACAAATTGCTACAAACTTAACACCGATAGTGAAGAGTGGAAACGACAATATGAAATTCGTTACGTCGTTTGAATCTGTCATTGGTAATTATAATCTGAAGAAAAACCAGTTTTAATCAAAAGTTCAAAACCAAAAGGGTTAATTAGCATGTATTTTGAAAGAATTACCTCATGAAAAGAGACTAATGTCAATTATCCAAGGTTTCCTTAAGTTACAGCTTATAAATAAGGAATGATACAGTTATTCGAGGATAGTATATCATCTTTACTCTACGGAAATTACTAGGCTATTTTCATCTGTTTTACTATATAAGCCATTGAAGAAATCGGTCTTTTGTGTAAAAAGATATAAATAAGCAAAACATGTACTATTGATTCTTCCGTAAAAATTGATATGGTTTTAACATATTTTTCTAACTGTTCAAAAGAAACCTCTCGTTTTGACGACCTATTTTTTTTAGAAATATCCAAAGCGGTCTTAACTAGGTTAAACCATGTATTGAATCCCACATGATCGAGTACTTTATGACTGCCGTAGACATTGTAACGTCAGAGAAGACATATAAGCTCTAAAAACTTTGAGTTCATGTGTCTTACAATGAACAGGTTTTGTTGGATGGAGTATTACAGTGATTTTTGACAGTCAAGTACAATATAGGCAACGGTTACTGTAGTATTCCACTGTTCAAAAATCATAAATCGATCAAGAGAAAACAATTTCAGGTTACATACTAAAACTTAGGGAAACACATCAACTATTACAGGAAAACAACGAAATAACAGATCACAGGATCACAGAAGTGCAACCAATACACACAATGCAAAATACATAAAAACGAACTATTAGATATCAGCTGTTATATTCCTGACTTGGAACAGTACATTACAGAAAAAAATGTAGTGGGTTGAACATGGTTGTGTCGCTAGCCAAACCTCCATGCTTTATGGCAATGTTAAATATACCGCTAACATGACGACATTTTATGACAGGGAATACAGCACAGATACATGCAAGAACACCAAAGACGGACAAATATTATTTATACTGCAATCAGCTAGTTTACTGTACAGATAAAGCTATACGTATAAACGTTAGCTTTATACGTCAATGACCCCAACTGACCTATAAGCCCCGCCTCCTTATTGTATTTCATCAACAACATCACGTCACGACCATGACAACGTAAAGTAACAATGGTCAAACTTTTTTCAATTTAAACTTTTATGTCTTCAAATTGGTTATTTATATATCATGTTTATCAAATGTTATTAATTAAGTTCATTTTCCCTTTCTAATTCCTTAATACGCCAATGTCTTACCACCTGGACTACGCTCATAGGGAAATACCCCAAAATGGTACCTCAAGAGGGAAATTCCAAACACTTTTTTTAACAATTTTTGTTACATGCTTTTTTCATTTTTCATTTTTTTTTCGATTTCAGTATAAAAACAATATACGTATAGTGTCTTGAAATATGAAATTTATTTGTATTCGGCACGAAACGGGAAAATGCTCGGTAGAACCTCGCATTTTCCCGTTTCTAAGCCTCATACAAATAAATTTCATATTTCAAGACACTATACGTATATTGTCTAAATATATACATAATTAAATAATATGATAGTACATTTCGACATTTTAATCGCAGGATAACAACGAATAATCAAAATTAATTAGGACAGTACACACAAACAGATTGATTGAATTACGAAGTGTGTGTCTGTACACGAATGGATCAACGCCAAAAAAGTAACGTCACAGGTAAATTTCTAAAAATGGATATTTTGCTAAAAATATACAAATAAACTGGGTGATTAATAATCATTTTCTTTTACTAACAAATAGAAAATTATTTAAAAAAAAAATAGAATCACACGTACAATTTGTCTTCCGTGTCATTTGTACGATAGTGATTATAAAAATTTGCAAAACAAAATGTCTGAATCAAATTTTTGGAGTTTTTATGCTAAAAGGACTGACGGGTGCGGTCTGGTTTTTTTTATTTGTCTTGAGAATTATCAACATGTATCGTTTCAGGATATTTGTTTCGGTTACGGTTACGAAATTTGGGAAAGCTGTTCCGATCCTGATATTGATAGCGCTCGTCAGTTCCGTTTTATTCTATTTTATACCATCTACAGTTTACTCTGTAATATTTTCCTTTTTATGATCATACAACGACGGTATGTTTAATAATGATAGTAAATACATTCTACGGGCTTATATATCAAGGGTTTTCTTCTTACATGTACATAAAACTCCTCATGCAGTGCTGCGATAAAGAACGACCGAAATCTTCACCCCCAATCGAAAAATCGATACGGATGTTATGGGTTTTAAGTCATAGAATTGTAGACAACTATATAGATTGCGACTTGTCATGTGGAAAATGAGTGTACATGCATTTGTTACTCTTCAAGAGCACATTAGTTCACCTTAATTTACAGTGAGTTTCGAATCACCTATTCTTCAACGGTGTTGACTGTTGTCTGCGATTCATATCTCTTTTGGTCATGGTATTGTTTGTGTTTTTCAAAATATGATATATCTTTATTTCTTCAAAATTTGATTACCTCCTTGATATTTACTCTCCTGTTTAGTTGCTTTAATTTAGTAATTGTTTATTATTTTTTCATCCTGCAATTGTTTCAACCTTTTTGCACCAGAAAATCATTTCAAGTGAATTAAAAAATGCTGTATGTTTGTTTTTTTTGTTTGTTTTTTTTTTATCTTAGAAAGAAGATAGTTCATCTAATATAACCTGCAGAAGTTACTTTTTTAATTTCTATGTCAGTAAGTAAAGAGTTAAATGTGTAAGAAAAAAATAATTAACATAAACAGAATCGGAAGTTCACAGTTTGTTTGCTTAAGTACTTTTGGTGTTTTATTTTAAGATCATAGTTTGGTTCTAGATATTAAACATCGGCAGTTGGACCCCAAATTTCAAATCCAACCATCAAACAACTCCTTCTTGATGGGAGAGGTGAAAAGCTTAATACCTTAAAAAAAAATCCTATTGATACTTTGTCACTATTTTTGACAAAAGAGGGTAATCCTCTGGTAATAAACTCATCACAGATACCAGGACCAAATTTAGCATATACGCCAGACAGTCTACAAAAGACTCATCAGTGACGCTCGAATCCAAAAAAGTTAAAAAAAAAAAAAAAAAGAAAAAAAAAAAGCCAAATAAAGTACGAAGTTCAAGAGCATTGAGGAGCAAAATTCCTAAAAGTTTGCCAAATACAGCTAAGGTAATCTATGCCTGAGGTAGAAAAGCATATTATAACACATTACAGTTTTTCTTATGGCTAGAGCCCATCTATTTCCAGTTCAAATACTTGCTCTGGTTTAGACATGTCATATTTTGATGATAACAATTAAATTCCTCTAATGAGCTTAACATCATGATTTCCTGCAATAAGAAATATGCCATACCTTACAAATATGTGATATTAATATACCCTCATCAAAATCTCATACACATAAAAAGGCTTCATTATCAACAATACCAATAAAATGTAAAAAAAAAAAAGATACGCTTGATGAACATGTGATTAAAACTAATTTTGTATGGATAGAGAAAAGTTATATTATTTTCCATCTTGTGTTGCATTTGATTGTTTGAATGCTTTAATGAACATAATTATATTGCAACCTCTGTCTCAATAAAATGCATGATTTATTCCCAATATTATTCAAACCAATTTTCAATATGTATATCAACATCTTTGGCATAAAAGTGACTAACAACTGTCAAATGAAACTGTCTTTTTTTCTATCTCAAATTTCAAAATGAGACATCAAAAAATTCCGCTGTGCTTTTCTGCATATGTTTACTTGACATATTGATATGCACATGTTTAATACAAACGTGAGTAAAGAAGAATGTACATGTAAGTGCTTATCTAGTAAACTAAATTCACAGAAAATTAAAATAAAAATTTAAGGTTAATTTAACATGTTGAAACATAAATATAACCTTTTAGTAAATGTTAATGTTCTCCAAGACATAATGCCGATAAAAATGGTCAGTGACGTCATAAAAAGAACTTTATAAGGAATTATTTTCAGATATTTAGAAGTGATTTCTTGTTTTTTTTAAATCAACAAAGAACATAATTGTAGTCCAATATTTTTTGTTGGGCTTAAACAGATATATATATATATACCAAGTATAATGTATGGAGCTTATTTTTTACTACCTTACGACACCAACGTTGTCATGGGCAAAAACATTACCATCGGCCTAATGTAAAAAATTCTCCCGAAATTAGATCGCCATCTGACAGCTTTGATGACCTTCTTTCACATCTACATCGTCCACTAGGGTTAAGCTGGGGTCACACATTCACGATTTTTACTACCGTTCTTGAAAGGACCATTCCCGATTAAAATTTATTAAAAGTCTGATCAAGATCCTGTGAATCGTGGATGGAAATTCAAACTTAAATTAAAATTTGTAAAAAAAATAATTTGATCACGACAACAATCAGATAGTGTTCAGGAAGCGCCGATATTCAACAGTTTCTAAGCGAATAAGTCCCGATAATCCCGTTCTGAATCCGCTTCTAATCCGATTTGTATTTTTCGCCAGGTAAAATTCGACCGAGTCTGTCACGACTGCGTCCCGACTCTACCGAATGTAATCCGACTGAGATCAGACAGTGACCAGACTGTGAACCGACGCTGACGGAAGTTATTTGTTCGAAAACTGTCGGCATATTCGGGATGATCAGGTACTGTCGGAACGTAATCCTATCACGGTCCGCTCTATCGCATTGCAAACGGCTTTGTCTGGTCTCAGACGTATTGTATTCTGTAGTTGTCGGGACTCTGACGTGGGTATCGTTGACGAATTTCGTTTTAATAACGGGACTGTTTCAGAACGGTTTCGGCAAAAAACGGTTCGCAATCGACAAGATCTGGATGCAATCTGGACTCAATCGGCAGAAAAACAGCTATGAAAAATTACTCCGGATCATTCCCGTTCCACAGGACACCGTCCAGAATACACAAGACATTGTTCGGAATTCGATCCGATACAGCAGAATCTGTCACGACATAGCCACGATTGTAATCCGATTAGACAAAATCGGCTGAGTTGCCCCGAATGTTACGGGACGCACCTAACTGTCGGGGTGCTTTGCCGAAGTATTCGGACCCTTCCCGATCCGTAGGAATCTGTTACGAACTAAAACGAATGCGTTCAGACAATGATAGGACATTCCAGATAATTAAGGATACCAATCCGACTTTTTCACTTTTCATATCGTATTGCTGTCTGATCTCAAACGGGAGCAATAATCGGCAATGTGTGAACCCCGCATTACATTATATTATAACTATTCTTTTTTTCACTGCCTGTTACTTTTCTAAAATGTTTGAGAGATTATACACTTGACATAGGATGCATAAATACATTTCCTCCAATATACAGACTTGTCAGTATAATATGTGATGTAGCTCTTTTCCGTCTTTTTAAACAAATAAGATCGGAACCTTTACATGAGAAAAAGAGGAAATTCCTTCCTGTTTACGCTACCAATAGAGGATTTAATTCAATCAACATCAGAAACATTCTACATCCCAAGGAGGTAAAACCAGGTTTAATCCACCATTTTCTATGGAAGAAAATGCCTGTACCAAGTCAGGAATATGACAGTTGTTATCTATCGTTTGATGTGTTTGAGTTTTTGATTTTGCCATTTGATAAGGCACTTTCCTTTTTGAATTTCCACGGAGTTCTGTATTTTTGTTATTTTACTTTTTAGGGCGTATACATATTATTGTAAACCTCATTTGTTTCTAAGGGATTTCTAAAAATGTCCAAGTAAATAGTCACGCAATTTTGCTAAAATCTTGTTATTATATGGCTGTATAGTATCACCCATGAATAGGGTATACATTGTATTATTAAAAACATAAAAACAATTAATGTTCATTTAAATTTGATCTTGCAATTAAGAGATATTTTGAAAACCGTAAGATTTAGGACCAATATAGCCCCACAATCGTACCTCATCCTTTGTAAAGCTGTGTGCAAAAATTGTTGAAATTTTAAAGTATTTCCTACCTTACCATAAAAAACCGTTTGTAACACAAGAAGGAACAGGGCATTAAGGAATTAGAAATATACATTTCACGAAGAAAAAATCAGCATGTGCGATGAAAGAACTAATCTCATACAAATAGAAAAAAGACCATTATATGAATAAGCATGCATATGTAATTATGAATTAACATGCACAGGAAACTATAATGACTATGTATAGACCTAAGGCGGAAATCAAATTCCATGGAAATCAAGCTCAACATAAATTATCCCTTTCTTATTTCATATCGCACCATGCCACTTTAACACATACAATATCAAGAAATTTACAGTATTTATTCACCAGTAGAGTTGATTAAAATAGAAACAAGAAATGAAAAAAAATAAGTATTAGTCTCTGCTAATGTCAAAAATTTGGATCGAAGTATCGCATAACGGTAAGGTTCGATTATGTCTATATAATACATAATATAACGATATTAATAAAAATTCGTATCACACTTTTAATCGATTTTGTTTCTTTGATATGACCTTTGTAATTTTCCTTGTTACTTTAAATATATGTAGTAGTATTTTGAGTTTAGTAACCTCAATATGAGATGGGTTGAAACGAAAAAAATATGTTCTTTTCCATTTTGACCATTTATTATATGTGATGCCTGGCGGACAAAGCGACAGAACTCAAATCTAGAAATGTAAGTGTTTTCTTCTAAGGTAATGGTGCTTTGTGTTACACGTCACCAAATAAATAAATGAAAAAAAATGATACATTTATAAGATAACAGAAATGCTCATTAAAGAAAGAAAACAATACGGTTCGAATAGTAATTGGTATTTTCGATCACAATAGGTAATTAATTATTTCATTTGGTATTTATCTTTGAGCTTTGAAAATTTTGTTTGGAAGACAAAAAATGTCACACTTAATGTGTCGTCTTGCATCATATACATTAAAACAATTAAACAAAAAAGTTAATTGCAAAAACTTGAAAGCGGAAAAAATCTACATGGTATCTTATGAAACACGTAACATTCTATCGTTAAATTTGTAGTTATTGTGAGTATTTTGTGAATATATTGATTAACTTCATTTAAAGATTAAATTTACATACCGGACGGTTGGAAAATGTAGTATTCCATTTTCATGACATTAGGTGGCCCTTTTGTTTACCAAAAGCAGGTGGGAAAAAAACATCAAAGATACCAGAACTTTGTACATCAGACGATCATAACGTCTTCACAACACATATCAGAAAGCTTCATCTTTAATCTGATTAACAAGATACACTTCACTGTCTTGTTGGTTGTTTTCTGTTTAAAGAAGCTACATCAAAAAAGAGTATTATCATCCATGCTAGAAATATACAACTAGTAGCACAAGCAATTTAAAACTATTACTTTTCAGTCAATTTTGGCAATTTGCAAGCTTTTTGGTATATCGTAGTTCCGACAAAAAGAGTTCAAACTTTGCATTAAAACAGGATTTTGATAAATCAGAGGATGAGCAATCAAATTGGGGGAAAGGTAAGAGGTAAAAGTAGTATACCGATGTTCAAAATTCGTAATCCCATTTTAGCAAACAAATCAACTATTAATAGGATTTGTTCCCCTGAAATCTGAGGGAATAACTTATACTTTAAAAGGAGTATGACCAGATTTGTCGACAGGAAAACCATCTCCTGCTATGCAGCCATCATCCGTCATGCAACTACAAAATCAGTCAAATAGTAATCAAAGGTACCAGGATTATAATTTGATACCGCAGACACGCGTTTCGTCTACATAAGACTCATCAGCGACACTCAGATAAAAATTGTTATAAAGCCAAACAAGTACAAAGTTGAAGAGCATGTAGGACACAAAATTCCAAAGAAAAGTTGTGTCAAATACGTCGAAGATAATCTATTCCTGGGATAAGAACATCTTCAGTTTTTTTTTTTACAAAATTCAAAGTTTTGTAACGGGAAATTGATAAAAATGACCATCAAAATGTCAAAATAGGGAATAGGGTTCAATCGATTAATTTTCAAATCTTCCCGCATAAAAATAAAATGCATAAAAAAACAACTGTAGCAAGTTAAAATACAGACGTCGTGTTGGTCAACCAATCTGTGGTAACGGTTAAACTTGTGTAGTGTCCACATCAGACGTTTTACCCCATATCCTGTTTCAGATTAATAATGTTTAGATCAAACCCTTGTTGATGAAGTCCGTGTAATGTGGACATGCACGTACGTTGCAATTTTGATTCATGTTAATTTAAAAAGACAATCAAAGTGGAAAGAGATTCATGTTAGTTGCAATAACTTGTTTTCCGATTAATTTATGTGAAAGATTTTAACTGATTAAGTCATTAAAAACGCTCCGATTCAAGCTTTTATATGAAAAATCTATCAAATATGCAAAAAAAAAAAACAGTCTCTTTCATATGGTTTTTGTCAAAAATGAAAGTGGTCTCATCCGTGTTCATCTTCAAAATTTATATATGTTATGTAGTATCATTAAATACAACTTACATTTCAATATTATGAATGAACACGAATGCGGTCACTTTCATTTCAGACTGAAACCGTCTAAAATTTAACTAAAATTGTGAAGAGTTAAGTAATTTAGCATGACTTAATGATACTAGTAATAATGAGTATCCGATATATGTGTATTGTGTTGTCAAAAACAGCCCATATTTATGTAGCAGAAGCATTCTACTTTCCATTAAATAGCTAAAAGATTTCATTTTCACAATTTTGTAAAAATTTGTATTTTGGGGCCTTACTGAACTTAATCCTTTATAGGGGTACACAATAAGAATCGATTGGACTGTCGACTGTTTGGTGGAATATCTATCCACTGAACTGTACAGTATTGTAAAAGCAAAACATTGGTAAACTGCGGTCGTTTATAATATCTGTCATGCATTTTGTTCGCTGTTTTGTCAATGGAATGACTTCAACGTATGAGCACATTGATTGTATGCATGAGTTTAATAGCATATTCATTTATATATAACCTAGCACATAGAAATAAGAAGATGTGGTAAAAGTGCGACTGAGACAGCTCTACATCCAAATCACAATTTGTACAAGGGAACCACTATAGGTGAAATAACGGGAAAACCAACGGGCTGATCAATATAAAAACGAGAAACGAACAACACTTATGAACCACATACATAAAAGACAACTCATGGACGTCAGATTCCTAACTTAGAACAGGTGCAAACCACAAATGCAGCGGGTTTGAACATTTAAATAGATATTAACCGTTGCCCCTATTCGAAACAATAGTGAAACATTCCAACATAGAAAGACACACTATAAAATATCAAAAAATACCTTAACTCAATCAATAGACATATCAGCAAAGGAAACATCCACTGAACGAATAAATTTGATCTATGACAAAACTTGAATTCAAAATCAATAAAATGAGGGATTAAATGTTAAACAATAAAAAAAAAAAAGAGACCATAACATTGAACAAAATGCCGCCGAATAGAATAATGTACACAGGTAATTGAAAATATGTTTGTTGTAAGGTATACAGTTAAAATGGATGACGAAAATATTTTTAGAAAATTAATAAAAACGGTATATTTTTACTAGAATCCGTCTTTCCAGTTGGCATATAACACAAGATTTATGGCTTTTGTGTACAACAGACTGTTGTCTGTGTTTCCGATTGCCGTTTTCACAGTCTGTAAAATTAATACACTATTCGTTAATTTTAATACAACTGAGTAAAACAACTTTATCTGAGAGAAAGTCATTATTTACAGGACAATGTAAATAAACAGGATTTTTATCTGCGACAGTATTAAAAAAACCAAAAAGAATTATCTTTTTCATTCTAATTTTCAAACATTCATTCCAGATAAGCACGTGCCACCCCATGTCAAACTTTTAAGCACTTCCAAAACTAAGAGGCGTATCAGCTTTACGACATGTTTCAAAATGTTATCTCGGCTGTAAGAGGATAAATTAAAACTACTTTTTCTTCCAAAAACATTATTTTCAAACTTCAAAAAAAGGCAGTAATCATTTGATTTATATTGACAAAGGTGTTAATATTGCAAAGGTCCCCAAACTGAAGCTCATTTAACTTTTATTGCCAGATGAATTTTCAGATTTGAAACAATTCATTTTTTTCTGACTAACATCATTAGCCTATACAAAATGTCTTCTGTTAATTTGACATGGTTTCATATTTATAAATAAATGCCAAAGTATTGTGATAACTTTCTACTATCTATGGATTCAACCGGATATATTCCATGACAGCTGGTTAAGGTGTGAGTTTATCTACACAAATGAAAATCTTAATTTTTTTTTGGTGGTATTATTAGAGAATTTCAGGAGATCTTTTAGGTGGTTCATATTTATTCTTAACAGTTAATTCTGCTATATGAGTATCCTTCCATATTTATTGATTTTATATTAAAAAAAGCGAATTCAGCTGTCCAATTATGTTTATTTAATACTGTGGATAAAATAGCTTCGTCTAAAATCTTAGATATTTAATATTTAGTATTGTAAATATTTGCTAAATTGTATCCTTTTTTATCTAAAAATTCATGTACCTGAAAAAAATCTTATTTCAAACAGTTATAATAAAACATACATAATAGTTCAAATTTAATATCTTTATTTCCTCATATTATTGGTGTTCTTATTTCTCCCATGATTACAAGGTGTCGTTAAATAACATGTACATTTATGGCAAACGTTCATATTAAAAGATTTAGCACTCTGCAACTTTCCAATTTAATTTTATTGAAAAAGTAAAACAAATCATTTTAAATCATTTATGAAAAATCATTTTCCTAATGAAATTTGAAATTTTTACGAGATAACATTTTTTTTTATTTCAAGAGTATATTTAAAAAATAAGAAAAAGTTAATGCTTAAAATTATTTAAAAAGTAAAATCACAAAAATACTGCACTCTGAGGAAAATTCAAAACGGGAAAATTCCTGATCAATTGCAAAAATCAAAAGCTAAAACACATCAAACGAATGCTACGCCTTGTGCTTACAATCTTCATAAAACATCACCTAGTATGATCTAACCTATACGTATTATCTTATCGATGTTTTGAATAAACCTGATAAAATATTTAATTATTATATCTCAGTATGTATTTTCTATATTAATTTAAGATCAAATACGAATTAAATGAGCAAAAGTATTTTCCCTAGGGAAATAGTTTAAATAAAAAATTACCCTACGGAAATAGTTTAGATAAATATTTACCCTACGGAAAATAGTCCGCTGGAGGAAAATTATCCCCGGACTTATTTCCAGATTTGACATTCAGTTAATCCGATATAAGAGATTGACATTAACGATTTACCAAACGCCACAGCTAAATATTGTTGTATCTCATTTGATATGATTATGTTTTCATAGTTCGATAAAACAAAAGTTATGTAACATTTTTTTTGGAATAAAGCCATAAAGCCATTCTATTTTTCCCTTCACACAACTCATTTTTCTCCGCGGGACATTGGGAAATAGTCAAGGTCTGGGGGAGAAAATAATTGCTATACCCCTCAATACTGTTAAATAATTATTGTTTTCATTGAGTTTAATATTAGTTTTCGTTATTACAATTTTAAAAACATACCTAAATGATAGTACGTATTGCTATACAGTTTTAAAGGCTACCAGTTCAAATCTCGACGCCACTTTTAGTGTACAAGATCATATTTTCATACAATTAAGAATGAAAGTGGGGAATCTAAGAGAAACCCCACCCAAAGAGCAGAAAACAATCGAAGTTCACCACTAGATCTTCAACACAACGATGTTATGTTCCGAAACATTTAATTACCTAGAATAAAAATCATACAAGACAAAGAAAGGCCAGAGGCTCCTGACTAAGACAAGCGAAAACATACGTAAGATCTCAACCCTTTCCCTATACCTCTAGGTAATAAAAAAAAACCCACACAGCAATTATTTTCTGGGGGAGAAAATAATTGCTATACCCCTCAATACTGTTAAATAATTATTGTTTTCATTGAGTTTAATATTAGTTTTCGTTATTACAATTTTAAAAACATACCTAAATAATAGTACGTATTGCTATACAGTTTTAAAGGCTATCAGTTCAAATCTCGACGCCACTTTTAGTGTACAAGATCATATTTTCATACAATTAAGAATGAAAGTGGGGAATCTAAGAGAAACCCCACCCAAAGAGCAGAAAACAATCGAAGTTCACCAATAGATCTTCAACACAACGATGTTATGTTCCGAAACATTTAATTACCTAGAATAAAAATCATACAAGACAAAGAAAGGCCAGAGGCTCCTGACTAAGACAAGCGAAAACATACGTAAGATCTCAACCCTTTCCCTATACCTCTAGGTAATAAAAAAAAACCCACACAGAATTACGCACATTAAAACTCAATTTAAAAGAAGTTCGAGTTCGATGTCAGAATAGGTAACAAAAGAAACTAAACAAAATGACAATGTTACATAAATTAACAAAAGGTACCAGCAATTACTGATATGCCAGCGCCAGATCTCAATTAAATTGATTGAAAGATTATGTCTTCATCATATGCATTTCAAGTACAATAGCTCCCGTTTAGTATCGTACCATCATAAAATATATGAGAAAAACATAACCCGTGTGAAGCCAACAACTAGTTTTAGAATAAATGTGGTTGTTTGCGATGCAAATACTGTATTAGTGAATAAAAATTCAAACCAAAATATGCCATCGTTTATGAGCAGGCAACAGTATCGTAACTATATCACTTCTTAGTAAGTATGTCTAAAGGTTTTGTTATATTTTGAGTTAAATGCCTAAATGTTTGAGCCAGGTAAAGAATATTCCCCAAAAATTATTAGATATGTTAGTATTAGCTTTATTTAAAGTTAGTTCAACAGGATAAATCTATTTAATGTGCATACTGACGTCGTCATTATTAAGAGCCTATTTTTCATCCAAATATCGAAAAGTTGATATTTTTTTTGTATCAGATAATGTTTCGATAAGTCTTTGCTGATTTAAGTCATAAATTGTAACTTATAACAGTACAGAAACAGGTTCGCAATTAGTGATGCACAGTAAGTCCCCATTGGAATTCCAATAACTTGATGATTACGGAATCTTTAAAGTGAACACAAATTTTATCTGGTAGGCATTAACGGACAGTTATAGTATCAAATCAGGTCCAATTGGCATAGTTCTTTCGTTTTTTTTGTTATCAAACATAGACCTAAAAGAATTTGCAATTATATTTTCACTTTCATAGACTTTTTGTGGCTTCTTTTCACTTAATGCGTTTGATATGTACTGATTCATATTTTGTCTTGGATTCATAATTTTTCTCTTAGTCGTTTTTGGCTTTAAACTTGCTTTTTGAGACTGCTTGTATAACCAGATCGGTCCTCTGTCTTTTTAATGTATTGTGTTAAGCATTTATATGATGAGGGCTTATCTTTGAAGTTTTACCTTTTTATGCTACACCAGTGTCACAGGATCAGGCGGATTGATGGAGCTTGGGCGTAATAAAACATGTTTAACTCCGCCACATTATTTTTGTCCCGTTCCAAGTCAGGAGCTTATAAATTAGTCGTTGTGGTTTGTTAGCTGTGTATCAATAGGTTTTTGTTTCTTGTTTTATACATAAACCAGGCTTTCTTGTTTTGGTTTATCGGGAACTTTTATATCTTGCTGAGCGATAAGGGTGTTGCTTATTGTTGCAAACCTAACGGTGATCAATGACTGTTACAATCTACGACCATTTGGTTTTCGGTTGACAATTGTCTCATTGTCAATCATACCACATCTTCTTATTTTATAATGGTGTCTACTTTTGCTCGATTTGTTCAAGATGTTTACAAACACTTAAGTCGTTTAAACACATATGGTAAAATATTAGTGGCCATTTGTTTTCTACCTTTTGATACGGTTGATGACTTTTTGAAACATTCCCCATTTTCATCCTCAATTTTAAATATAAATGATTTTTATAAATCTAAAGTGATCAAAGATTTTTTTTTTTTTTTCTAAACTTTATCTGCATGATCAGCAAATCAGTTAATGCCTTGTATAAATAACAATGAAATTGTTTCCACAATGCACTTATCTTGGTTTATTAATTACTATGCTTTAAATTTCGATCCTTTTGGGAAAATCTGTTGCAAATCTGCAAGTTGATCTCTTGGGTCGTTTATTGCAAAAAGTGCATAAAATGTGATTTTGTTCTTCTTAATCGACAATGGTCTCGACACATTCGTATAGGATGTTCATGGTTCTTCATTTTGGGTCGGTAGTAAATTTTGACCATTGATTCCCTGCAAAATAAATCATTGGGCAGCTGTATTAATACTATGGTCATATTTTGAATAATAAAATATTAAACAAACGAGTTTAAATGTGGTCGTTTGTAGAGCAAGATCTGCTTACTCCTCCGGATCACATAAGATCACCCCTAGTTTTTATGAGGTTCGTGTTGCTTATTCTTTAGTTTTCTATGCTGTGTCATGTGTACTATAATTGTTTGTCTGTTTGTCTTTTCATTTCCAACATTGGCGTTGTCAGTTTATTTTCGATTTATGAGTTTGACTGTCCCTCTTTTGCATATGGAAATATACAAATGTTTGTCATTGTTGAAACACTATATCAGATGAGGACAACTTTGTCTCTCAATTTAGTGATGAAAATGTTTGATGCGTTGCTTAAATATTTTATGGAAAAGAAAACGTATATCATATTCTTAACCTGTGCATTTTATAATCTTCAACAAAAGATGGACGAAAGATACCAGAGGGACAGTCAGTTTAAACTCATAGATTAAAAATAAACTGACAACGCCATGGCTAAAAATAAAAAGACAAAAAGATAAATAATAATGCAGAAGACAAAACATAGAAAACTAAAGACTAACCAACACGAACCCCACCAAGGGGTGATCTCATGTACTCCGGAAGGGTAAGCAGATCCTGCTCCACATGTGGCACCAGTCGTGTTGCTTATTTTATTACAAATCCGGTAAAAAGTCTCATTCGGTAAGGTACAATCGTGACAATGGAAGAGTATTGTAGTTACGACAAAAGGAACATATCCGGTATCATATGTGAAACGGTTATTCCATAACGGTCATTCTACTAGTGATGGCGTCCGTAAAATTTACGAAGGGATGATTTCAACTTCACCATTTGGAACTCTTGTTCCTTCCTTGTGAGTAGCAATCCTCTATCAAGGAAATCATTATAGGAAATACAATCTCGGGAATATCGTATCAATTGGGAAATATATACTCCGTATGTAGGCACTGGTGGTATATTACTACATAGAAATGGAAAGTTCACAATTG